>NW_028292582.1:3012526-3615397 GCF_029948245.1 Actinia tenebrosa | reverse complement strand
GAAAAAACTAAGAGTTATTTATTTATTTTCTATTTGCTTTCAAAAAAATCAATAACTGCCATGAAATTGGATGAATGTCAAGTAACATCTGCAAAACGAAGGCCTACAGATAATGAAGTTATCATGTATGTTAAGTTCATACGTATCAGGGATTGGCTGAATTTTCTCTTGCAATAATCATATGCGAGGAATAATGAGTCAATTAATCATAAACTTGAGTATGAACAGCTGTATCACCTTATAACTAGAATTGACTTTATTCAATGGAACTTGGACATAAGTCCATCCATCAGAACTTTTGGAAGTTGACCATAAACTCCAGTATCCATGTCCAACAATGCCAACACCCAGATTTGCTGAGTAGCCAAGACCAATGAAATACCAGAATCGCAGACATGACCAAGTGTTATTCCCCAAATCAGCGGAAGTTATACTATGGAGTTGTCCTGAAGTTTTGTCTTTGAGCTCTAAATATCTACCTAAAAAAGACAGATAGACGTTTGTATAAGTACGTAAGGATAGTGTGGTTGATAACATGCTGATAATTAAGAGTTTATTATTTATTTACTTTATCTATTAACTTTACAACTAGATAATTAAATCTAATTGAGGGCATGGCCAACAGGACAAGAGTCCCATGTAAAGACCAGCGGCCTAAGCATCTTGTTTACGGTAAACAAGGCAATCATGTAAATTAGTAATCATTATAATTAGTAATTATATGGTATTTGACTGAATGATTTTTTTCCCGTGTTCAAATAAAGTTTTTGATTAATTGATTGATTGATTGAAGTGCCAATGGACCAATTTCACTTGGGCGTTATCTTTTACCCATTCAGACCACGTGTCACTCTCTTGAGAATAAGATTATTTGTTTGAGTTGTATCCATATTCATGTATCTGCACATATGCAACCCTTAAACAAAGAAATAATGCTCTAGGGAATGACACGTGGTCTGAAATGGGAAAACAGAGGATTAGATTTAGTGACGAGCAAAAAAATACTTCAGAATTAGTGAAAAGGAAATCGCAAAAAATCTCGAAATAGTCTAAAAAAAGAAGACTTGTCTTTGATGAGAAGGTTTTCGGAAGGTAAAGTGAAATACACGGGAACGATGGAAACGTGGTCATTTCTGTCGTTTGTGGGAAGAACAGTTTATACCTCGATCGCCGTTCTGCCTGATGTGGCCATCGTTGACATTTTGTATTAACCAATACCCATCATTATGCCAATGGCATGTGTCTTCCTCAAAAGCACAGTCTGGGCTCACTTGACACCATACAAAAAATAAGAAATATTATTATTCGTTTTCCATAGCTGCAAATAAGCATTGGTCATCGGACAAATGTCCCAAACTCTGCGATTAGCAGATGATTCGTGTGGACACAGGGACATTTGACCTAACCCATTTTACAATGTATATTAATAAAAGATCAGTAATGCAGTTAATGTTTGAAGCTTAGGAAATATTTGATATGTACCCTTGTATAAGGCTGCAAAAACGATTCTCGTAAGCAGGTTATTTTTTCAGACCATAGGCAATGTTTACTTGTTTAGAAAAATATTCTAGGGTAAAAGTCCAGCAAACACAAATAACTTTAACAAATCATGCATTCTTTCAGGGTTTTTCTCCGGGTTCTCAGGTTTTCCTCCCTCCACAAAACTTAATATTCGGAATTCCAAGTCCTTCGGTGAGTTAACCGTGCCCTAACTTTGATCAGCCCAGAGGCTGTTTCAAGCCTTCGTTAAAATTTGAAGGTTGGAAGTTTTTTCCAAGCTGCAAGATTGGGATTTTCACCGGACAAACTTGCATATGACCTGAAAAAAATGACCTGCTTGCCAAAATCGTTTTTGCAGCCTTATACAAGGATGCGTATCAAATATTCCCTAAGTTTCAAGCACTTGTTACCTGGATCAACAACTTTAGTACAATATCCTTCTAGAAGTGTGACGTCATCTAGAGCAATATCACCTTTGCTCCCAGAACCTCTCACTCCTTCGATTATAAACTAAGCAACAACGATAAATATTAGTACAAAATAAGATATTAAATGAATAAGCATCCATATTAAGTGGGAATAAAAGATCAACAAACTGAAGAAGAAAAAAACAACAAATGAGAATGGCAAAAAAAAAAGGGTGATAGTAATATAAAAATCTTGCTAAGCGACTGTGATTGATCGAGATCTATACTGTATTAGTGAACGTAGCAGGATGATGACACCGTGCGCATGCGCAGCCAGGTTCGCAAAGAAGTTGAAGGAAAAACATTGATAAATATTTTTTAAATTTTATTTTGAATATATTTTTCCCTCAGACAAGAAGTGTGACAATCACTCCCGCAATGAGAGTACATGAGTGGAGAACTGTGTGCTTAGAGCATTAAATGTAGAGATAGTGAGTGTGGAGTGTGTCGTATACCGATCATAAACCTCTGACTAGAGAGACTCGATCGGCAACAACTCCTCTCTGTATTACTTTATTAATTAAACAATTTTTACGTGAAAGGCTTACGTCTCTGTTCTAGATATCTCTAGATACCTCTTTTATTCCAACGAAGGACTATCGTCCGAAACGTCAGGAAGTTTTTTCATCTTTACACGGTGTAAAATTGACCCTTTTATCATTACTGCAATAGATATCTTTTAATTAAATCTAGATGTTTCACGTACCTGGAATTCTCCGGTAATGTTTATTCCTACTTGGCCAAATAACCATCTTTCACCTTGGTTTCCCGTCCGTGACCATATTACACTTTCCTTGCTGTTAGATGTCTTTGTAATGATATTTAATGCGCCAATATGAATACCGTACATGTGATACCAAAACTGCAAACAAACAGATGAGCCAGGACTCATCCAGTCACTAGAGAGACGTGCCTTGTCTCCTACGCGCCTTTGAGATGCCTCGATGAATATGTAAGAGCCTAAAGGAATATATTGAATAAATGGGAACGTTAGTAATTGGGGACATCTCGAGCGTAAGGGGTTTAACAGACATTTTAGAACTGAAGTTCGAGTTTTCGAGGTAAATTGTACCAAGGCAAAAAGTTTAATTAGTTCGAGTTAGTGAGGGGACTGGATAGCCATTTTTCGATATCCTGTTTCAGTGATCAAGCACAAAGCAATCCGAGTTGAGGCTCCGGAGAAACAAAAGAATAGTTACGATTACGCAATTGTAGATCTAGTTGGACTTTCCTAATACTTCTCCCCTGAAGCGTGGGTGATACATCGGACTATCAGTTGGGGTGCATGGTACTTGCGGCAGCCGCCATATTGGTTGACGATAGCAAAGCTATAAGCTTCTATTGTCATGTCGAGCGTCGATGTCGACGACATGTCGCTGTTTTATTGTTATTCATATCTCAAGGGATTTTGAGTCATGCATGCGGTTGCACCCCGCCTAAGAATAGACCTCTTTATCTTCGTATGCAAATTGTCCATTTCAGACCACGTGACATTACCCTGAGAATTGTTCTTTTGTGATGAACATTTTGAAATATTTACATACGAAAGAATCAACTCCAAAGAGTGGCATCACATGGTCTGAAATGGGACAACAAGAGCAAGGAAGGTAAAGAGGTCTAACGTCACCCATTAATAGGTTTTGTAATATTTTTCTACCCTGCTGGTCCCAAGTCGAATGATCAAACATTGGTCCAGTGTGATCTGACGGCGTACTACTCGTACCAATCGTCCATCGAAGATCAGTAGCATTGTCATGCTTCAGTCCACAAAAACCATTATCAAATGTGCACAAACCTGTTAATAAAATGCATAAACTGATCAATTTGTGTTGTATAACTTTTATCACACTTACAATCGAGATCTTAGTCGTCCATCCTATAAGTGAATACTACTATAACTGGCTTGTGGTAGCATAATAATACGACAAATACTAAATTTGCAACCAATACTTGCAATGAAATGAATCGCAATAAACTAGAAGTTAAATTTTCTTGATTTTAGTAAATATGCAATTCTTTTTCTTCTTCTTCTTCTTTTTCTTCTTCTTCTTCCTTTTATTTGTTGGTTTTGTTTTGAGTTTCAATCACCAAGGGCGGATCCAGGGGGGGGGGGGGGGGGGGGGGGGGAAGGGGGCAAAGGGGGGCTGAAGCCCTCCCCTTCAGCAGAAAAAAACGATACTTTTTTATATTGTTTTCCGTTGTGTTGACGGAAGAAACTCAATTAGCCCCCCCTAAACTCAATTAGCCCCCCCTAAACTCAATTAGCCCCCCCTAAACTCAATTAGCCCCCCCTAAACTCAATTAGCCCCCCCTAAACTCAATTAGCCCCCCTAAACTCAATTAGCCCCCCCTCTAAACTCAATTAGCCCCCCCCAAAACTCATAAGCCCCCCCTCCAAAATTTTTTTGGCTGGATCCGCCCTTGACCACATACATTAGATATACCTTTCTGAATGAACAAAGATTGAAATAGTAATTAAGAGAATGGAATGCGTGTTCATCTTACCTCTAAACGAATATTTGCATTTCTTTTCCGCTTTAGATATTTTCTCTTCGCAATTGAGTTTATCAAGAGGACAAGAAGAAGTTCCTAATAGGAAAGTAAGAATTTTTCGTTGCAAGTCGACACTTTTGGGCTGAATAAATAATTATGGCAAAGTCAAATAGTGTTTACCGCATATTGATGGAATGTTGGATTTATCCAAGCAGTGCTCGTCATTGACTGCAGATCTTGAGCAAGTTGAGTTGATTGATAGGCATCTTCCTTCAGGACAAGCAAATCGACTTACACCACACCTTATACCTACAGCACAATAAAAATTTGCTTTAGTTATATCTAGAGCGATTTTTGTATTAGTCATGGAGAACGATACGGCATATTCGTAATCGGTCCCCCAGGGGGGGGGGGGGGGGGACACTCCCATATATGGACCATACGGGGATGATCCGCTGAACAGGGTATGGTTTTTTGAGCTTCTTGTCATAAACAGGGTATGCAATTTCACTTAAGTTTTTCCTGAGTTTCCTGTCATATTCAGGGTTTCTACTTTCGTATTGACCGAAACTGGTTGTTATGGTCGTCAAAAAAAACAACAAAAAAACAATACACGAGATGAAATGATAATTGAAACAGGAACTCAGTGCAATTAATTATATCTTTTGCCATAAACAGGTTCTACAAATTTGATTTTTTGTTGTTGTCATAAACAGGGTACCCCTTTCAGAATCCCATCGGAACACCCCTACCCAAATCCTGGCAGAGTAACACCCCCCCCCCCCCACCCCACCCCGGGGTCGTAGTGTTACGGTACCGTATTTTACCGTAACCCTAGCTATGTATTTGTAATTTGATGACTTACTGGAAGACAATGTCAAGACTTTTCAATGTTACGGCATGTCTTACCGTATACGTGCTGTTAATCAGTACCGTATGTCTCTCCGCTCATACGATGTTAAGCCATTTGAATGTTACGGCATATCGTACCGTGTACATGCTTAAGTCAGTAACGTCTCAGCCAATAGACCCCTTGCATGTGGTGAGAACTGTAAACATTTTGTTATGTCCTCCAAATTGAGCTGAATTCCGACGTGCTGCAAGAGGTCTATATCTGCTGTGACAGTCAAGATAATTACTTTAAATGTTTTCTAGTATTGACTTCCTTACCACATCTCTTTTCATCTAACCCATTTTCACAATCTTTTGTCCCATCGCAAAGATTCCTTGATTTCACACATTTTCCTGATGGACACGTTAGTTCATTTACCAAACATTTACATCCAATTTCATCCGAGTTGTCCAAGCAGTTAAAGTCATTATCACACCTTTGATTGTTACTTATGCAGTGACCATTAGCACATTGGAACTCGTCCTTATTGCACGTAAAACCTAGGGGAAAATAAAGGTGAATAAGGTTAAATAAAACAAAACAAATAACTAATAATTAGCAATTATTCCACGAAGGCGAAGTGAATATCGGGGAATATTTATCGAGATGCGAGTCTTCGAGCGGCGAGGTAAATCTTCTCCATATTCACTGAGCCTGAGGCGAATAATTGTTTTAGCATATACCAACTTGTGTACAGAGTAACTTATTTTTATATACAATAATTCAATAAAAACAAACAAACAGAAACTTTTAGTTTGCGTGAGTAATTCACGCAAAACTTTTAGCAAAACTTTTAGGCCATACTTCGTTGCCTTTTTAGTATTGATAGGAATGGCATTTATATTCATTTTTTTCAATTTCCTCATCGGAAATTGTAGTGAAACCATAACCAGCTTTGTTGTTAAACCACTGAACAGAGCACTAAATAGTAGAACACGTGGGAAGATATATTCTATATGCTGGAGTAGCTTTAGAGAAATACGTATCTAGAAAACTAGAAATATATTACCTGGAAAAGCGTATGATGGTCGCACTTTACAAGCTTCGGTCGTTATGGTAACCGTATCTATAGCAACGCTTATCGCGTTAACTGAAGACTCTCCTCGGATCACGATCTGGGAAGTAAAGAGCAAAACTGCTAAAATTGACATGGTTTTTTAATAGAAAAAAGGTCCAACGATGAATTCGATTCAACGATGTGGATGGCAAGGGTGGCGTATGTAGTGGTTTACCGCCTGCCTCTCACCTCTGTGGTCCGGGTTTGAGCCCCGGCTCAGACTGGATCATGTGTGAGTTGAGTTTGTTTGATGTGTTGTTCTCTCCCTTGCCACGAGGGTTTTCTCCGGGTTCTCCGGTTTCCTCCCTCCGTAAAAATCAACATGTAAGTTGAATGTCGTATGTTGTAAATATATAATGTAGTGGTAGTGCAGGTGGAAAGAACCTCACGCGAGAGCCCCGTATGGGGTGTGGCGGTTAAATATATCAATAAATGAAATTGATGAAACATTCAACCTTAATTAACAATACAAAAAGATTAATTCAAGATTAATACTAGAATACCAACCAATGAATTTTCTTTTGCTTGCCATGACACTCGTGCGCGCTTCCATTTGTTTCCATGGAAACCACTCAGAGACCACAACAGCTGGGACTTAATCCCAGTGATATTTAAGAATATTTTTAAGGTAGCTGGTTTTGGCTTAGGCATTAGGTAACTGAAGTCAATACAGAGGCCAACTTGGCTGTAAAATTGTTTCCATGGTAAGACAGGACTTTCCAGATTCGATGAGTATGGCCCATCAATGAAGGCATAGAGTTCTGCAAATAATGTAATATATGTAAATAATGTCAGCACAGAAGAAAAATATACCGGAAAGACGTGCAGACAATTCAAAGTATTGGAAAATTCCATATCGTTGTGACATTTCGCTGATTGGATTCACATCACAGTACATATCGGGCTTGGTATGCAACATGTAGGATGCAGTATGCAACGTGCAACGTGCAACATGCAACATGCAACGAAAGCTTTTTTTTTTTTTTACACCGTATTTAGAGACTGAAATCCCTTGATAAGTTTTTGGCTTGTTGATTCAGCTTACGTCATAACAATTTATTTGAAATTAACTTATTGGCAGCGACGCATTTCCCCTTAAAACTTCGAAGGTACGCCACAAACAAAACCCAGTCGAGCCACCTTAATGCTCTTTTTTTGTTAGATTACTTACCGTCTGATGAGTTATCAGTTTTCCAACTCGGTTGTGAATCTGTGGACCATTTGCCGAAACCCTTCGTAAAAGTCTCATTTTGCAAAACAGCAACTATGGATATAAATATTAGCTAATATTTACATCATGCACTAATCAGGGTTTCCAGAGATTCCTTCGCATGTGCATATGTACGTGCAGTCAAATTGCATTGTATTTAGTAAAAGAAAATAGCACGTTGGACAACTTGTGGAGAAAACACATTGATAGAGTTAAAGCATAACAAAAGACTGAATCTTTTCTACCGCCAATTCTCTAGGTTTTTTGAAGATCGCGAGTGACCGCAGCCTGCACTTAACTTCTTTTATTAAACGCTACAAGAAGGAATGCATTTTCTTTTGTTATTAAATTTCTGGAATGGACTACTTCGAAAATGCGGCGACCATCTTACCAGCGAGGCAAAACAAAACAAAGACGACAGAAAATATATAGAGTTTCGTGTATTTGTCATTTTTATGGGTAAAGGTGATAAATGTAACGTGTTTATTCATCTTTTGTTGTATTCTCTTATGGAGAGCTGTTAACAGCGCTGTAACAAAACTTTATTTGCCCATGGAAGAGCCATAATGCCTTGCAATCAAAAATGGCCGCAGTAGTCCATTAAGCCAGTTTTTGAGTGTTTTTCAAATTGTACTTGGAGATAAATAACTCACCTTTCACGTTGATTTGGCCTACTGTTCTCTGACCTTTTTCTTTCTTGGGGGTTCCAGTAAAAGTGTATAGAATCTATAATGGTGTACAAAATGATCAGATCAAGCAAATTAGGCAAAGCAATAGACCTTTTTAAGCTTGGGCGTTGTGTTTTCCCATTTCAGACCGGCCACGTGTCATTCCCTAGATTATCATTTCTTTGTTTAACGGTTGTGCATGAGAAGACACATTCTAAGACACATACAACTCAAACAAAAATACTATTTTGGTGGCTTATCCAGGGGTGGTTCCGTGGGTTACATAGAACCCCTCTTTTGTTTGATCTTGTGAAGCCATCATGCTCTTTACGCTCAGAAGAATGAAATAGGAACCCCCCTTTAGTGAAGCCAATCTTACCAGCTTTTTTTTTTTTTTTTGCGTGGCGGCTATTTTGTAACCCCCCTTTTTGAAACCCTGGATCCGCTACTGTATCCTCAAGAAAATGAACTGCGTGGTATGAATGGGAAAACATTACTCCCACGCGGAAGAGGCTACTCAACGAATCTAAACAGTTAAACTCACCTTCATTTCGTGTATTCCTGGCTGTACGACTGCATCTAGCTGTACACTAAACAGGTGTTCTTCACAAGTTGCTTTCAAGGATCGACTTACGTCAAAAACTTTACCAAAAACATGAAAGTCTACCGTGAGAGAACAGTTAGGACAATGTATCCCATGGCAACAGAAGGTATAGCGTGCTGTAAAGGAAAACAACATTTAGACTTAGGGGTGTGTATTATGAGATAGTAAATAGTCTTGCATGCATACATTTTTATCAGTCGATAGTGAAGTGCACAAAATAGGAATGTTTTTATCTTTTTCCGGTCCAGTATCCTAAATATCGTGGGTAAGAGGAAAAGGACTGTTAAATAACAAAACAAATTGCAAAACAAGTGGAAAAGTAAATGGGGGAAAACAAAAATGAGTTATTTATCGGCCTAAAGTCGGTCCGGGTAGAGAAGAATTGTGCCTTCGGTCTTCAAAACGGACCTTGCCCTAACGGCTTTGGTCCGTATATTCAACACCTGGGGTACAGCTTTTCTCTGTCCGTACCTCCTGGTCAGTAAATCACGTATATACCACATACAGATGCTTTAAAACTACCTTTTATCGAAACAGTTTCTCCTAAGTCTGCTTCCAGTACTGTTGGACCTAGCATCGTAAAAGTCAGTATCCTTTGGCCTAAAAGAGAGAAGAGAAAGAGATAGAGAGAGCGAAAGAATAAGAAGAATATAATATTGTTTTCACTTTAACCAGAAAAAACCTTTTAACACAAAAATATTATTGCCATTTCAGATTTAAATTTTTAAAATAAACTCACTATAAGCCCTTTTATACCCACCAGGCTGCATCCAAAACAAATACTTGTTTTTGATTGGGTGCTCAATATTCCCATTTGGTGTTGTCATGCCAACAGCTAAACACTGAAAACTCGAACCTTCTTTCACATAAAGCTTCATTTCGTAGATTCTACACTTGGTGAGGTAGATTTTACTGGTGGTTGAGGCAGTTACACAGCTGTAATTCAATTGACATGATAAATGAAGAGGTGACGATGTGCTAACGAAATCATATGCTTTTCCAAGTTAGTGGAGATTAGATATGATATTTGGTATTGACGGCAAATATGAAACAATAGGCCTTTCGCAATAGATTGATACGTGATTGTTACTGGATGGCAAAATCGATTTGGACTTCCTTTATTTAAAGATGTTTTGCTGAATTACTAGTGTCATATCCAAAAACTTTTCAAAAATACTATTTTCCCCTTCTATTTTCCCCTATTCTCGTCTTTTGTTTCATTTCTTTTCATTTTCTGTCATCTTTTCTTCTTTTATTTTTTCTCCTTTCTATCTTCCTTTCCATCTTTCTTAAGGTAGTTTTCCTCTCTACTGTCATGTTTAATATTACATACCCAAGACTGTCATTGTAACTAGCCCATTTCTGTATCCGCACCAACAGTTGCCCTACATCACTGTTAATACTTCCTTTGTCAAACAGAAGGCCATTTTCATGGAATTCGTTGATCCATAGTTCACACTCATCACCACAGCTTAAATGAAAGGTGTAATTGCCACTTAAAGGAACCTGAAATTGATCGATAAAGAAAAAAGCTCAATACAACCGACCAGCCAGTCCACTAAAAAAAAAACAGTCTGTTTGCACCGAAATGTTGCTGACAAAAAATTACTGACAACTGAGAAAAACCCTGAAATTTAACTAAAAACTAACAAATAAGAGAAGTCAACTGAAAACTACAGAAAAATAGAAATATACCTAATCCGCTGTTTTTATTCCCTATTCCCTAGAGTATTATTTCTTTGTTTAATGGTTGCACATGAGGATACACACGAATATGGATACAACTAGTTTGTTATGGTAGAGCTATAGTCATCGAATGGAATCCACGTTTATACCTGCAAAAAGGACGTCAGCATCTCTCCATAATTATCAGCCACCTCAAACTGAGAACCAAAATCTCGTGACAGGGTTGCACCATGTGGGACAGAGTTGAAAGCAATGTTTTCTCTGATGGAAGACATTCCTTGTGTGTTTATAAGCTTGTACCAAATCTGACGATGTACACCCTTTGCCTCATCAACAGAATCTAATGTAAAATAAATAAATAAATAAAACAAGTTATACTATCAATAACAAATATATATACCTCTTTACCTTCGGCGTCATGTTTTATGTAATATATACAGTATGAGTGGCCACGAGGCGTAGCCGAGTGATTGTATATCTGATACAACACGGACACGAATACTGTATATGACTTATCAAACGTCTAGGTAAGTTCCTTTGTGTTTCACTAAAATTTTCAAAATTAAAGTGAATTTGGCCAAGAAAATCCAACTTAAAGTTTATGCAAACGAACACACTTTTGTATCAGATTTACAACACTCTTCACGGTCGTGATTTCTGTTGTGTTTCCCTCATGAATTATTAATGAGTTTGATAACTAGGTTTATCTAAGTTAAGCCTTATAAGGTTTATAAGTCAGCTAATCAAAAAATTAATTTTAATTTACTGACTTCAGGGTCAAGGACACTCCTTATGACTCAGTACTTACCAAAAGCTGCCACAGTAACACGACACAGTACTAATGTGACGTTATCACCATGCAGACGAATAAATACGCGGCTTCCAAAGATTGGTGGACGACATTTAAATTGACGTGATAGAACATCACCACTAAATGGCTGGTTGTTTCCGCATTGTTTTGATATTGCTACAACAGCATTTAATGTCCGCTCAACCGTCACCTCCATCGAAGCGTATGGAATGTTACAGCAGCCTTTATAATTGGTTATCTTTACTCTATGGACGTACGCTGTTTTAGGCAGCGTAATGCTTAACCAAGGATTTGAAGACTGAAAATTAAAGGAAATTTTATAAGAGTAAAGACTTTTTTTTCTTTATTTTTAGTTTTCTTTTCTTTTCTATTTTCTTTTTTCTTTTTTTTTCTTTGTGTATGCGTCTCAGAGAACGTAGGAAGTACTATTCCTATTTTCTCGTGTTTTGGTCGCCATCTGGACACTGAAGAAACTCACAGGGTAGATAGAGGGTATATTTATTGATTGATTGACGGAAGCTTTTAAAATCAGTCTGAGAAATTTAGTCGACTTTGCCAAGACAGTAGGAATACTAAAAGTACTCCTCCTATGATAGAGGAAGGGGCTATGGCATAACAAATATTTTCTTGTAGAGGTATTTACTTTGATTTAGTAAAGAAAAGAGAAAATGAAAAACATGGAACGTAAACGAAACACCACTCTGAGTCGAATACGGAAATAGGTTTTTGATAGGCCTTTTTGACCACGCCCTCTCAAAGCAAAAATTCTAGGGAATGACATGGAAACTGAAACAGGAAAAAAATTATGTTCAAGTCTATGCCTTGGTTTTACCCATTTGGTTGTTTTCAAGATTTTTTATGCCCCGAAAAACAACTTTTTTCTGGCCTTTTAAATATCAATAGTCCATAAAATTGTTTACTGCGAAGTGAACATTCATACCTTGCGTGAGTAATAACATGTGTCAGGATTACCATCTACTGCAAGAAATGCCATGCTGGTGGCAGAAGAGGAATTTACCGGAAGTTTTGATGCTATGTTATCTATTGATGAGAAACAGAAAAGATAAAACTAGAAAGTGGCTGACTGGCTGACTGGCTGACTGGCTGACTGGCTGACTGGCTGACTGGCTGACTGGCTGACTGGCTGACTGGCTGACTGGCTGACTGGCTGACTGGCTGACTGGCTGACTGGCTGACTGGCTGACTGGCTGACTGGCTGACTGGCTGACTGGCTGACTGGCTGACTGGCTGACATGTGCATAGTAAATATAAATAAGCCTTACCTCCTTTGCTTTCACAAATAAAACCAGATAATGTCGAGCACATTTGAAGCAGAAGTTGATTAGAATCTTTCGTCAAAATACCACACTTGGTATCCCCACTGACCTGGGGTTGACCTTCCTTCCAAAGTCGGTTATCTACAGGCAGCCCATTTATCCACTTGACTTGCTGCATAGCAGTAGTCACGCTGTCACGCAAGCCCACGTAATAGGGATACACTCCCAGGGTTATTTTGTCCAACATTTTAGTGGTAAGATTTGCTAGCTTCTCTGAAGTATCGATGATTGCCAAATCTCCGCCAAGGCTGCGACATTTCTTACGTGCACTGTCCCACGTGCGAACTTCCTCAATGTTGAAATAAAAGCACCAATTTTGTACCCCTATCCAGCCTTCCGAACAATGAGGGTTTTCAACTGAAAATAAAAAGTTACAACATTGATTGGTCTCCTCTTTTGTAGCCTGCGTGACATCCGGAATTTTCTTCCCAAATACGAAGAAAATTCCGGATGTGACGCAGGCTACTCTTTTGGTGTTTTTTCATTTTCTTTTCTTTTTTTTTTTTTTTTTTTATGCGAGTACGTACATATTCCGGTAATTGTAATAAAGGAAAGGATCTGCACAACGGCTATATTTTGGTCCATTTATTTTTTTATTTATTATTTATATATTATGTCTTCTCATTTGCAACCGTTAAACAAAGAAATGATACTCTTGTGAATGACACGTGGTATGTAATGGGAAAACTTTGCACGAATAAGGTCTATCCTACATACATGGACAACGTATACAACGTAGGCTGCAAATATTGCTATACATGTAAAGTCAGCTCACAACGATGCTTACCTTCGACTGGTACTGCGTTGAATGAGTTAATGCCTTGCAAACTACAACAATGTTCGTATGAAGAATTAACAGTGCTGATTTGCTCTGACATCGATCCTCCTCGTTGTAGAACATAGAACACACTAGAAGTGTTTATCAAAGCCGAATCGTAGAAAAAGTCAAGCGGGAAGCGCCGAATTTCCAATCTTAAAGTGCTCGTAATTAGAGGATAACCATAGCTGCTTGAAGGATAAATAAAGTGCATTGGTTCCCCCAGGGCCCCTGTGGTTTTGCGAGCTGTAAAAGAGAACTGGTTTTTCCAGTCACCATATTGTGGCATAGTTCCAACTTTGTAGAGCACTTCGGTATCATATTTCTTTGAGACGTAGAAAATGTCGTCATCTATAATAATAATAATATTAATGATGATTATTGACGATGGTAAGGATGATAATGATAAAAATGATGATAAGAATGATGCTATGACAATGATGATGAAGATGATAGTGATATTAGTCTTGAAAATAATAAGTATGCAATAGCAATGATAATAAAACTGAATGATATGATGATGATGATGGTGTTCATTCTGTCTTAATTTGATAATTTAACCTATTTATTGTGTAACTCAAATTAATCATTGTTAAGTGTAAAATGAAATAATAAATTAAAAAACTGATGATAGAGATGATGATGATGATGATAGAGATGTCAGATTATAATGATAATTTAATTAATGATAACGATAATGATAAAAATGATATTAGTCTTGAAAATAATAATTATGATAATGATAATTTAATGATAAAGATGATTATAAAAATGATATTAGCCTTGGAAAAAATAATTATGTAATAGCAATGATGATAAAGATGATATGATAATGAAGATGATGATGGTACTAATCTTGAAAATAATAAGTATATCATAACAATGATGATGATAGAGATGATGATGACTAATAATAATTGCATTAATAACAATAATGATGTTATAATTGTGATGATGAGGATAACGTTTGTGATGATGATGATCATGACTGGGCCAACAGTAACTGACTTCAAAGATGACATTCCTGTCATGTATGTCATAGACGAAGTCAAATAAATAAAATATAGATATAATGATGTTGATGATAATAATCATGATAGTGGTGATGATAAAGATAATGGTGATGGTGATGATGATGATAATGATGATGGTCATGATGATTAATGATAATACTGATGATGATAGTGATGGTGATAATGATGATGATGATGATAATGATGCTGGTGGTGATGATAATGATGATAATGATTATGATAAATATTAGATACTGCAAGTAGGAAAACTACTCAGATCCCACTTATAGCCCTATAAATACCAATGTACTATATTTTTTAATCTAAGAATTTAAGCTTGCCTGGTGCTCCACTCCACTCAACAAAAACCAGTTCATGACAGGTGATTTTATCACTTATCACGTCACTCTGTATCATTCTTGTGTATCCTTGATTAAGTTCAATTATAATAAATAATATTACTCACTTTGTTCACAAGATCCATTGTGAAAGGAGATGTCGTCAATGGCTCCATGTCCTGACCAACTCCAGTTTTGTATAACTTCAAGCACCACCTAAAAGACAACCAGACAGACGAGACGTGCAAAAAATATAATTTTTTCGCACTCAAACCAATTTTTAAAATTTATCTATTTTCAACTTAAACTCGAGCACATTTGAAACGTCAAATTCATTTGCTAATTTTACGGTGATATTCTTTGGGGAAAAAAACAGATTTGTTTTTAGCTAGCAGATGGAGCTCATATAGAGCGAATAAAATCACTATTATAGAAAATAAGTTTCCTTTCTACAAGTTTTAGCTTTTACAAATTTTACTAGAGTAAATTATTTTCCACCGTATGCATTTTAAACACAACCTTGACCACTACGCATCAGAACGATTCAAAACACGAAACCATTCATTAAAAAAGAACCTTTCATCTTTCTTACCTGATAATAACTGGATATTTATAATTCTAACGTTTTTTTACTCTATGTTTTTGTGTTGAGAAAATAAAAGAAGCTAATTTGCATGAAAGTGCTTGAGAGTGCACCATACGTTTCAATCGCAGACGCGTCTGTTTCCCGCCAAAAAAAAAAGGGCGCGATAAATCTGCAAAGACGACTGCAAAGACGCAAAACTGGAAGAGCAGCATTTTGAGCGCTATACTAATTTCAGAAAACATTAAATTAAAACAACTAGATAAAATACAATAAAAGTGAGATTAAATAAGAATAAGACTTAAATTCAAGACTTTCTCTTCGGTTTGTTTTTTGGTGTTTATCCCGCGGCAGCAAACTTTCAAATTTAATACATAACTGTCGTTCCGAAGATTCACAAGTTATGTTCGTTCATTACTTCCCGGCTTCGTCCTTTCGCGATTTAAAAAGTGCTGTTCGTTGAAGAAAAAAAATTTGTTCAGTGAAGTATGAATAATGATTCAGTTAATAACCTGATAGCTTCCTGTTTCATTGATGAAGACTTGAGCTTCAATCCAGCGGTCTCCCCTATCGCCAGACTTTATCCATGCAAGGTACTGAGTACTATTTTCTACTTTAATGTATACTAGGAAACAGCTCATATATTGGCCATACATATTGTAGTAAAAGGTCATGCACTTTGGACCCCGCATTGAAGGGCTTAATAGCTTTGCTTTGTCGCCTGGTTTATGACTGTCTGAGGCGTCGTTTGCGTAATTATAGATGTAGAATCCTTTCCCTAGAAAATAAGCAGTGATACTGAAATAAGTCATGAGTCATTGGATCATTGTAATGACTTGATAGAGCGGGATTCGTGTGAGTAGGAAACGTACGGTACTCAGTGATGACTTGCGCACAAGCACGTACACGATACAGCATACCGTAACATTGAAATGGCTTCACATAAAAATGCTTATCTTATGATGGGGAAACGTACGGTACTGAATTAAGCTACGCACACGGTTCGACATGCCGTAACATTTCAAATGGTTTCCCGTTGCCTTCCAGTAGTAATCATCCATTCACAACTTTTACTTACGGCTACGGTAAGAGAGGGTGTTTAACAGTTAATTGACAATTGACCTAGGTAGTTAACTGAAAATAACCTAAAATTAGTAGCTAATATTATGGCCAGCGCATGTAAAATTATTAACAGTTAACTGACAATTGGCCTAAACATTAGTAGTTAGCTGACAATCGGGTACTCCTATCCACAACCCTGTAAGATACCCGCGAACGGCTTGGCAGTATGGTTACAAATTTGTCGAATCGTTTCCCAATCCAAAACTGCTCCATGATTGTAAATTTAAAGGTAGCTCCGAATCTTACTTACCACTCGTGTGATCCTTAGATGGGCCAGTAAAAAGGGTTGGTGTACTGCCTGAGCGTCTAAGCCAATCAAAGTTATCTGATTTGTCGTTCACCCAATTACAGTAATCTCTGTCAAAATTACAGTCACCTAAGATAAAAAACATGCGAAAAGTAAAACACTTTCATAGACACCTATTTCGAAAAACTTTATCGGTCCGAGATCTGAAATTAATCTGACACCTGAGACCGATTGGAACTGTGGGGGACTGAGTATTTTCTCGTTAAAAATTCTGTCAGACAATTCGCCATCGCAGACCATCGCTCAAAGTTCGTATATTTAGATATTACCTTTTGTGAGCTACTAATTAAAACAACCAAAACAATTTACAGTTTACAACCCACAATTGCTTTTGGTCTCAGATTTCAGATATCCGCCGGCCCAACGACGTCTTTTGAAATAGCTAGGTGTAACAAAGTAAAAACCTGAAATGGCCTTGGAGGACAAATGATTCTAATCAAGAGAATATGAACTAGATCATTTTCTCTTGTTCTAATCTTATAGCGCTGAGAAAAAATCCCATCTCTGTTTTTTTATCTGCAAAGTTAGATATTTTATACGCTAATTAAAAAACAAATTAAAAATTGGAGGTCATGCGCGCGCGCGCGCGTTAAGCATGTTAAGGCCTATGATTTTGTTCAAAAGGGCAAAAATTACTTTTCATCGTATAGATTCCTCATTTTTAGATGTACTTCAATGCAATTGCAACAGTTATCCTTATTTGGGGTGCTTAACTTTTTGGATGGATAGATTTGCATAAAAGGTGGTCACGTGACCGTAAAATAGGGAAAATGCTAAATTAAAACCTAGGTGATGGTTTTCGATTATTTGTGAGATTTGTTTAGCTTGTTTGAAAGTAGCAACAAAGATACAAATATTCACGTTTTGAATGGTCGACCAAAATGTTTACAAAAGGAGAAAAATGGGCATAAAGGATATTTTACATACATACATACATTTATTACAATTTTTAAATAACATAAATTTCCTTCATATTTTTCACAGGTCACGTGACCTGTTTTGTTAAATATCTCCTTAACACAAAACTTTAGCCAACCATTCTCAACGTCAATTGAACGACTTCAGGAAAGGAAATAAATTAAGTGTGAAAACGTTCAGCAAAGACGTGACCTAATTTTTTTCCGTTTATTGGAACCAACTTGTAAAGAACCACGATCTAAGAAAGTTTGAGAAAGCTGTTTATAATTAAGCAGAAACACCAGATAATTTATTGTTTAATGGTGTGATAGAGAATTGCAATTGCTGCATAACCCAGGCCTTAACATGCTATGTCGTTTGAAGCCATTAGAATTTGAAGAAGTGAAATACTATATCAAAGAAGCTTTCATAGAAAAAATGAAACCAAAGAAAAAAATTTGTTATTGGTCAGTGAGTTTTTCTTCGAGAATATTGGTTTGGTCGATCAGAATTATCGAGTAAATATAAGCTTTGCTCAAGTTTATGGCCTCCGTTCGTCAAAATAATCTGCTCAAGCTCTCATATTCACAATGGCTTGGATATTTTAAAGGTGATTTGCCATATTAACTCAACATAGTTTACCTGGACTTTCGCAAAAAATGTCAATGGTTAAAACTACTAAGAAGACCAAAAGCGTTCCTTTCGGCGCCATCCCTAGTTCCTTCCTCGAGTTCTCTTTCCTTTGCGTTTATGTTTCAGGACTTGTCATTCACCCAAGAACAGCATTTTATCTTCAACAAAAAGAGTGTCTATAATTGCTGTTAGTGCTACTTTAACATATCATAACTGGGACAAAACCTATTAGTAGCTTAATGCAATTGGATCGACACACCTTTGAGGATCTATGAGGACACCTGCAGGGAAATAGGAACAAGATGACAAGTGTTAATGAATAATTCTATGCTTTCAAGTGTCTTCATGAAGATGAAATATTCCTAACACGAACTTTCAATGATAAATGTGGCTTGTTAAACATGGTTTAAAGCCGGTTTACTTTTAATAAAGAACACCTTTTTTGGAATTGCCACACCTTCCTGATATGACTAAATGTTTGTTCTTACTAGTAAATGCTTTGATAGCAATCCTTTTAGAAACGTTGTCACGACTAGGGTAATATTTAATTAGAACGTTCTGACTTTGTTATCTAAAATTATCTAAAGAGAGCATAAATTTTTTCTTGCTATATTTTACAATTTTCCAATTCCAGTTTCCTACAACAAGACTGTTTGTCATCGATGCTAATTGTTTCATGAATCTGCGATTGTTTCATTATAAGCTAAAAGGATTTCATCTGAATGGTATTTAATTATGCTGTCAAAAAAGCTTGTTTTTGTCTTTGTTTACAGGTCGAAACTAGGCTTAAAACACGGATCTTAAAAGGACAGTCGTTTTAAAGTGCAAATGAACCCTTCGACAATACTTTCAGTACTGATTCTACATGAAGTAAATAGTTGAATGGTAAAATATTTCTTGATTTGAGTGATGCGTTTCTAAGTTATGAAGGTTTATACTTCCAATATGCTAATGAGTGTGACGTCTATTAAGGCTTAATTAAATATACAAAATCGAACTGGTTCATAGATACAGTATTTAAAAAGCATCATTATTTTGCTCATGGTTTACATGAAAGCTATTTAAAATTTTTATTTTCAAAATGGCCAGCATTTAGTATTACTAGTTACAACAAAAACACTCAAATACCTTACCTGACGTCATCATCATTAACATATTGGAAGTACAAACCTTCATAACTTAGAGACGCATCACTCAAATCAAGAAATATTTTACCAATCAACTATTTACTTTATGCAGAATCAGTACTGAATGTATTGTCAAAGGGTTCATTTGCACTTTAAGATCCAGGCTTGAAACGCGGTATTCCTCGAACGCACGCGCTCCAGGGACGATGCCGTACGCATTGTCATTTCAAATTTACAAAAGGAAAATTTTGGTCCCAAAATGTTTCAAATTCAAAAAAAAAAAGGAAGTGACAAGCTGTACGGTAAAATTTCTGCAAATTCAGGGTCATCAGCAAAAATTTGAGCATTTGGACGTTTTAATACCGATTTCACCCTTGAGGGCCAAGTTAGGCCTGGTCCTCACTAACGACATAGGCACAAGCAACGTTTTGATCCTTTATGCTTATTGATTATGCTTGCTATTGAGGACCAGGCTTAACGACGTCTTAGCTAATTATCAGATCACAATTGCAAAAGTTATTTTAACGCTTCCCAAAATAAAGTTCAAGAGATGTCAATTTTAACGGAAAAGTTATATAAATAGCTTTATTGTAAAAATATGGTGTAATTTTTCGTATTACTCCATAATTTCCTTTTTAACATCAAAGCATCGATAACGAGTGGCTTAGGGTCAATGAAAAGATTTAAAAGGATTAAATACGATTCAGTAAAGATTCATTCATTTATATTGTTGCGGCAACTACAAACACATCACATGCACTTTTCTCTTTCTCGTATGTTCTAAATATAATCAGGAAAAGCCGGCACTTGACAAAATTTAATCACCTTTGCCTTACGTGCGTCTCACACAACATGATACGGAATAAGATGTCGATGAGGGATCTTAAACAAAGTGAATTATAAGCCATATCGCTGAAGCTATATCTTTATTCTACTCAGTGCTGGCTCACTGCAGTTGAATAAACTCTTAGAGTGAAATCGTGTCAAAACTAATTTTAAAATCGTATGCTGAACTAACAATCTGGCACTAGATCTATTCACTATATGTGTCAGAGATTTATTGCCTTTTACAGTTTTTTTATATTATTATTATTATTATTTTTTCGTGTTTTGAACCATTTATCCATCCATCCATCCCTCCACCTGCATCCACCCACCCACCCACCGACCCATCCATCCGGCCATCCATGGTGCATAAGGCATTGCATGGTTTATTTTGATGGAATCAATAATAAATCTGTGGAACTGAGTATACCAATGTGTAATTTCGTTTTACGAGTTCAAAAGGTTTCCCTATCTTTTTAAATATCTATTTCCTTACCTAATTGTAAAAAAGGGCTCCTATGGTTCATCTAAACAATTGATCGATTTAAAACCCTTACAGTTATAAACGGAACAATTTCCCATTTGTCAGGTTTTTTTAACAAGCAATCAAAAGGAAAATATTCCCTACATGCTTCTGAATACAATTTAAAAAGATGGCTTTCTCAGGAAGTTTCAATACTGCAAAATAAAAAAATGCTTAAGTAATAACTCACCAGGTTAAAATTTACCTGTCGCATTCGTTTTAAAAATTTTAGTATTTTCATAGCAGTGTAGGAAATTGTCGAATTTCATAAAACCCTTTTACAACAAAGATAAACAAGTACTAAACCCGACCGAAACATTTACTAGCATTTTTATTCAAAAACGTTTGAAAAAATGCATTTCGTATTCGTGCAAGGTGAGGACACTCGAACCGTTAACACTTTGATTTTTTTTCCACCTTTTTAAAACTCATACGGTAAATCTTCCCTTGAGCTCGATTGGAAATAAGATTTTGATTGAACTCAATAAAACTTAAAAGGTAAAGAATCTTACAGTTTATCGTTGAACAGTCGACTTATGCTAGGTTCATATCTATAATTTCAAATAGTAAAATCCATGCAGGAATTATAACTTGAAGTAAGTATTATGAACAAAGTCCTTGTAACAAATCATTTAAATCTACCACAATCATTGTGTTGCAAATGAATATCGGTCTTATCGGACCCTCATATTCGAACTTGAATGAATAAGATCTAGACATCAAAGTACGCCTTTCAACAATATTGCAGAAACAGTGTTCGTTTACATTGTGTGACTCAGAATGCTAAAAAATATGTCAATATAGCTTAGTAAAGCTTTTCGAAAAAAATATAAGCCTTTAGAGTTCTCAAAAAGAAAATGATATTTCTATTTTAAAAAATATATATATATATAGTTTTTATTTCCTTGAATTCTGGTAGATTTGAAGACACTCATTTTTCACGAACGTTTTACATAGACAAAGGTAACTATTTAGTTGTCTTTTTTCCTCTTCTATTTTTCTAGCTTTTTTTAAAACGGCAAGATTTTTGTTCTCGTCATTCTCTGTTTTGACAATGACAATGAATTTGGATTTTTGTTTGAATAGAACCAATAAAGAATAGAAATAATGCAAATGTTCCTGTCGTTAATTCAGTAGAATCTTTTCATATTTGCTCTTGGGAACATTTGCTGATCGATCCCGGCCAAAGTATACAATTTTCTGAATGCGGATCAATTTCCAAGGTACGACTTGGAAATATTATTTTTCTCTTGACAAATAAGTGTGATACATGATCAAAATTAAAACAAATAAAAATGAAAAATGAAAAATATATAGTCATAACTTTGAATAACACCGTAAACATCAAAACAAAAATAAATAAAAAATGCACAAAATTCAAAAAATATATATATAACTGAAAAACAAGAATTGACAATCGAACAAATGAACGAAATGAAAAAACAAAAAACAAAAAACATTCCGTGAACGAAATACGAGTTAATTATCTGGCGTCAAGATGAAATTGGCGAGTTATCTATTATTGAAATCTTGTTCTCGTCGTTTGTTTGTTTGTTTGTTTAGTTGTTTTCTTACTATATAGATAGCCTATAACCTATAGATAACATGACGATGTTACATGGAAAAGGCATTCCGGCGTGTAGCCATTGCTGCAAAATATTCAGCAAATCCAAAAATATTGGTCAATTATGTCTGCTTGATGTTTTATATTCATTATAATAGTTTTTAGTTTTTTATGAAGTTAAGGTTAACGTTGCCTTATTTTACTGTTCAATAAAATTGGATGGTAGGATAGACAAGGCTGATTAACTGAGAATATGTCTTTTTTAGTAGAAAAAAGCATATTTCAGAAACTGGATTGTATACGTGTCAAAGAGTACTTCCAACAAGATAACATCTAGGTGCTATCAGGTTATGTACTATTACAGGGACAGAATAATTGATAAATTTAACAAGCCGCAATGTCATGAAGCATACTAGCATATACTACTTATTAGTGTACTTAAAACAACGAAGGTATAACAAAACAAAATCATTATCATAACATAATGGTTTTTACGTCCGTACTCGTAACAACAACAAAAAAGTATTTCCAGGCTAAGACACTACAGACCCACTACAATTGAGAAATATTGGAATTGAAATATAGTAAGGAGACAGAGTTTTCGTGATGAACTTGCAAAATTAGAAAGGATATTCTGATTATTCCAAATAGAATGAGTTAAGATTGCTGGATAATTTTCGTTCTCTCAAGTCATGATCAAAAATAGAATAAGTTATAACGATACCTTAATAAAATTGTTGTTTAGTCATCCACATGTGCATTCTCCCAAGAATAGTGACGACCAATGTTAAGTGCTCTGTTCAAGGAAAGTGTATAAATTATGTATGTGCACTAGTAGAGTTTAAAAAATATTCTTGTCTGTAAAATTATTATGCTTGAGCCTGCATGTTTTTCTAAGATCAATAATCAGAATGGACAACGTAGGCAGATGTATTAACACAACGGCGAAATCATTAAACAATCGATCAGAGGATTTGCATGTTACACAGGCGTTAATTTTACTCTCAGAAGATAAAAAGGAAAGAAAAGACGTAACTACCGAACTAATTGTAATTTATGATAACGGATATAAGAAGTTGGATATATTTTAAAGTAAGATAGTTGCTAGCTCTAAGAATTTTAGCCACGCGTTAAGTTGGACTGTTGACTCGTAACAAATCACGAATTCAAAAGCAAACATGACAGATATGAAGTACTTGGCTGCAAACGACTAAATAGTTGTTTGTCAAGTAAAAATTATTTAAAAACAGAATAATTTTAAAACAGAGAAGTTCGACTTCTGACTTCGCAAATACTGCGACAGCTGCATGGATATTCCTAACTAGAATTTGACGTTTTTAAAATAATTGAATATATGTCATATATCCAACACCTTTCTGTTTTCTGTTACCTTAGGACATATACTAGGACCTATACTTTTAACTCGCTTTCATATGTTTTTTTGTTTTTTTTAACCCTTTTTAGTTGACAATGTAGTTCAGGTATTAATGTCGATCGAAACCGGTCGTACAGTGTTGTTTGTACCGAAGCTAGACCACAATGTATACAATTTATCGAACTCGGAAAAGGCCTATGTCACTTCCTACAGATCAAATTCTTGGTTTGAATGGTATCCTAATTCATTTGTCTGCATAGTGCAGTTTTCGTATGACTATGAAAAGTTCACGGCACGAACACGGTCGTGACACAGCAAGGGGATCGATACGCCAGACAAATCACATTGCATGAGAAAAACCAGAGGGGGTCATCATATGAAATTGATGCTAACATGGGGGGGAGGGGGGGGGCCTTAATTTTTATTGGAAATGTATATAAAACCACACGGATACATTTCATCTAATGTGGCCAGTCTGAGTGACGAGGTCGACCGACAACTTCCAAGTGTGCAAATCATGCAGATGCTTGCTTCCTGGTAGGTTAGCCTCATCCAACGTGAATGAAATGCAGTAGGTATACCAGAAATTGATGGTTGATGAAACCACTCTCAAATGCTTTGTGCAACATCTTGAGTTTCTTGAATTGAAAGCTCAAAAAAGGAAAGCTGAACGAAACACCCTTCCAAACATTAACTGGAAAGATGAACAAGCTCTGACAGCAAGCAGAACAATCTAAACGTATTAACAGGAAATAAAGCTGCGCTAGTAGCACGTGTCCTTAATTTTGCTCTTGCTGAAACACCTAGGGATGAAAAAATTAATTCCAGTGATAGTAGTACAGAATTCCTGTCTTGTGATTCCGAATACGACTCTGATTCTTCTGAAAACAGCTCTGACGTGGAATCAGATGACTCTGAAATGGACGGTTTTGTTGAACATTCTTATGAAGTACTATTTATTGCAGACGGGGACATCGAACAAGTAAGCACGGACTTGCAATAGCATGACAACCGGTACAGATTCAGATAAAGACATATCTAATTGAAGGATGGTAATCATTGGGGGGAAGGGAGATTCAACGTTATTTTTAACATAACAGGGGGGGAGGGTAAGAACTAAAAAAAAAAGTTTTTAGGGGGGTACTGCCTAATCTTTTGCTTGATATATCTCATGTTTCAGCCCCCTCTCCTGATAATTATTGCACAGTCCCTCAAAATCCCCAGTCCCTTTCCTGAGTTCCTCTCCCCAGTCGCCTATCCCCTTCCCTTCCCATTTGGGCCGCTACGCAGGCTAACGAAACAGCTGCGCCATGTTGGCTGATCTAACAAGAGAAGAAACTATAAATGAGAAAAGCTTTCGACTTTACCCCTGGCCGGGTTCCCGACTATGACGTAACACGCCTCCAAAGAATCGATCGTAGCATATAAATTATTTCCCTTTGTGTTTTATACTTCTGAACTGATGAAAAATTAATGCGACTTTCATCTAAATTTATCCATATATCATTAAGTCTGGTCTACTAGACATTTCCGAAATTGGTTTGAAAATGATATTAATAAAATATCAACTTTGCACTCACTGAATGACTTATTCAGCGACCAAATTTTTGTGTGTATTCTTTTTTCTTTTTTCTTTTCTTTTTTTTTTTTTTTTTTTTTTTTTTTTGCTAATTATTTACCGCAATTTTGTTTGCTAAAATTTACCGCAATATGATAAAGTATTTTCTGACATATCTAGGTGTTGTTTTTTGTTCCAAGTCTTTAGGGTCTTGACTATATATATATTTTATGGTCACACAATATTATACGTACAGTATGTGTAAACTTTAACACTGATACTTCAATCAACTGGATCAAGATATTGTCTCCTGGAGATTTTATTGGGCCACGGGGAACCAACAGGGGACAAACAATATCAACAAAACGGGACGTGCTGTGTCAACAGTAACATAACGTTTCAAAACTGCTACTTTATCTTAAATATTTTGCCTGGTTTATAAGAAATAAGCTGATATATTTTCAACTGTGTTACGTATATTCTTCGATTGCACGTTAAGATTTCTCATTAGCATCCATTGTTAACGGCACTACAATGGCCGCCATAGTTTTTGTCTTTTGACTTTTTTGGAAATGCTTGCAACCCATCAACTGAATATCGTGATTCCCCAAATGTTTTAACAACTCAGTCTTTAACGGCTGCAAGCTAATAATAACTTTACTCTATTCGAAGTTCTTCTGCCAATACAAGTTATATATGGAACTCATATCGACTGATAGGGAGAAACTTGATTCGAAAAAAACATGACAAAATGATTTATCGAGTTTTTGTAACTAGCTAGCAAATTAAAATTAACAAGGGTCGAAATAGTCGATTATGATTATTGCACAAAGATAAATAAGAATTGCCCCGAATTATATTTCTATTTGTCTAATATTAATGACAATTTTCTTTATAGTTTGTGAATGAACTACCAGTTATGTGGTCTCCATCTGAGTTTAGCTACGAAGTACATAAAACTGTTTTCAAGGCTTGCTCATCAACGCCGTTTGCTGGGACAAAATTGAATACAGGACACTTATGTATATATATATATAACTTATATCTTACAAACACTACTCAGCGTTCGGGGCTTTGTCGCGAGTTTCCCTACGAACACACTACCACTACATTCACAACATACAATACTCAATTCACATGTTTATTTTTACGGAATGGGGAAACCGGAGTTCCCGGAGAAAACCCTCGTTGCAAATTCACTTTGTGTACGCTGGTTAAAGAACTTAAATTAGATAGAATCATGAAGATATGAAACTTACCAGTTCCTGTAGCTCTTAGAGAAGACAGATTCCATTTACTGTTAAAACTAAGAAGAGAGGCATATATGGCAATACAAATTAAGGCAACGAGGTAAAAGTTTCTTTCACATAACACCTTTAATCTGCGAACCTCACCAGAATCTCTAGAAGCGTTACTAAGTGATTGCCAGATCTCCTGATCAAATATCGATTTTCGATCAATTTTATCGTGCAGGTACTAGCTTGTTGATCAGGACTGCTTCAAGATAATCATCAGTTCCTACCAGAGATTTACATTTAGTAATTAGACTTACACGAAAAAGAACTTTCACCATTTTAGTGGCACTAAAATATTCGTACAAGCTATATCGACACACAGAGTATTTAACATTATGAATTTTTTTAACAGAGCTGTTTATTTTCTCAGATTGCTTTGCAATTAAAATTAACAAATTGGATCAAATCCTAAGCAACCCCTTTTTTCGATTTATATTTCTTTGTCATATTATCCATTTAGCGTTTGAATACATCCAAGTGCAAAATATAGATATATTCCGAAACTCATTTGTCCATAAAACCAACAAGAATGGCCATCTGACAAACACCTAAGTCTTGGTAAACGTAGCAGTTCTAATAAATATAAGAAAGGCTAATACAACGCGACTTACGTCAGCCTTTTGTTTGTTTGGTTAACTAATTTGGTTGCTTGTTCGCTCGTTTGTTTCGTAGCCAAAAAATAGAAAGAAATAAAAATTGGAAGAAGAAAGATATAAGTAAAGAAAGAAACAAAAAGACAAACAAAAGACAAATAAATAACAAAAACAAAAAAGAGGAGAAGAGAAGAGAAAGAAAAACGTATCCAACAAGAAATTATAATATCACATCTTACCTTATGCCATGTTCAGTTTCCTGATCTTTAGTATTGGTTTGCTGTTGTTTGCCGTCGTTGGTACGGCAATTCTTTCCCTTATGTATCGAAAAATGGCTGTCAAAGAAAAACAAGGGAAAATGTCAAACAAATGCCTACGTACATTTATCAAATACACAGCAAGGTATTATTTTACTCAGGCTCATTTTAGCAGACTCGACTTACCTAAAACCGTTATCTATAAGTAGTTCTTTATCGATCCGTGACGTTACGTAGATAAGTCCCAATACTTTATATGGGAAAAAGTGGTATCAACTGTGTTCCTATTCGATAGTGACAGCTTCGTTGATGTTGCAACTAGCCTTGTGTATGAAAACCTTAATTATTTTTAATATATTCTCCTCGACCATTTCTATTTTTATCGTAAACTGCATTGTCTAGATGTCCTGTTCGTGTACTTTAGAATAGTTGACAAATGGGTGCCAAAAAGTTAAAATAAATTTATCGAGGAAGCGGTCCACAAATAAACAGACGACCAGATGTTTGAAACATAAAATGAAAATTATTACTTTTAATTAAATATTACCGATTAGTTTGTCCACTAATTGTTAAAGTTAAAGTCATATATACGCGTGAAACTTATGCCAGAAAAAAATAAAAAGATTTTACAGATTCACTACTGACATCCGAGAAGTCTTGAATACCGAATTAGTTTTTAAATTTAATTAAAACTTATGCGAAAGCAAGTTCACAAACAGAGCAGCCTCTATTTGGCTTTTAAAATGCTGATGCAAACTTCAGCGGGTTTTAAGTGGCGGTGTCGACGGGTATCAATAAAAGCAAAGAAGCTTGATTTTATTCCGGCAACTCGTGAAAAAATAGTACGCATAAAGTTATAGACTCGAAACCCAATTTTCTTTTGTATTTTATCGACTAGTACTAAATAAATAGTCATTTTTATTTCACGGATCAAAATAGAATAGATAAAATCGCTCTAGCCGGTTATTTTAGTGAAATTCGAAGATAAATGCATAACCAACTATTGCTTAACTTTACAAACTCCTTAGTTGTGCATAATTTAAAAAAGGAAGCAAACTAAGAGCTATTATCAAGACTGAAAGCCCTTTTTTTTTGGGTTTTTAATTCAAGATACTTTATTCTGTATAATGAGTATTTTTTTAAAATTGAAAATATATGTCATAGTAGATAGGCTGCTTTCAGTTTCAATTTTTTTCATTGCAGTATTAAAGAGAATTCCAATAATCAGAGGCCTTTTTTTGAAAATTATGCGAATTCAGTGTTTGTGAATGCTTAGGATAAACTTTGAACATTTCCTGCGGTTGCTCTCATGTTTTTTTTTGTTTTTGTTTTTACTTTCTTTATTTAGTATCAATTGATAAAGCAAGAGAACACTCATATACTTTACATATAAAAGATATGCATCTAGTATCTTACGTCAAAAATAATGAAAAAACCGAGAATTTGATCGCTGTTTTAATTTCCGTTTGCACCTGACGAAGAGAATATTGATCTAACCCTAGCTGTGTTCATTTCTTAAGCTTTTCGAAGTCTCTACGTGAGATACTTTTTTTATGAATTAATCAGGTTGGGGGTAACCCAATTGGAAATGTATCGACGAGGTATCACTGATATGAGAATTTGAATGAGGTGGGGGAGGGGAGGGGGGGCAGAATAAACTGAGATGATAGCCAAGTGGTTCACGTTATACACGAACTACCATGATTCACTAGATAAAATTAGAAAAAAGTCGACAAAGTCACAACATAAACGAGGATTTATCAAAGAATGAAGCTATATCGATACGAGGACACATGGTCGCCCGAACTTAACTACGAAAATACGAGATAAAATGGCCGTCCGGGACGCCTGTCGAATGGTACGCGACCGCTGAAAACAATGACGTTATTCAACTGAACATGACAAGCACTGCAAACGAATAACGAAGCTTTTTAACAGACAAAATTGGGGCTTCTCAATCAATTTCCAGTTGGACTGGGCTGTATTTATTTTCAACATTATTGATCATTTTTTCAAATTTCAACAACTGAGATCATGGATCCTTTTAAAATGCATGCTGAGATCTACTTAGGTGTGTAGGAAGATGGAGAAACTACTGAAAGAAAACGAGAAAAAGATTTCACTACCGATTTTTTTGCGCCTATCTTCATTTTAACATATTGACATCAGATTTTTATGTGTCTGTCCTCTTATTGACAATAAATTGCGTCATCACATTGTCAAAGTAGTGTGGATCCACGAGGCGTAGCCGAGTGGATCCGCATGCTACTTTGACAATGTGATGGCGAAATTTATTGTCAATAAGAGGACAGACACAAAAAAAAACGATGTCTATTTGTTTTTTACAATAACAAAAACGATAAAAACTTCTCATTTTTACTGATCAAAACAACTAACGGAAAGAGCGCGCGCTCGTTGACGTCAGCTTTATCTGTCTGTCCTCTTATTGATGATAAAAATTAACCAATCAGCGCGCTTGAAATTTGTCAGTTATTGTAAAAACTTGTTTGGTTGCATGCGTTTTGTTATTGTTGATGGTGTTGTTGTTCAGTTGTTGTTGTTGTTGTTGTCATTGGCCATTTTCGTACAATTTGTTTGCTTGATTTGTTTAGTAATTTTTTGTCATTCATGGAATCGAAATGAATCTTATTATTTCTTTTTTTTTTTTTTTTTTTCTTTTTTTTTGTTTTTTGTTTTTATAATTTCAAATTTTACACGTTTTGATCTCTCAAAAATATCAATGAATTTTTTTCAACTCAGTTTTCATCAGTTGCACTGATGCAGAGAGATTATGAAATTCAACACGCGAATGATTCACAGAAAGGCGAGAGCTAGTTTTTTGTAGGGTTCCTGGAGGTGATCTCAACTGGATATTCTGTGTTTGATTGTGGTAATGGTTCACCACGGGGCTTGATCTCAACTGGATATTTCGTGACATGATTGTGTTAATGGTTCAACCTGGGGCTTGAACTCAACTGGATATTCAGTGATTTATTGTGGTAATGGTTCACCCTGGGGCATCATTTGAATTTTTCTGTGATAGATTGTGGCAATGGTTACTGGGGTATCATCTAAATATTTCTGTAAATTGTGGTAAGGGTTCGTGGGGCTTCATCCAAAATATATTTCTGTGACAGATTGTGGCAATGGCTCCTGGGGCAACTTCATGTCAAATATTTCTGTGATAGGTTGTGGTAAGGGTTCCTTTGGCTTCATCCCAAATATTTCTGTGATAGACTCTGGTAATTGCTCTTGGGGCAACTTGATCTCAAATATTTCTGTGATTGATTGTGGCATGCGCAGCTTGTCCTTCTGTTTACGACTTGCAATTCCAAGAAGAACTGTATCAATGTCGTCCAGGACCTCTTCTGCATAAATATTATTAAACAAGGCGCTCATGTGATGAAACTTGAATGAAACAGTACTTTCTACACTGTTTGTAGTATTCACGATGTTTGGTTTGACTTTTTGAGCTTGAAAATGAAATCTTTTTTCTTTGTCCTTTAGCTTGTTTCCAAATATCAAATTTGGCAACTGTTCATCTCGTAGGCAAATGGAAGCTAAACTTTTATTGTGCGAGTAATTTTGCACTTTCTGGGATTTGATTTCTTTATAACTAACCAAGCCATGGTATTTTTTCTGCTGCTGTATTACTCTCTTGATCTTGGTATTAGAAAGATCCAATACATTAGCAAGGTGACACTGGAGGCGTATTTCATCCACATCTGTCCATTCGTCTGGAATAACAGTTTTTCCAAATCCGCAAACTTCCTTTATGCGATCCACAATAAATCTTCCCAGACCGTATATATTACGTAACTTCTCGATTTGACCCCGGTAGTAATGAATGAGTATCATTATAAATGCATTTGCAAAAAATATCATCGACAGGAGTGCGAATAGGACAAAGAAACCTGGCCCCAATATCGTATTTGCGTTCTCAAGCTCTTCCAGATGTAATTTTCCTCCAACGAATAATGGCGCAAAGCTGTGACAAGGCTTTGAAGACGTCACTAAAGTTATAAATATTGGCTCCAAAAACAAGAAACCCGGAATCTGCAAAGGCAAATAGCGTTACACAAAGGATTACAACGTATGAGAGTAACTCTTTGAAGGAGAATCTCAGAATTCCAAAGAACTGTTTGACGTGACTGAACTGGATGATAAGGAGAAGCTTTAAGGTGTTGAAAAAGATCATCAATGCGAGCAGCGTGTTCTCGATATCATTCAACAACACTACCACTTCGAAGTCGTTGTCTTGAAAAATGTCCTCAGATAGAATTTTAGAATTGTTATCAATTTGTACCATTCGGTATATATGGATTGCCATCCAGCAAATCGTGCAGCAAATCTGAGAACACTCCACCCAGTTGAAAAACACAGAAAAATGAGCAATCAAACCTCTTCGCATTTTTCGTACTTGCTCAACTATGTAATATATGACGAAAAATGGCAAAAATAGTTGGAAAACCAAAAGCACAATCTCGTATCCTGCACCAACGTCGTAGAAATCTATAGGTTGCACAATGTATGTTATTTCCATCGCGCCTGCAAGTTTTTTCTCAAAGGCAATTTTTACAGCAACGAAAAGAGAGGTATAAGGATTGAACAAGGTAAAGCTGACAAATATCGCTGCCGTCCTAAAATCAATCCAATGATAAAACTGTAAATCCCTGAATAATCGTCTTGTGTCTTCCGCAGACCTCCCAAACCTGGCAAGGTAGCCTCCACTCGGGTAGACCCTTAAAATGCCTACATAGCTCCAGAAGAAGATTCCAGTATGAGAATAAGTCCATGCGCCTTGAAAAGATTTCTTGATGTTGAAGCCCGTTATGTTGGTAGATGATTTCGGCAAAATCCACGTGGGCAGGAAATCTCTGTTTTCTTCGTAGCCTGGAGAGTAGGGAATAGTGCAGTTGTTTATCATGGACTTGAACTGCTGTTCGATCCTGCACTCATCTGAAAAAGGAAATTAATATTGTAAACAAAACTAGCAAGATCAGCACAGATTCATGTTGGTGGAAGACAATGAAATGCCAGTTAGTGTTTTACTTACAGTTCATTACCCTCTTTTGGGTTACTTTTGGTAGTCCTGCAAGAACGTAACCAAAGTTTACTGGACCGCTTTTGTTCGTTGCGTCTTCGTAAACTCCAGGAATTAGTACTTCTTCAGACCATTGCCAGAAGTCCAAGAAAGTATCTGTCGTAACCTTTGATTCAATACACCGCGTAAATAATAGATAGATAGAAACTTTATTTGTAGAGGGTAAACACTGAATAGTATTGCTAATAAACTCATGGCCTTCAAGTTAAATACGTTAATAAACTATAGAACTATAGAACTATGAAAAAAGACTATTAAACTATTAACTTGATATTCATAATAAGATAGAAAAAGCTAGAGAAGCAACATTCAAACTTAATTTAACTTGATTTACAATATTTATTTGAAACCTATTCTCTTAAACCTATAAAAATGATGATAATAATGACAATAATAGTAATAATGATGATAATAATAATAATAATATAATAATAATAATAATCTTAATAATTTTGATAACAAACGACATTAAATATTCAGCGATGTCACACCTAATAATATGACGTAGATATAGAAACGAGCTATTTTTAGACAATAAACAGTTTTGCGTTCGATGTCTCTCTGTCGACATGTACAACATGTACAAACTTTTTCTGGTTGCTAGTCACTGACATTATTCTACATAAATATTGATAATTTTTCTACAAAGATTTATAACTTACCCCTTGATGTTGGAATGCATTTTTTATGGACATGGGAGCTGTATAAAGCTTCTTGTCCCGAGTTCCATAGGAGACGGCAAACAAAATGCCAATATAAGGAAGTAAAACCACCAAATCCCATAACCATGAATAGAGCTCTTCGTTCATAAGTTGCAGACGTCTCGCTTTTTGTAGCTGTTGTCGAGTTGGTGGGTTTGGAGGCTGCATGAGATCCTGGAACTCCGTTCCATGAGCACCAACAAAACTATTACTATTTTTGATTAAATCCATGTCTTCTAACGTGAAAATGGCATCTTGTTCAAGACTTTGTGGCTTTTTGAGTTTATGTATACGCCAGCGGCATGATAGTGACACTATTAATACTAAACCAACCAATGTTACTGGTTTTGCAATGAAGATATCAAGCGTTAATGACATTACGATTGTAATAATCCATTGATTAGTGATGTAACTACCCCAAAACAGCGAGTAAAAGACGATGAATGAAGACGACGCAAGCACTGAAAGAAGGCACAGGAGGTAAGCAATGTGTACGAATATTCTTGGAAGTATCTTTCGTTCTTTGGTCTTCTTCCTTTTGTCTTCCTTTTTTTGTGTCGTAAATGAAAAGCGTTTGTCACGAATGAACTCCGTGGATAATTCAGAAGATGTGTTCTTAAATATCAGCGCAATCAGTAAATGAAACGGGGCAATGATCAACGCACTTTCAACTGCAACAATCAACTGACGCATGTTTAGCCTTATTGGTCCCATTTTGAGTGACAGGCTTGCAATATTTCTCTCAGGCTGTGGTGCAAACTCATAAAACATTGCGTTACAGAGCATGATGCTGAGAATCAAGGACAAACAACACATCACTCGTTGTACTCTTGTAAAATGAGAATCAGGACTTCGAGCAAATATGGACAACCACAGATGTTCATCAGCAAATTGTTCGGAAAGTTTCCCATAAAATGATGTCCCAAGATTCCTGAGGTCCTCTTTTGAAGCAACACCTTTTGTACGATCAACGAACCCAGCCCCTTTCTCTACTGCAATCCACTGCTGAAAAATAAACAATGATACATCGTCATTGCTGTCGTCAGCTTGGATAGTAACATGACTCAAAAACCACGACGGGTTGACTCCAGAGTTATCATGCCATATACGTATTTTCTTGATGTTTCCCAAGTTTTCTTGGAACGACAGGAGAAAGTAATCAGTGTTTCCTCGTGAGAATGGCACACACGATGGATTGATAAGGTGGATTGGCTGACCCGTTGCAAGATCTCCATAAAGAATGATGTAGACATTTGCAGTTGTTCCTGAATTTCTCCAAATTCCAGTAGAAATTGAGATATGGTATTTATAGCTTTCTGGTGTGCAAATTCCAAGGAAAGGCTTCAGACCAACCTTGTAATGATAAAACGAACATTATCAGATCGGCATGAAAAAAAATCGACTCACAACGAAATGAAGCAATGTTTTCTGATCTCCTCAAAAAGTATGTTATTTAAAAATTCAATATATAGTTTAGTGTTCGGCCTCGGTTTCTATGGCTGACGATGTTGTTGATGTTCTCTATCAGAGATGCTAAAAGTGTTCATTATGGGTTTATAAAATGAGGATATCGCTTCCAACAACATTACCATCAATAACTACAACAACAAATGAAAAAATATCAAATTCCTCGTCATCATTAACATCAATTAAAAAGTCAAATTACCTTCAGCTGGTCTTTTCTGTCTTCGCGTCTAGCCCATAGTACTACAAGTACGTATATTAAGAACACGAGGCCCAAGACGACGAAGGTCATAACGTTTCCCGTCTCATGAAGGCGAGAGAACTCGATAAACACTTTTTGAAAGTCTAATGGGTTAGGAGCTACGTAAAGCTGGGAAGCGAACGATGTCAGATGATTACATTGGCACACTACTGAATTCATTTCTGTCTGACTTACCTGTAAAAATATGATAAAAGAATGAGAAATGGGTAGAGTATTAACGGAGGTGCATTTGTGCTTCTCCTGCTAGCAGACGTCCTTTTTCGTCTTTCGTGATCATCCGAAGAATATGGTGCACGAAGACTGAGCCCGGAACGATGTGCATATAACTTAATCAACTTATCACTTGTCGCCACAAAAGTGCCTCTGTTAACAGGGTAAATCTGCGCCTCAGTGTCCTTTATTTATTTACCTTTATATCCCCCATTCTCGTAGTGCAAACATACCTTGCAGCCATAATCACTCCACCTTTCTTCTTCCTGTTTCCAAAACAAACATCCTGAAGCTCTGATTTCTAACTCATACACAACCTCTTTATGTAAAATAATGCCCACTGAATCCTGTACTTTTCCATGGGTTTGATTGACTGTAAGATTATTTATTTCCAATCCAACACGAACACCAATGTAATATCTCCCCGCCTTAGAGACGTACGGGCTGCCGATGTGAATAGTGTGAGGATCTGAATAACTATAAATTGAAGTGCCATTTTTTGTATTATATTCCATTGGAAATGAAAATTTGAATTCTTCATCATTGCTTGGTCGTTCCTGGGATTTTACGGCTAAAAGTAATTTGGTGTTGTTGTCTTGTGGAATTAATTTGATCACCAACATCATTCCATCATCTTCAATGTCTACCTTGTGATAAGCAGTTCTTCCGAACCCAACAATATAAGTATTGTTCCTTGGTGTATCGTACTGGACACGTTGAGGTAGCCTGATTTCCACAGGAGAAGAAAGGTTCTTCAAAGGAATTTCATTACCAGAGCGGTCCTTGATTTTCATGTGTACGACTAAAGAAGACACCTTTGTTGACGTTTTGTCCCAGGCAAACATCGTAAAGTTTGTCACGAGCATCTGTTAAAAGAAATAATACATGTTGTAGTTAAAATGACCTCATGTTCATGCAAGTGTTTTCGCATTACAGACCACGTATCATTCGTAAGAGCAACATTCCTTGGTTTAACGGTTGCTCAAGACAAGGCATATAAATATGGATGCAACTCAAACAAAAACGTTTTCTCTTGGGAATGACACGTGGCCTGTAAGGGGAAAACATTGCACCACAACCTTAGCTCTAACCGTGACAATAATTACATTTTTGCGTCGTTTTGGCTTTCAAAACCGCTACTTTTTGCTACTAGTGGTCTATCACCAATAGACCACTAGTAGATTAATCAATAGTCGGTGAGTTGTGTCATTGCGAAGTTCGTTATGATTTTTGACTGGTTTAGGACATTTTTATGGACAATAAAACTTATATATGTTCTGCACTTGGTTAGCTTTACGATTATATTTTCAGAAGCATTTTACCTGAATACCAACAGCAGTAGAGCCTTTTTCAAAGGCTTTTTCGTCATTTGGAAAAGTAAATCTGGCTCCCATATCATCAAACTTTGATCCTGCTAATGCTCCTGGCTTCTTTTTAGAGAGAAGCAACGACATAGTGTCTCCTTCAAGAGTGGAACCTTTCCCTCCTACAACGATTTTAGACAACAAAACATCTCCCATTCGTTCTGTAGCATTCATCAAGTCTCGCAAAATTTTCTTATGTGACGTCAAAAGTCTACCACTTTTTGTAGGATCACCAGGCTGTGTCTGCTTTTTGAATTTCGCGTTCGAAGAAACCACTCGCAGTACATTCCCTATTCCTGCTACGAGTCCTTGGGCTCCGCGTTCCAAAGATTCATAGTTCGGCTCGACCGGCCCCAACTGCTCCAGAACTGACGTTAAGGAAACAAGGGCTTTTGCAGCTTTTATCTGAAAGTTTGTTTCATTCCAGAAAGGTTTAGTTTCGAAATCTTTATTGATCAGTAAGATAAGGTAAATTTAACTTGATATTTCGTGATCGTGAATCGTGAGTATTTTTTCTAAAATCTTATCAAATCTCGAGGTCAAAGTTGTGGTCAAGAATCTTGCATCTTTTAAAAATGTGCAGTAGCAATTCCAAGACTGGGAAAAAGAGGGGGTGGAGTTGACACTGCACTACATTGTGGTACTGTTCTAATTAGGGGACATATTTCCAAGATGCAATGGCGTCTATTTCGTCAACTTAAAACAGTCCCACGATTTTTTCCTCAATTTCGGAATGGCAAGTACGTAAGAACAATGACTGCACGACTCATTTTCTGCTTCAAACCTTTGACCTTTTAAAACTATGTTCTCAACAATTATATCGCATTCTATCGAAAATAGGAGATTTAAACATAACCATGCACTATCTATCTTTCCTATGGTTATGATTCAAGGGCGGATTGAGGAATTTTTTAGAGGGGGGTTCCCAACTTTACTTAGCAAAAGCTGTTGGACCTTTTAACGACCACTCTATCTATTCTCCACTCTAGGTTACATATTGAAAATAAACTTCCACAAAATTTACTTCAAAACTAAGGCAAAACTAAATTCTAGAATAAAATATTCAATTGAATCTCAAGTACGACAAGCAGGTCCGGATCCTCCCCCGACCCTACCCCGACCCTACCCCTACCCGTCATTCTAATTACCTCAGCTTCATGATCCACATCACCTATCTTGTACATAGCTAGAGCAATAATGGATGCGGTCTCCCTGACTCCTGTCAATGACTTCGCTTTGATCGAGGCGATCTTTTTAACGATCGCCGACTTGATCTGAAAATTAAAAGACAATAGACATTTTAAAACAATAGCTTTTTTGTAAAGAAATGTTAAGCTACCGGGCATATATGGGTTTATATTTAACCGGAAGAGAAAAGAGTTAGGATGTGGCTTCTGATTGGACATATTGTTTTTCTCGCGAGAGATGAAAAATTTTTCGTGGCTTCTGATTGGATGTATTGTTCTTCCCACACGTTATAAAAAATCGTACGTGGCTTCTGATTAGACGTATCGTTCTTCTCTTACGTTATGAAAAGTCGTACATGGCTTCTGATTGGATGTATGATTCTTCTCGCACTTCTTGAAAAGTCGTACCCGACTTCTGATTGGACGTATCGTGAAAGATGCGCATTGATTGGTTGTGAAAAGTGCGCGAACGAAAATATATTAAACAGGTTTTTACTAAGTAACTTTCAATATTTATAAAAATTTTAATTTTAATTTATAAATATACATATTACCTGTATAACGTCATCCGTGACTAGCTGATGCTCATATTCTTTCAACGTCAACAGAACATTCCTTGATAACTGTAGGACTTTTTGAATTTTTCCTCTTTGGAAGAGAATATGAAGTGAGCTGCTGTTGCCTACCGTCAATGCACTTATGTCATTAATTAACTTTTGCTTGTTGACGCCAACACCTACTGATACCTTTAGAAGCAGTTAAGAATAAGAATAATTAATAATAATTGATGATTAATATTAATTGATCTTGTACAGAAGGTTCATCAGCTGGATCACAAGTTTTTTTATGGTTAGTGTTTGACTAACATTGGAGTAAATAATAAGATTTAAAGACGCAGTTTATCAACTATTATAGCCCTATTCTTCCCGACACCATTTTATTCTAGAAGGCCTTAACAGACATAGTCCGCATTGTATATGGCTTTTTTTGTATGAAAGGGAAAATACCGCACTGATTTATAACATGTACACAATATGGCATGCCGTGACATTGAAATGGCTTCCCATTGTCTTCCAATAACTCATCCAATCACGACTCGTAGTTACGGCTTCGGTAAGATCAAAATCAGGCTACAAATTTGCGTTATCGGCGTCTCCCACTCATACGAAAACCGCACTAAAAGAAAAATACACTCCTACACTCATACGAAAACCAACCTTCGGAATGCATCTCAATTTGGCGGACAAAACAAGAGAATTTCAATCTGATGAAAATCGGAAACCTATTGTTTTGCCCTCCAAATTGAGCTGCATTCCAACTTGCTGCAAGGGGTTTATGACAGGGGACTTAAGATTTAAAAAATCTACGACGTTGACGTCCACCGGAAGAGTAACTTCACTTTAGGGTTTCGCGCCTTCAAAGTCATCCTCCCCCTAATGACTTACATGTACGGGTGTGTATACGATAGAGTAAGTTCCAACAGAATCAGCAATCTCAATAGCAACCCTGAGCATATGATTATCGTCGCCAGGTGGTAACGCCACACTCAGATATGACGTAATTCCCTCTTGAAGTATGTGTACAAATCCGTCTGACGTCATATATTTAAAGGTATAGGTGATTGGTTGCTCCGTATCTGTCCAGTTGTAACATTTGAAGTAAAACACAGTTTTCAGGGCTCTGCCACTTTTAGGAGATGCGCTACAGTTTCCATGCCTTGGACCAATGTTGGTTGTAAATCTGTATTCAGTTATCCCTGGCAATCCACTGGTCCTATTCACTGTTACAGTTATTCGTAACGTTTTTCCCGTGAGTAAGCTAAATGCTTTGAGTATCAAGATATTGGAAGACAGTGGAGTTTCGCTACGGTTTTGAAGGTCCATGATTTCTTGCCAAGAAGAATTGATTCTGTAGAATGCCGACCACTTATAGCTATGTATATTACCACACGAAGAACCTTCGTTGCAAATAGATTGGAATGCCATTTTGCTGTTTGGGTTCGGTGTAGTTTTACAGTTTTGAAGACATCTATAAAAAATGAATAATAAAGATGAAATTTAAAAAAACAACAGAAAAAAAACAGGGGCTAATGTTTTCCCATGTTAGACCACTTGTCATTCCCTTGAGTTTCATTTCTTTGTTTAACGGTTGCGCATGCGCAAGATACAGGAATGTGAATATAGCTAAAGCACCCTAAAGTCTTAAACGTGGTCTGTAATGAGAAAATATTGGATATCCACGAATAAGGTCTATATTCTCAATAGAATGACACGAACTAAAGAAGTCTTTAGATAAACATTCTACAAATTGTAATAATCACTTACTGTTTTAATAGCAAAACGCTATGTAATGTCACTTGAAAACTTACTCGTCCTGACTTTGATCAGCCCAGATGTTGTTTCATGATTTGATCTGTGATCAGCCATATCAGCCCAGATGTTGTTTCAGGGTTCAATGTGTGAGTTAGCCATGCCCTGACTTATATTAGCCCAGAGGTTGTTTCAGGATTTGATCTGTGATCAGCCCAGAGGTTGTTTTAGGGTTCAATGTGTGAGTTAGCCATGCCCTGAATTAGATCAGCCCAGAGATTGCTTCGGGGTTCAATCTGTAAGTTAAATGCCCATGCAGAGGTTGTTTCAAGGTATCGATAGCACTTACCTTATACTGACATTAAGTGCCGTGCCTGGAACTATCTGGATTTCCTGGACAAACAATGCTCTTCTGTTCCTATTGCTAACGATGACCGTGAAAACATAAGTGGTGTTGACGACAACGTAATAACTTTCAAATTCCATTAACGGCCCATTTCCAGGAAGTTTTCCTGGTCCAGTTCCATAGCATCCGCCTCGCTTGTAGGGCAAAGTACTAATGTTCCCAGGAAAGAAAATTGGAATCTCCACAATTGGGTAATCCAAAGCATTATCTGGAAAAGATTCGTATGCCGTTCTACACAGCCAGGTAAACGTAAGCCCTCTTGAGTTTCCTGTTCCCAAGTCGTGAGACATGGATGCATCAAGTACAATGTTTTTTCCATTTGCTGGTTTTACTCTCCTAGGACCGCCTTTGATGTTAGCTACTAAGGGGTCCGGTTTGACGTGGATATATCCCGCAACGCGATTAAATACTTCATAATTTTTCATTTTCACAGTGAGATTTACCATATATCGGCCATAACCGAGAGTTCTCATTGGAATGGTCAAATTTTCACTATTATTACTTTGAAAAACTACCAGAGATGAGACGATTGGCGTGACTTTCCAAACAGAGATTTTCTGGTAATTTTCCATGCAGAATGTTATAACCTTAGCTGGTATTATCAAGGTATTTGAGCTATAGACTATAGTTGCTTCTTTTAGGGAATGACTGACGGTCGGTAATGTGACGTTAGGGCTTGTACACGTGACATTGTCAAAAGGACCTAAAAACACATGAAAGTTAAATATTCTGATTAGGGATAGTGGGATAGTAGGTTGGTGAGGGTTGGAGGGTTGGAGGGTGATTTGAGGGTTTGGTAGTTTAGAGGTTCGGTTTGTTTGTGAGATGGCATGGTGGGTTGGTGGGTTGGTGGGTTGGTGGGTTTGTCCTTGAGTTGGTGGGTATTGGTGCAATTCTTGGTGTACAACCACATGACTCAAAATCTTTTGAGATATAATATTGGTTGATCTATTAAGAGAAGCTTATCAGTAACACTTTGATATCGTCAACTCTCAGGGCGGCTATTACGTAACATTCCCCCAATCAAACAATTGCAACCAGTGGATCATTTCAAGCGAGCCTTGATATTAATTTTTTACAGCATTCACTTTACATATCTGGTGGACAGATTATGAGGTAGATTCGTAAGCAGTTACTTTACCTGTAGAATAATACTGACAAACTTTTCCGCTGTATTTGGGTAAACATAAACAGGTGAATAAGATAGGCCCGTAGAAGTTGGGTTGGCATGTTCCACCATTCAAACAGGGTAAAGATGCACAAGGATCATCTGATAGAAAAATGAAAGAATGAAGGATTTTATAACTACATTTCAGGCAGGCAGGCAGGCAGGCAGGCAGGCAGGCAGGCAGGCAGGCAGGCAGGCAGGCAGGCAGGCAGGCAGGCAGGCAGGCAGGCAGGCAGGCAGGCAGGCAGGCAGGCATTATTACGTTCTCAGAAATAGTTCCGGACATTTGAAAGCCTTTTCTGAGCATGACATATTTCCGTCATACTTTTATTTCAAAATGCTCACCTTTTGGAGTATTTACGTACAGCGGTAGTGACAAAGGACCAAAACCTTTCAAGGAAACGTAAGCTACTTTGACAATGTAAACAGTATTAGCCTGCAGTGTATCTAGGACAATAGAACGTTCGCTGGATCCATTCACAATTTTTGATCTTTCGCCATTTGGTGTAGTCAGTCTAACCAAATACCCAAGAACCAAGCCACTTTCAATATCCATTAAATCAACCTCGTCCCAAGAAACAATACATAAAGTTGGCTGAAGGTATTGAAGCCTTAGATTTTGAGGACGTGCTGTGAAAACTAGCGACAAAAATAACAATAATAAAAATAACAATAATAGAAATAACTGAGGCAGATTTTTAAATCTGCTTATACACTCGATGTAGCATACACTTAACATAAAAATAACATCATCAAAGTGAAACACAACAAAGGGATGCAGTCGAACACAGTACGTAAAAATTGAAGTTAAAATATGAAAACAAAGAAATAAAACAGCTTTGATCGAATGCGAAGTAAAGGCTTCTATATAAAAAGAAAAAATTGCAGATTTTTAATGCTGTTATCTCTGGAACACAGATAGTGTCGGCACTATATGCTCTATATACATGCAGTTCAACTAACAAGTTTCTAATTAGTTTAATTAGTTTAACTAATTAGTTTCCTTAATCAAATTCCTTAATCATATTCTTACCAATCTCCTCCGTCCTAAGGTAGAAAGGTTTACTCCAGGGTAATACACTCGATGGTGTTATGGCTCTGACATAAATTTCGTACATTGTAAATGCTTTCAGTCCAGATATGACCACACTGGTAACATCCTTGCTTGCTTGTATGCTGCTCATTTTGTGGCGTTTAATGTATGGAATATATCCAACTTCGTAGCCGTGTAAGTCATCATGGTAAACTATATTCCACTGAACAAACAGAACTGTCGAAGACAAGCTTTTTCCAAAGATGATCTTCGAATAGGTGTTATTATTTTCGGGTTCTTGAATCAAAAAGATATTCAAGTAGTGAATGACAATAAAGACGACAACGAATGGCAATAATTAGTTCACCAATCCGCAGGTGCAATACTGCATAAACTGCAACTAGCTATTAAAGCTGACACGATGCACTTACCACAATTCATTCCTTTAATAGCGTCTACAGCTGTTTTCCCTGCCATGCTCGTTGGTAAGGCGCATGTGCCGAAGAGCACGTTTCTTTCTCCAATTAGGAAATGATAAACATTGCAGTTACAATTCAAAGGGTTGTCACTGAGATCTCTTTCATGTGAAGATAACAAAAACATTTGCATATTAATTTGGACAGACTCAATATAAAGATACCTTAGTCATACAGCTACTGATCTTAACGGGCCACAAAAATGAAAAACGCAAATTCAGTAAAATTGTAAAGCCAGTTTTCTATTTAAAAAGGAGAATAAACAATTTTATGAATTCTTATCGGAAAAAAAATTCATAGAAATATGTATTAATAATTCTCATTATAAAGCTCCTGTTTTGGTATAGTGGTACTTCAAGTTCCTTACATTTGGATGCACACGTAACCTTGAGAAAACGGTGTATTCATTTTGCCGTTGTAACACATGTTGTTGTTATTCAAACGTGTATACAGACATGAAATATTTTCATCGCCTTTAAAAACGAAAAATAAAATAAACCATTTTTTCTCTCAGTACCAAATGGGGTCAGGACACACATCAAAAAGAAACTAGTGCGCAGCTTTATGGACTGCAATAGAGTGCAAACAATATAACCGTGAAACTTTAGTAATACTAAATAGAACAATTCAATTTCATGGAAATTCCATTGTTTTCCATTGTTTAATTAGCACTATTTTGTACTATTTAGTAATTAGTGTTTCACAGATTAATTGTTTGCACTCTAACTTGTTGCTATTAGTTAAAATCATTCATGAATAATCTGAATTATGATTTTAATAGACCTATCCCGAATTCGCTTGACTGGTTCATGAAACAATGGTTTCAAGTCGAGGTTGAACTTGATGAATAAAACAATCAAGTTCAGTCTCGACTTCAAACCATTGTTTCATGGTCAGTCAAGCGAATTCGGGATAGGTCAATTAAAGATGCTATTTGTGTTTCTTCGAGCATATTTTTCTCGGAAAACATTTTCCAGGCGGGATTCGAGCCTGAATAACATTGATTAAGCTTCTGAGATTGATATCTAATACTTATATATCATTCGACAACATCTGTTTTTCTGCTTACATTATCGTGTCTTTCATATTGAAGTATGGGAGCTCTTGTATATTGTTTGATCTGAGATCCCTATGAAAAACGAAACAAATCAAGAATGAATACGCTGACTTGGTAGAGACATATAAGAAAAACAAAACAAACAAACAAATAGCAGGCAGGCAGGCAAGAAGGCATCGATTTCAGGGGCGGATCCAGGATTTTTTCAAAGGGGGGGTTGTAGCATTGATTGAGGTACTACTGGCGGGAAAGTAGCACAGGTTCCCAAACGGAAGTAGGTCTTATGATAATGATTATTTGCTGCAGGCGAGCATGGTTGTTTCAGGTCCCACACACGGCGTATAGAAAAAAAAAGCGATCGAAATGTGTTCGGCACCCCTGTTTTAATAAAACTCGCGATGCTGTTGGTGTTGTCATGAAAAATAATAATAATCAATAATAATAATAATAAATCATTAGTGGCTCTCATAGGGGGGTTGCAACCCCCCCCCTAGATCCGCCACTGGATTTATTTAAAACAATGCAATAGATATATTGACCAAATTAATTACCAATTGCAATAATTGCAAAATATAAGTTATCGAATCAACAATCCTGCCTTACTCCCTTACTTCGACATTTTTGCTTTTTTGCCTGCTTTCTCAATTTTCCTCCCTCCTTCCGAGTTTTTTTAATTGGTTCGCTCATTTGCACGTCTTCACTGTTTTTTTACACTTATTCCCAATGTGAAGGTCAAACAAAAGAATTCCTTTCTCTTGAGGATTGAGATATTTTGTGATTTTAAAAGTTTCCATTATCTTGATCCCTTATAGGTAGGGATTTAGCTTAAAGGTTCGATAAGTTAACTGAAAGTGCCTGAAACTGAAACTAGTTTTCGTCAATGATATTACTTACAGGAATTGTAGCTTCGGTAGCTGTGCAAATACAGCCAGAGGAAAGCTCGATAGACTGGACTGCCGAATGATTCTGAAAAAAAATATTTTAACGATGGGTCTTAAGTCAGTACGCTTTTATAAAATGCCGAGTACGTATGGCTATCCTTCGGAATGCCTGCCTGCTATTCAGACTAGCTCGCTTGTTAAATACTACCTTTAAAACATTCTTTTAACCAAATACCGAATTATTTTTAAAACTGAACAAATAGGACGAGCTGTGATGACTTGATAAATTAATATTATTTAGTATTCTGAAGTAAGCAAAGTAGATTCTCTCCTTCAGTTCAGGTAATTGTGAAGAGTCTGAATACTTTTAAACGTAATTACATACTTGCACAAATTCTAGTTTGCTAGTCTTGCAACAGATAAATATTTTAAGAGCTATTTTACTGTAATTGTACTTACAGTTGAGTAGTGTTCCTCGGAAGCTCGAAGCCCATCATTTGAATCTCACTATTAGGCACAAAACACATGACTAGTAGCTCGCCTGGTTCGTTTCCAAAACACGAACGACTCCATTTGTACGGACATGACACAACCGCGTTAACAGAAAGAAGGTAAACCAATGCACAAAGTAATATCATGTTTGCTCTAGCTTGAACTGGTGTGAGCAGGTATGTGTTGATTCTCTTTAAGTTCAGAAATGCTGTTCTTCAGAGACTCCCAAGCCAATCAGTAAAGTAAATACGTCACGCCGATTCAAATGCCTTACATACCACCGCGAGAATGTCTTTTTTTTCTTCCTCGAAAATAACTTCAGTGGACGGGACATGAAAGTTAAACTCCAATTCCCATGGGATACACAGCGAGAACAAAGAGTACATGCCTCTTTGATGTTTAAAAGAATTTGCAATCGAAAAAGGGTACATTTTAAAAAATACATATTTTCATGGGAGCAATAATGCAAATTACTTATCATTCTTTACAAAAATGTGCCGAAAGAATGGACTGAAAAAATATTTTGAATCTTTAATTGAAGACCACGGAATGCTTTCTACAAATGATATTACCATAAACTTTGAACGACTATTTAACAGGCTTTTTTCAGGTCTTTGACTATAGTGCATAGTGAGCCCTGCAACATTTTGTCAGTAGAAAATCCTTAGTTTTTCAATCGATAACCCATTTTTTTCAATCAAATAGCCATAGAAAGTGGGTCGAGTTAGCGTTGGATTGCATTGCGTCCCCTAAAACTGTCCCACAATACACTGCGATGCGAACTCCACCCAGTTTTTTCTCAAACTCGTAATGGCTAATGACCAAATCTATTTGGGGGCGATGTTTTACCCATTTCAGACCATGTGTCATTCCTTCGAGAATAAGTTCTTTGTTTAAGTTGAATTGTATCCATATTCATGTGTCTTCTGATACGCAACCTTAACAATGAATGCTAATGAGAAATCTTTTGTTAAATGGTACCTACATGGCCGCGATGACGTAACGTGCAAACGAGGAATAAGCAAAAAAATCTTTACCAACCTTTTTGTAGCTAATGCTTGATAGGCGTAGCTACTATGTCGCTGTCTATGTTTTGAAATAGCTGTATACAATACAGTGTTATACGAGGTTATATTTCTGATTAACTTATTACAGGGAGTTTATGGGTAACGGAGCGACGACTATTGCATTAAAAACTGAATCAGTCATAGTTAGTAGCTAGGTAGTATAAATGAACTATAACATTAAACATTTCTTCTTGGAATTTACTTTTTATTTGCGGAATCGCAGTATCAAACATAACAATGACACCACGAGAGCTACAGCAGTAGTCTTACATGTTATGCTTGAGATCTGCTTGAGATATTCTGAATTCCGAGAAATGTCAGAAAGTGCATGAGTTGCAAAAACATTTTCTGCTGATTATGGACATACTTGACATTCCTTTCTCGATTGACTGATTTACGTATATCTCAATGAAGTGTGAAAATATTGATGAAAAATATCAACAGAAATATTATAATGATAACTCAGCTCGTCTGACTCTATAGCGATCCCGGGTAACCTTTGCCAAACATTCTGACTGTAACTATATATATGCCAATTATGGTAATAAATTGTAAGTGGAGAGTGCCCGTGAGGATCTGGGACTAATGACCGACTGCTACAGAGGAGATCAGAATAATACTGACTCAATACCATTACCAGTTAGATTTGATGTAGTTAGTAGAGGGGATTACTCTACTAACTACCCCCTCTACTGTGTACTTTGTGAATTTAGAATAAACAACGGGTGAGCAAACTGCGGAGAACTAGATAATGACGAGCGCGTGGTTTCAAGGATTCCTTTTGACTTTGATTTATTCGTTTATCTCTCTTCGTCAGAACCAGATTTTGACTTTGGCGGTTTATCATTGCTATTTCCCTGGTAGCAGAGTCTCCTTCGTTGGCGATTCTTGACCAAGAATATCGCCAACAAGGTAGACTCTGCTACCAGGGATCGAATATTGCTATATATTGAAGTGACGTGCATTGCAAGCAAAGAAATACCTTTATTTGAGCCCTTTGATCGGACGGAACGTGACGTTCCTATTACTATGACTACGGAAGTTTCCAAAACCTTTCTTGGAAAAACAGTGGGGATTCTAATAGGGGTATTTTTACCATAAAAATCCATTACGTATGTGTTGTTTTGAGGCCATCAAGACGTGTATAAAAGATCTAAATCGCTCTAAATCATTATCACTGAGCTTTGGCAGTTGATGAAAATGGCCTCCGGCGAAAGTATCCCAGACAAACTTCTTCGTCTTCCATGTCACTTCTCATGGGAATCCTTGCAAAACGAAAACGTTGGTCGCACTGTACAAATGAATATAGACAATCTTGAGGAACACATAAATGAAGCCATTCAAGGAACCCAGGTGAAGTCCTTCAACTTAATGGGTTTCTACAAGACTCAGCAAGGACACTTTAAAGAGGCAAGGGCTAACTTCGAGGACGCTTTGAAATACAGCGAAACAGAAGATGACAAAATCGTCTCGCTTGCTTGTATGGCATGGCTGACTTGGAAAGAGTCTAGTTCTGATTCCTCCTCAGAAGAGCAAGTAGTGGAATGCATCAATCAAGTGGAGAATATTCTCTGTGGAAGGACCCCAGAAGAAATTCCAGAAGTCATGGCTGAAGAAGCATTTGCTATTGCTAATAGTGGGTTCTCTGAAAAGGGCTTCAAAGTAGCACTCCAGTGTATTGACAAAGCCTTGGCGAAAAGATCAGAGGACGTCATGTACAAGTTGACCAAAGCCACTATCCTTCAGCAGTTATATCTCAAAACTTATAAAAACAAAACTAAAGATGATGATGATGTTCAAGAGATAAAGCTACTTTGGGAAGAGTTAATTGCGTCTTTCGAAACAAATTGCAGTTATCCTGTTCTGCACGGGCAGGCGCTCATTCAATATGCATTATTTTTAAGTCAGATCAATGGGGATTATGGGGCAAGTGGAAAGAAGTATGCCGAGAAAGCAGAAAAGGTTGCTCGGTCCAACAAAGCCACGGCTGTCATGAGAAATGTAGCAAGGTTTTACATCCAATCAGCTGGAAATTGCTGTTCACAGTTGGACAAAGCAGAAGCAGTTTTGGAAGAGATTCTGAAATCCAAACCAAATGGCGGCTATAAAGAACTATCAAACCTTGCACATTGCCATTTTAAGAAGTACCAAATGAATTCATGTCCCGCTACCTTTGCTAAGGCCGAGGAATGTTTTCGCAAGGCCTGGAAGTTGAACGACAAATACTCAAATATTGCCTTGCATTTGGTTCGCCTGTATCAAATGAAATATGACAAAACCAAAGAAGTTTCTGCCCTTGTCAAGGCCGAAGAAATCTTCCGAGCAATCTTTCGCAACTATGAGGGAAAAGAGGACCTGGAAAAAGCGATGATTTGCTCAGGATTTGGAGAATTTCTGAAGGGATATGGAAGAGAGCTTGCCTCCTTTTATCGTCAAAAATCCCGTTCCTACTATCAGGGTGCCCAAGTAAGATCACCAGAGATCGAACAAGTTCTGCAGCTAATACATCAGTACACACAGGACAAGCAAGATGAGCATCTTTTACAAGCAGAAAAACATTTCAGACAACTTTACAACAGCTGGGAAGAACTAAGAGATGAAGTTAAGGCTCGCTTTTGTAAAGAATTTGCAGCGTTCCTCGACGACTATTCAAACGACTTGGCCTTCTGCTACTTGAAAAAGTCTCTTTGCCTCAATCCACACCAGGGATACGCCTACAAGCCCCTGGAAGAGCTTGCAAGCGACAAAATTGCAAGCGGAGATCAAAAAGAGCAGATCAAAGGCTATGAGACCCTGGAGATGATTGCTCGTTTGCGAGGTCTGGACTAACCGAAATAACTACTAATACAGCCATAACTTCTAACTATTGTTAGACATGCACCAAAAACAGTCAAATACTAATTTAATTATTACATGCAAAAACTTTCTCTCGCAGCACTTTGCATATTTTTATCATTTTAGTAACCACTCGAGTTTGAGTAGAAACTTCCTGCTTCTTGTAACATTTACCTTCACTATGCATAGTATTTTATCGATACTCTGAAACTATTGCTGCTTGGGCTGATCAAAATCACGGCTGTTATCTTATTATTGCTCTATAGTTTGACGGGCTAACATGATTTACGAGGCAAGAGCGAAATGATTCAAAATCCTGCTTCTTGTAACATTTACCTTCACCATAGTATTTTATCGATACTTTAAAACAACTGCTGCTTGGGCTGATCAAAATCACGGCTGTTATCTTATTATTGCTCTATAGTTTGACGGGCTAACATGATTTATGAGGCAAGAGCGAAATGATTCAAAATCCTGCTTCTTGTAACATTTACCTTCACCATAGTATTTTATCGATACTTTGAAACAACTGCGGCTTGGGCTGATCAAAATCACGGCTGTTATCTTATTATTGCTCTATAGTTTGATGGGCTATTATTATTTATGAGGCAAGAGCGAAATGATTCCAAAATCCTGCTTCTTGTAGCGTTTAATTTGCGATACTTCCGGGCTGATCAAACGTCAAAACACGGCTAACTCACTGATGGAATTAGATTTAGCTCGGTAGTTTTTTCGTAGGGAACAAGAGAGAAAAATTAAAACCCTCAAATCAATGGAGAGACTTGACAAACTCTACTCAACTGATGGCGAGTCCAGGAATCGAACACTTAATTCCCTATTTCTAATGCTTGCTATTTTTTTCTTTTGCTTCTTTTTCTATATTTCGTACTTAAAAAACGTATGTTCACGGCTCACGACTTTCCTTTATGGATTGACTTTCGATACGAATCCCTTTGTTTAGAGATGTCAGGCTTTACTGCTAAGCTGTGTTTTACCTAACAACAAATATGTAAAGTTCTTACAGACAATGCTTCCCAACAAAATAGAGGTTTGGAAGACTTCGATCAAAATGTTTCGATGACTGATTGTCAGAAAAGCTTTCAAGGGCACGTGACTATGGAATGTCATCATGGAAATGCCTTGATTGACGTTCACCAAAACACACTTTGAGAAGTATTGTAACATATTGGAATGCACATCATTGCAATGCAAGTTCTAATTTTATGAAATAAAAAATAAAATGGAATTCTTTTTATTTGTTTATTTTAGTGTATTCCATATCTTGCCCATTTATTGATGCTCTTGTATTCTTCGTCCCAGTAGGCTCGATTTTGTTCATTTTCGTTAGCCATTTTTTAAATTTTTTCTTGTTGTTTCATTATTGCTTCATAAGGGTCTTCCTCTTCTTCGTCATTTTTAGTTTCTGTGTTCGTGGAATCTGCAATTCATTTTGATAAAAATCACTGAAAGTAGCAAACAGAGTGAATAGAGGATATAGTGAGCGCACGTGAAAAAATAGACTCCTAAACTAGAAAGGAATAAATCAACATAAGAAGCATTGAATGTAAAGTTTAAATTTCATTTGAATGACATCGAACAGAAAAATGAGGAGTTGAAACGAATTTTTTAGAATGCCCCCTTATTTCACAGTGTAAGCAAATAGTTTGTCAGACGCCGAAATCAATTAGATCAAGATATAGGGAAAAATTTAATACACATAACGCAAGCTCTTGTCAGCGAGACATTAGAGTAGTACAGGGAACCCAACATTTGAAAAGTGCAAGTAGGATATAGAGGGTGTCCACGAGTTTGCCATGGGCGCAGTTTGATTTCTAAACGCCATCTGTAATTTATTTTAATTTAATTTAATCACTGAAGTTAGCAAATATAGTGAGATCTCCCTTGTGAACCACTTCTTTAGGTATTCTAACAAACCCTTTTCTTTTTTCTTATTAGATCGGTTTGAACATCCATAAACTGAACCGGAATCGGGCATATTTTACGAAAATTTTCTTTTGACAAGTTGTAAACACAGACATTGCTTTGTACGCCAGCTGAATTCCTGACCGTCAGCTGGAAATATGCATACATACTGACCGGAAGTGACGTGCATTGCAAGCAAAGAAATACCTTTATTTGAGCCCTTTGATCGGACGGAACGTGACGTTCCTATTGCTATGACTACGGAAGTTTCCAAAACCTTTCTTGGAAATAAAACAGTGGGGATTCTAATAGGGGTATTTTTACCATAAAAATCCATTACGTATGTGTTGTTTTGAGGCCATCAAGACGTGTATAAAAGATCTAAATCGCTCTAAATCATTATCACTGAGCTTTGGCAGTTGATGAAAATGGCCTCCGGCGAAAGTATCCCAGACAAACTTCTTCGTCTTCCATGTCACTTCTCATGGGAATCCTTGCAAAACGAAAACGTTGGTCGCACTGTACAAATGAATATAGACAATCTTGAGGAACACATAAATGAAGCCATTCAAGGAACCCAGGTGAAGTCCTTCAACTTAATGGGTTTCTACAAGACTCAGCAAGGACACTTTAAAGAGGCAAGGGCTAACTTCGAGGACGCTTTGAAATACAGCGAAACAGAAGATGACAAAATCGTCTCGCTTGCTTGTATGGCATGGCTGACTTGGAAAGAGTCTAGTTCTGATTCCTCCTCAGAAGAGCAAGTAGTGGAATGCATCAATCAAGTGGAGATTATTCTTCGTGGAAGGACCCCAGAAGAAATTCCAGAAGTCATGGCTGAAGAAGCATTTGCTATTGCTAATAGTGGGTTCTCTGAAAAGGGCTTCAAAGTAGCACTCCAGTGTATTGACAAAGCCTTGGCGAAAAGATCAGAGGACGTCATGTACAAGTTGACCAAAGCCACTATCCTTCAGCAGTTATATCTCAAAAAATATAAAAAAAACACTAAAGATGATGATGATGTTTTAGAGATAAAGCTACTTTGGGAAGAGTTAATTGCGTCTTTCGAAACAAATTGCAGTTATCCTGTTCTGCACGGGCAGGCGCTTGTTCACTATGCATCATTTCTACATCTGATCAATGGGGATTATGTAGCAAGTGCAAAGAAGTATGCCGAGAAAGCAGAAAAGGTTGCTAGGTCCAACAAAGCCACGGCTGTCATGAGAAATGTAGCAAGGTTTTACATCCAATCAGCTGGAAAATGCTGTTCACAGTTGGACAAAGCAGAAGCAGTTTTGGAAGAGATTCTGAAATCCAAACCAAATGGCGGCTATAAAGAACTATCAAACCTTGCACATTGCCATTTTAAGAAGTACAAAATGAATTCTTGTGCCGCTACCTTTGCTAAGGCCGAGGAATGTTTTCACGAGGCCTGGAAGTTGAACGACAAATACTCAATTACTACCTTGGGTTTGATTCGTCTGTATCAAATGAAATATGACAAAACCAAAGAAGTTTCTGCCCTTGTCAAGGCCGAAGAAATCTTCCGAGCAATCTTTCGCAACTATGAGGGAAAAGAGGACCTGGAAAAAGCGATGATTTGCTCAGGATTTGGAGAATTTCTGAAGGGATATGGAAGAAAGCTTGCCTCCTTTTATCGTCAAAAATCCTGTTCCTACTATCAGGGTGCCCAAGGAAGATCACCAGAGATCGAACAAGTTCTGCAGCTAATACATCAGTACACACAGGACAAGCAAGATGAGCATCTTTTACAAGCAGAAAAACATTTCAGACAACTTTACAACAGCTGGGAAGAACTAAGAGATGAAGTTAAGGCTCGCTTTTGTAAAGAATTTGCAGCGTTCCTCGACGACTATTCAAACGACTTGGCCTTCTGCTACTTGAAAAAGTCTCTTTGCCTCAATCCACACCAGGGATACGCCTACAAGCCCCTGGAAGAGCTTGCAAGACACAAAATTGCAAGCGGAGATCAAAAAGAGCAAATCAAAGGCTATGAGACCCTGGAGATGATTGCTCGTTTGCGAGGTCTGGACTAACCGAAATAGCTACTAATACAGCCATAACTTCTAACTATTGTTAGACATGCACCAAAAACAGTCAAATACTAATTTAATTATTACATGCAAAAACTTTCTCTCGCAGCACTTTGCATATTTTTATCATTTTAGTAACCACTCGAGTTTGAGTAGAAACTTCCTGCTTCTTGTAACATTTACCTTCACTATGCATAGTATTTTATCGATACTCTGAAACTATTGCTGCTTGGGCTGATCAAAATCACGGCTGTTATCTTATTATTGCTCTATAGTTTGACGGGCTAACATTTATGAGGCAAGAGCGAAATGATCCAAAATCCTGCTTCTTGTAGCGTTTAATTTGCGATACTTCCGGGCTGATCAAACGTCAAAACACGGCTAACTCACTGATGGAATTAGATTTAGCTCGGTAGTTTTTTCGTAGGGAACAAGAGAGAAAAATTAAAACCCTCAAAACAATGGAGAGACTTGGCAAACTCTACTCAACTGATGGCGAGTCCAGGAATCGAACACTTAATTCCCTATTTCTAATGCTTGCTATTTTTTTCTTTTGCTTCTTTTTCTATATTTCGTACTTAAAAAACGTATGTTCACGGCTCACGACTTTCCTTTATGGATTGACTTTCGATACGAATCCCTTTTGTTTAGAGATGTCAGGCTTTACTGCTAAGCTGTGTTTTACCTTAACAACAAATATGTAAAGTTCTTACAGACAATGCTTCCCAACAAAATAGAGGTTTGGAAGACTTCGATCAAAATGTTTCGATGACTGATTGTCAGAAAAGCTTTCAAGGGCACGTGACTATGGAATGTCATCATGGAAATGCCTTGATTGACGTTCACCAAAACACACTTTGAGAAGTATTGTAACATATTGGAATGCACATCATTGCAATGCAAGTTCTAATTTAAAAATATATAAATAAAAATGGAATTCTTTGGTTTTATTTGTTTATTTTAGTGTATTCCATATCTTGCCCATTTATTGATGCTCTTGTATTCTTCGTCCCAGTAGGCTCGATTTTGTTCATTTTCGTCAACCATTTTTTTAATTTTTTCTTGTTGTTTCATTATTGCTTCGTAAGGGTCTTCCTCTTCTTCGCCATTTTTAGTTTCTGTGTTCGTGGAATCTGTAATTCAATTTGATAAAAATCACTGAAAGTAGCAAACAGAGTGAATAGAGGATATAGTGAGCGCACGTGAAAAAAATAGACTCCTAAACTAGAAAGGAATAAATGAACATAAGAAGCATTGAAAGTAAAGTTTAAATTTCATTTGAATGACATCGAACAGAAAAATGAGGAGTTGAAACGATTTTTTTAGAATGCCCCCTTATTTCACAGTGTAAGCAAATAGTTTGTCAGACGCCGACATCAATTACAAGATCAAGATATAAGGAAAAATTTAATACACATAACGCAAGCTCGTCAGCGGAGACATTAGAGTAGCACAGGGAACCCAATATTTGAAAAGTGCAAGTAGGATTCAGAGGGTGTCCACGAGTTTGCCATGGGCGCAGTTTGATTTCTAAACGCCATCTGTAATTTATTTTAATTTAATTTAATCACTGAAGTTAGCAAATATAGTGAATATAGAATATAGTGAGCGCCTGTGCTGGTCCACCAGTTATGGATGCACATTCAAAAAAACTAATTAGCAAATCATAGTGCTTGATATATTGTAGCTTTGTTCTAAACACTTATCGATGGGATTAGATGGGGTACAGTTGCCCACGAAATATGGGAAGTTAATCTCGTTTCCATGGCAACATAGAGACAACTTTCATTAAGTAACAAAAAACCCAGTGTTACAATATATATGTTTTGATTTTTCGAAATTAAAAAAAAATGTTTTAATTTTGTAAGGAACGTGAGTTTTTATGCAATGATTTTTTTTGGCTGTTTCATTTTATTTATTTATTTGCAATGGAACTTGCAAAATGATTCCAACTAAAAATCACATCCTCGATGAATTTTACAATCGACGATTAATGATGTAATGAATACAAACACCTGATGCAATAAAATTCAACAAATTCAAAGTAATGTTTCGTAATGTCTGCTATTTGCCAAATAAATGCTAAAGCTAGAAATGCTTCAACAAAGGTTTATGTCGTCAAGGTACCTCTACACTGCTTTTTAATTAAAAAATATTCATATGTTACTTATTAAATAATACCCATTTTTTTTAAAAGTACCGGTTCGCAAGACAGAAACTGGAATCACGTGAATGACTGGTGTCTCTGTGCATGCGCAGAACTCCTAGCAGGTCACATTATTCCATTCGTGAATGTTTATTTTATCGTAGTCGGAAGAAGACGGCCAGAAAATATGGGGAATGTTATGATGAAGCTGTTCCGGCGTTTAATCGGAAAAGAGGAACTTCGGTTATTAATGGTTGGTTTAGACGCTGCCGGTAAAACTACAATATTATACCATTTAAAATTAGACGGAGAGACAGTAAACACGATCCCGACGATTGGATTCAACGTTGAAGTAATAGAATACAAAAATATAACTTTTACTGTTTGGGATATCGGTGGACAGGATAAGATTCGCACATTATGGAGGCTGTATTTTCAAGAAACTCAGGGGCTTATCTTTGTGGTGGATAGCAACGATAGAGAGCGAATACAAGAGGCTAAAGATGAGCTTTATAGGCTTTTAAAGGAGGAAGAACTTAAACGGGCAGCATTGCTTGTATTAGCAAATAAACAGGATTTACCAAATGCTATGACTGCCTCTGAATTGAGCGAAAGCTTAAGCCTTCATTCGCTAAGAAGTCGAAATTGGTATATTCAATCTACGTGTGCTTTGAAAGGACAAGGAATATACGAAGGACTAGAGTGGTTATCGCAACAAATATATCTAAGAAAAAAGGATTCCTAAGAAGAACAAAAGAAAACCATTGAAAACTGGTGGTCAATGAAATAGTAAATATTTCTTTTCAAGTGAAAAACTATATTGGAATTCTAGGTACCGAACTTTTCGAAGAATATTCTTCCTACTTTTTTATGGCGTAAAATTTTGGTTGCAAGGTAATTTGTTTTTGCAGACGTTTTGTATTGAATAAGGTGGTTGAAAATGGACAGTTGCCAATGTCAATGTTCGATGGTTGTCATCGTAGACTAAGTTAGATCATTGGTCGTTCGAGAACATCATCTGATCAAGTTCGGTGTTCTTATTCTTTTAACTTACACTGACGAGGTGTTATTTATTCCTAATCCACCGCCATATTTCTATTTCAATTACGAACGAATAATCTTCTTTCAAGGGAATAAAAAATACATGGAAAAAAAAATTTGAAAAGCTAATTTTCAGCTATCTGGTAATTCACAATATTAAGTTAAGGATATAAAAAGAAATGTAAATAATAAAGAGGTTTCCCTAAAATATTTCTATTTTAATATATATATAACACAAGGTCTAATTTCTTAGGGAATTTCAGCAAAAATAAAAGCAGTTCTCCACGATTTTTAATGTATTTTTAACAAGTTGCGTAATAAAGAAAATGATAGGCACAAAGTCAGTAAAGATATTCGACGTGGCTCGCTTTACTGACGTCGTGTACGATCATTGCTAAGAAACACAAATCGTTTTCAAAAATTCACTGCAATCAATAGCTTTGATGTCAAAACTTGTGTGTTCTCATTTTACCAAGCTAAGATATTATGCAACTGAAAACTAGCTAGGAGCCTTATCGTTTATATTAGTTGATTGTTTGCTTCAACCTTCGAATTTTATCAATACCCTAAAACAACCTCTGGGCTGATTTAAATCAGGGCATGTCTAACTCACAGATAGAACCCTAAAACAACCTCTTGGCTGATCTAAGTCGGGGCATGACTAACTCACAGATAGAACCCTAAAACAACCTCTGGGCTGATCTAAGTCAGGGCATGGCTAACTCACCACAGATAGAACCCTATAAAACAACCTCTTGGCTGATCTAAGTCGGGGCATGACTAACTCACAGATAGAACCCTAAAACAACCTCTGGGCTGATCTAAGTCAGGGCATGTCAAACTCACAACTCACAAAACCCTCAAATCAACGGAGAGACCTAAAAAACCTTTATTCACTTTGCGGTTCTTTTGCTCATTTTATCGTTATGCTCCTTCTAAATTACTCATTATTCCTGGTTGAACAGAAATTTTAACGAGATTCTCCTCACTCGATAAAAAGCTACATAGAATGCAAGTCAGCCAGGAAAATCTTATTGGATGCCCATTCCCCTCCTCTCATTCCCACTGAAAGAAAAGGCGGGAAAACGTCTGCCAAGAAAGTGTTAGACATTATTATACATTTTACTAAGTACCTCAATTCTGATTGGTCGAGAGCCCTCAGCCAATCCCTGATATCGTGTGAACTCGACATGATAAATGTATTATCTGTAGGTTTTCATGAGCATGAATGAAATTCAGGCAAGTTAAAACCGAGTCGTAGCGGCCAGCGGCTACCCACCCCAATAATATGCGGTGGGGGGTGGGGGTGGGGCGCGTTTTTGCTAAGGACTTAGTGGCAGCTTTGCCAGCAGTCTTGGTAGCTTTGGCTGTGAGCGTGCAGCAAAAAATTTTTATTATCATCACTTTTTGCCTGTTTTGGGGTGTTTACACCGTCATACAACATGAATAACGAGGCTGCATCATCGGGAGAGTCTACTAGCTCTTCGCCGAGTGTGGTGACGGTCTCCCAGGTACCTGTAGAGCTTTCTTCACAGATTGTTGAAGCCATCCAGCGAGCAGTCGACCGTTCAATGGCCAGCAGAGCTTCGAGTCAGGCGAATAATAATGTTGGGTTGCCGCCCTCTTCCCTTGCCCAAAGGACCAGCCAATTATTGCAGACAGGAGCGGGGATTCTACTAAATCAGCCCGGAACTCTTGGAGGTAGGTCCTCAATGGTTGCCCCGTCTTTTTTGAACACTTTCTCTTTTCCTGCCGCCTCGAGTACATCAACTTTAACTTCAACTACCAGTAGTCTCGGTGCAACGAGTTCAGTCCCCGCTTCCACGGGTTCCCAGAGCCCACTGCCTGTTATTTTGCACCAACCGTTTGTTGTGGGTCCGGGATATTCCCCAATACCTTCAAAACTGGTGGCTCAGATCGTCACAGGGAGGTTTATTGATTTGAACGACCTCGTACCAGCTAATTTGGTCCCTAGCTCGGATTCTGACGAGCCCCAGCTCATGCTAGATGGTAGGCTAGTACTCACTAGCCAGCCTAAAAAGCCAAAGCGTCGGTTTGACGACATTGTTAGTTGGTCAGAAGCTTTTTCTGTCTACACACTCGTGGTCACAGCCTTTAACCCGCTTCGCTGGAGGGATTTGCTTCAGTACAAGTTGTTGATCCTTCGCACCTACCGTTTGTTCAGTGGACGAGCTTGGATGGGCTACGATCAGGCTTTCCGCGAATATGCAGCCGCGTTACAACTAACTGATTGGTCTCAGCTAAACGTGCAACTTTATAATTTTCACACGGCTGGCTCTACTGCAAGGCCCTCATCTACAACGGTATGCTTGTCGTGGAACCGTGGTCGCTGCACCTCCCCTTATTCTCCCTGTCGGTACGCTCACTGTTGTGCTAAGTGCTCGGGCTCGCACCGGGAGCCACAGTGCCCTGAGTCGCAATCCTCGTCGCTTAAGCTGAGGGAACGTTCCGCGTCGCCTGTGCTGTCTCGTGCGAGAGAGCGTAGACGTTGACTCTGCTGTTGTGCCGTCGAAGTGGGAGCGAAGCTGCCTCCCCTTCGTACATTGTCGTTACCGTTTGCCGCGAGTCTCGCCACTCGCTGTCGTCGTTATATCGTTCCTGCTGTTGCTGCTTTCCGTTCTTAGCTCGATTGGAGGTTACCCCCCGGCGTCGTCTGTCCCACTTCAAGACAGAGTTAACCCGTTATACCTACGGTTTTCGCAGCGTAACGAAACACGTAACGAAAAACAGTTTGACGCTGCAATTAACTGCTGCCATACCACCCCTCGTTTGTTTATTTGGGTTGGTACTGTTGGGCTGGCCGATTAAAGTTCTCCTATTATTATTTAGTTATATATTGATTTATCTATTACCAGTAGTTAGCCAGGTTAGACCCCTTCAATAAGCTGATATCAATGTCGAGGGTTCTGGTGTTACAGTTGACTGTGTTGTGTGCTGCGTCCATTGAATTGAGCCGCCTCCCCAACACCCCCCCCCCCCCCCCCCCCCCTCGTGGTCCGTTTGTTATAGCTGTTCGAGTATTGCCCCGCTTCCAGCTTACCCCTAATTAATTTCGTTTCAGCCGCCGTCGCGCTCCCTCCAGTTTCCAGTGTCACCCCGCTCAGGGTTGAAAGGTTCGCTATGGAATTAAGACACCACCCTGACCAAGACCGAGTTTCTTATATTCTAAACGGTATTCAGGAGGGGTTTCGCCTAGGCTTCAGCAATGTGCCACAGCTGCGATCTGCAAGGCGAAATAAAAAATCAGCCGAGGAGCACCCAGTCGTAATCGACGAGTACTTGGCCAACGAAGTGGCATTAGGCAGGGTGTCGGGCCCCCTTTTTCCCACTCCCCCCTACCAGATTTGCACATCAGTAGTTTCGGGGTCATCCCCAAGAGCGGGCAGCCAGGTAAATGGCGTTTGATCGTGGACTTATCGTCACCCGAGGGCTCCAGCGTTAACGATGGAATTAATGCGGACCAATTTTCATTGCAATACATCAAAGTGGACGACATTATCAGAATGGTTAGTAGATTGAGCGTGGGGGCGATGATGGCTAAGTTTGACGTGCAGTCGGCTTACCGTAACGTTGCGGTTCACCCATCGGACCGTTATCTTCTCGGCATGAAGTGGCGCGGCATGTTTTACGTCGATTTAGCTCTCCCGTTTGGGCTACGCTCTGCCCCTTGCATCTTTGATTCAATTGCGGCGGTGGTGGAATGGATCTTGACCAACAACTATCAGGTGTCAGATTTGCTTCATTACCTGGATGACTTCATTACCGCGGGTCCTCCAGGTTCCGGGGTTTGCGGCCGCAATCTCGGCACGGCTATCAGTGTCTGCGCAAGTCTTGGAATCCCTCTTCACCCTGAAAAATGTGAAGGCCCGGCGACGACCCTAGTTGTCCTGGGCATCGAACTGAACTCCATTAGGCAAATTGCGCGTCTCCCAGAACATAAATTGGGCAAAGTGCGTGCATTAGTTAACTCTTGGGCAAACCGCCAATGGTGTCGTAAGACCGAACTCGAATCTCTTATTGGCCTCCTCCACCATGCAGCTAAGGTGGTTTGGCCAGGGAGAACGTTTATCAGGCGCATGATAAATCTGCTTTGCTGCTTCAGGAATGCTAACCACCCGATTCGTTTAAACGCCGAGTTTCATCTGGATCTCCAGTGGTGGCGTCAGTTCCTGGAAACGTGGAACGGTGTTGGCTTTTGGCTGCATCCTGGTATGACGACACCGGCGCAAATCGAAGTTACGTCCGACGCCGCTGACTCACTGGGATACGGCGCCTTTTTCAAGGAAGAGTGGTTCAATGGCATTTGGTTTGCCACCCAGAAGCCCCTCTCAATTGCATACAAAGAGCTTTTCCCCATTGCTGTTGCGGCACACGTTTGGGGAAGACATTGGCGGCTGCTTCATGTCAGGTTCAGGTCTGACAATGAGGCGGTGGTGTCTATCCTTAATTCGAGAACATCTAAAGTCCCGTGCATAATGCCTCTACTTCGTAGTCTTCTGCTAGCAGCAGCGCAGTTTAGCTTTACCTTCTCTGCTGTTCATGTCCCCGGTGTACAGAACCCAATTGCTGACGCACTTTCCCGCTTCCGTTGGCAGGACTTTCGGAAGTTAGCCCCATGGGCCAGGCCCGTGCCCACTCAGATCCCGGGTCACGTGTTGGAGGACCTCACATCTCAGCTCTAGAAGCCCGTTGCCGAGAGCTGATGAAAGAGGGATTAGCTCCGAGCACCCGACGATCCTACGCAAGCGCCCAGAACAGATTTACAGCCTTTTGCTTGCAGTTTGGAAAAGCCCACGCGGACGGCTCTGTCTGTCCAGCAGATGAATGGACTTTGTGCCTGTTCGCGTCATTCTTGTCTCAGTCCTTGAACCATGCGTCGATTAAGGCCTACCTTTCGGCAGTCCGTGCGCTTCACGTAGAGCAAGGCTTTCCTGACCCCTTGCTTGACCGGCCAAGACTACAGAGAGTGATAAGAGGCATTAAACGCGTCCAGGGGACCAAAGCCACGGATCGTTTACCCATCACTGATGACATTATGTGGTCGATTCACGGACATTTGGACATGTCCCAGGTGGATCACTTAATGTTTTGGGCAGCCTGTTGCCTAGCTTACTTTGGTTTCATGCGTTCTGCGGAGTTTACTGTACCTAAATTAAGCGGTTATTCCTCAGCTATTCACTTGAACGTGCAAGATATAGCAGTAGACTCTATAGACGCGCCGTCGTGTCTTTGTGTGCATATTAAAGCGTCTAAGACTGACCCATTCCGAAAGGGTTGTCGAGTTTACGTGGGTAGGGCCACCCCTCCTTTGTGCGCAGTCCATTCTCTATTAGCGTATCTGAAGATCAGAGGAGATTCCCCAGGGCCATTGTTTTTGTTGCAATCTGGTCAACCGTTGACACGCCCTCTTCTTACCAACTGGCTTAGAAAACTCTTGTTATTGGCGAATATCCCAGGGAACTATTCCAGCCATAGTTTTAGAATAGGCGCGGCTACGGTAGCAGCCCGAAACGGAGTTCCCGATCACCTGATACAGTCGATGGGCCGGTGGTCCAGCAACGCCTACCAGCGATATATCAGATCCCCAGTGGAAGTATTGGCTTCAGCCTCGGCACGTTTATCGAAATAAAGTACTGTCTTTGTCGTCGGATAGTGCCTTTCTTTTTCTACTGCGATTTGCTGAGGCCCTCTGCTTGCATGGGTTAGGTGCTTGTGGTAGTTGGGGGTCGTAGGTACCATGGCCCCCGGGCCATCGTTCCTCTCCCAAGCACCTTGGACTATAGTTGGTGAGCTGTGGCCCGGTCGCCATGGTTACCTCCGTGGTAGGGCGTAGTCTGATTGATGCGCACAGCTCGCACCATGGTACCTAACCCCAAACTTATCTAGACGATGAGTTTTAAATGAGCATGAATGAAATTCAGGCAAGTTAAAACCGAGTCGTAGCGGCCAGCGGCTACCCACCCCAATAATATGCGGTGGGGGGTGGGGGTGGGGCGCGTTTTTGCTAAGGACTTAGTGGCAGCTTTGCCAGCAGTCTTGGTAGCTTTGGCTGTGAGCGTGCAGCAAAAAATTTTTATCCCGCCCGCCCACTCCTCTATTGGTGGGAGCAAGGTGAGTATTATTCCACTGAGTGGTCAGTGTGACAGGTACCAGGTGGTGAGCTGTGGCCCGGTCGCCATGGTTACCTCCGTGGTAGGGCGTAGTCTGATTGATGCGCACAGCTCGCACCATGGTACCTAACCCCAAACTTATCTAGACGATGAGTTTTAACTACAGATAATACATTTATCATGTCAAGTTCATTCAAGGTCACGCTGTGGTAGCTTTGCCAAGGGCATTGAGATCTATCCATCGAGATGGCATCCTCACGCTTTGCTTCGCTTTCCGAAGAAGAAATAAATAATCTCTTAGAAGAAAAAGATTCAAAAAATACGAAAAGGTCGACAAAAGGGAGCGTAAAAGTCTTCAGCGAATACCTAAAGGAGAAAAAACTTCAAGAACCAAAGGAGAAGAAATCGTTAGCCGAAATGTTGAAGTCATTTTACGCAGAAGCAAGAAAAAGCAACGGCGATTTATATTCCAAAAGCTCTCTCCACAGCTTAAGGTTTGGACTCAATAGACACTTCAAAAATACCCAAGGAACTGACATCATAAACGATCCAGAATTTGGTGAGGCAAATAAAGTTTTTCTAGCACAGTGTGTTGATCTTAAAAAACAAGGACTCGGCAAAATTCAACACAAACCTCCAATCCTCGAAAATGATCTTAAAAAACTCTATGAGTGTGGAGTTTTTGGCTTACAAGACCCAAGAACACTGCAAAACAAAGTATTTTTTGAGATAATGCTGTTTTTCTGCCGCCGTGGTCGTCAAAACCTCAGAGAGTTAAAAATTTCAGACTTCTCATTCAGCGTAGACGACAAAGGATCTCGATATGTGTATAAAGCTGGCGACGAGCTGACAAAAAACAGGAGAGAGGACGACGACGGTTTAGAAGGAGGAATTATGTATGAAAAACCCGGACCGAACTGTCCTGTTGCCTCGTTAGAACTTTATATTAAACACTTAAATCCAAAGAACCAGTTTTTGTTCCAAAGACCGAAGAAAAACGCAAGAATTGGTGTTGACGAGATTTGTTATGACAACATGGTAGTTGGTGAACGGATGCTTGGAGAGAAAATGAAGGTTATCTCTCAAGAAGCAAAACTTTCAAAGCTGTATACCAATCACTCTATTAGAGCTACATCTCTAACCATCCTGGATAGGGCTGGTTTTGAAGCACGCCACATCATGTCGGTAAGTGGTCATAAAAGCGAGAGCAGCCCGAGGAGCTACTGTCAAACAGACATAAACACAAAAAGAAGAATGTCAGAAACCATCACTGCTGCATCACTTGGAACTGACTCTACGAGTGTAGATACTAGCATAGCTGTAAGTAGCGAAACTCTTAACTTATCGCCTACATTTACTCTTTCACAAGAAGAATTTTTGATGGGAGAATTTAGTGTTAGCAACTCCCACTCAGAAATTTCAAAAAACTATAATTTTGTGAATTGTAACGTCACTTTCAATAGCTAGAGCTAAAGTTGTTTTTTCCTTAGCTTCCTTTTTACGAGAATGTCATTTCTTGTTTACTTCTGATACTTTAATAAGATTTTTAAGGCCATTCACTTTGGCATCTGAATTATTATAGGTTTCATTCACTCCGGCGACATTTTTGTTGTTGTTGTCGTATCCTTTAGGCTTACATAACTTATAAATTTCTCAGTTTACATAACGTTTTTATTCAGAATTTGTATTTATCTTCAGTATTATGTACAAAAACAATCATTTAAGAAATCTTTATTAACTTATTTTCATATATTTTGTGAAGAATTATTGAAATATTTTCAAATAAAAATTTTGCGTTTTTCACGCGACATCATGGCGTTCATATTTCATGTCTCTATAATTTAATGTTTATGTTAATGTTTTTCCAGTATACAAAATGTATAATAAAGCAATTATTGAATTCGGTTATCGCATGATATCGTAAATTATCAAAACCTCGGCTGTGTTATCTGCCTCAGCCTTCGGCAGATAACACAGACTCGGTCTTGATAATTTACGATATCATGCTCAACCTCATCCAATAATTGCTTATTACTCAATGTTCGGACGTCCCCATGATCATGATTAAAGCAGCGGTTCAAATCACGGGCTCAATCAACTTAGCTTACTTTCGATTTGAGCCCACGAGCGTGCGTGCGCTTAAATTACGCTGAATTACCACTGCACCCTTAAAAAAACTAAGGAGCTATACAAGTTTTGAACTTCAAGAAGATATAATACAAATTTAACACGGAACATTTGGCTTTTTTGAAAAATGACATGGGTTTTAGAAATTAAAAAACTGGTACGTGTTTTGAAAATGTTGAGTGTAAAAGAAATAGAAAATAATTTTGTCTATATTTCTCAACATTTTCCAAGACGTTTTTGAGTTAAATTTTTAAAACGATGTATAATGAGTTTCCAGAAAGATGAAATGTTTTATTTATTCATTTCCAGATTTGAATTTAGCAATAAATTTGGGTTTAAAAAATGTGATTTAAAAACTTTTTCATTCCATATTTCAAAAAAAGGCTGTCCCTTTTTTGGTTATACATGAGAAGTAATATCACTAACCTTTGGACGGTGCCTTTGCTTCTTCTACTTCCATCAGACATTCTGCTAAGTTGGGTTCCCCTTCACACAGATTACGCTTCTCCTCTAAATCATGGAGAAAAATCGCACCAAAATTCAACACTACGACCAACATTCTACAGCATTTTCAGGTATCGTACACTTATTTTAAAAAACTTGTGAAAATTTTGCAATACTTACCGTCTAGTGTTGGTTTAGAAACCACACAAAGTAAAAATAAATGGGAAAAAATAAAAGCCAAGACAAGTCGTAATGCCATCTTTATCGGTGAACGACTTAAAACGAACTTGGACTAGTTTCTATAGTCGCTTGGCAACAGTCTCCGCTACAGCAATCATTTTAGCAAAGGAGGATTGAATAAATTAGTATTATCAAAAAAACATTAAACTATAAAGGCTTTTCGACCGCAGCCATGTTGGAAGACAGGACGAATTAGATTATTTTAATGATTTAGAAGAATTTAATTTCTTAATGGAAATATAATCTTTCTTAAGCCACGATATATTATTATCATATTATTATTATATTATCAAATTCATACCAACACAAAGCTACCGTGTAATGACTGCCAATTTAGCATATTTTGTAGTTTTGTGCATAAAGCAAATCAAACAAAAGGGCTATATTTTGGCGAATCAAAAAACAAAATTCTAACTTCTTATTAGTGAGTTCGATAATATAATAAAATAAGATGATCTAATTAAGGGGTTCAATCATGGTTTAGGGAGTTTGAACGAATGCCCCATAGATCCACCCCCCTTAGCTTGTCATAACCTTGTTCAATTAAAAAAAAATGCTTCCATTCAAATTTTATTTCGGATACTAATTCTTATTAGTCTTTGAACTATTTTAGGTTGAGTCAGTCTTTACAACCGTTTTTAAATTTGTAAAATAGTTATCTTAATTCATAGTTTTATGACTGTTGATGAAAAGTTGTTTTTAGCATCCTATTTTTAGTCACGTAAATATATCTGAATGAGATGTTTTGTTTTGTTGAAGAAATAGAAAACGCGCGCGCGTGCTGTGTGCTTGTCATAAAGCACGCAGGGGTTGGCAGAACACGAGAGAAGTGTTATCAGAAGCACTCCGCTACACGTCGTGCTTCTCCTAACACTTCTCTCGTGTTCTGCCAACCCCCAAGTGCTTTATGACTGCACACAGCACAGCAAGCAAGTTTTTATTTCTTTTATAAAATACAAATTACAATAATAGATAGGAATGACGCAACGGAAAGTGCGCGCGCGTGCAATGTGCTCTCATAAAGCACGCGCTCCAATCCAATCAGAACGCGACATTCATAACAGTTACAGTATTTTATAATGTGCACGCGCAAGAGGCACGCGAACAACGAATCGTTACTGTTTTAGCAAAATGAGGTTGTAACAACGAAACTAGTTTTTTTTTAAAGGCTAAAATACACATAGTGCGTATAAGACAATAATATTGAGAAAGTGAGAATTCACTAGTTTAAATTAAGACTATTATATCTGAATGTATTTTATGATATTGTCTATTCTATTCTTAACAATTTATTAAAATTATTTCTATCTTTACTTATTATTTTTTCTTACGTTTATAATTACATTTAATTTTACTTGTGCACTCAAGTCTATTTTTTCGTTACGAGGGACTTTAATTTATTTTTAGCTTGCGCTTAATGTTTTCCTATTTCACGACACGTGTTATTTCCTTGAGTATAAGATGATTTGTTTGTTATATCCATATTCATGTGTCTTCTCATGCGCAACCATTAAACGAAGAAATGATACTCTAGGGAATGACACGTGGTCTGAAATGGGAAAACAATACGCCCAGGATAAAATCTATTAGCTTCTAAATTTAGATACTCAAACATTCCCATCATGCAGTACTAGCGGGCTACCAACGTTACACGCACACCATCTTTTGGGCGGAGGGTCATTTGTTCCACTGCCTTGAGTTCTTGTCCTGGCAGAAGCTTGATCTTGAAACTCTGAATCAGACGAGCCAGAACTAGCTTGGTTTCGAGCTGGGCAAAGCTTGAACCGATGCAATTGTGCGACCCAAGAGAGAACGGGAAATAGGCGTAATGTTCGATCTACAGAAGTCAAGAAAGAAATGAAATGAATACTCTAGTGCTTCAGGTGCTTGTCTCGAATCATAATACCAGTCTGTGCATTAAAATTCAGGGCATAGTTATCAAACCCTGAAATAACCTCTGGGCTAATCAAAGTCAGGGCACGGCTAACTCACAGATTGGACCCTGAAACAACCTCAGTGCTGGTCTAAGGAGGGCACGGCAAACTCACAGATCGATACCTTGAAACAACCTTCGGGTGGATCTAAGTCAGAGCACGACTAACTCACAAATCGAAATCAGGGATTGAGCTTGTTAGGCTTTTGCGGAGGGTGGAAAATCGGAGAATCCAGAGAAAAAGCCTTGTCTCGAAATGCAAGGGATAAAACTAACAAACTCGACTCACATGCGATGCCGAGTATAGGAAGCCAACCCTAGGTCCCACAAGTGAAGTGTACTACCGCTACGTTACACATGGTTCCCAATATCGTGAAACTAAAAGCATTTATTAGTGGCGTGCAGAGATAGTTGGAAAAAGCCCGACGGAAGAATAGATGATTTGAATAGGTTGCTATCAATAGACGTCACTTCCGGTAATAGCCGCATTTTTAATGGTTTGTAGAATCTTGGAGGTTGTTTTGATCTCTTGTTTTCTGGTTTCATGTTTTAGAAATAGTCAAATACAATAGTTTGAGTACTTATTTTGACAAGTTTTGACTTAGCATCCGCTAGTTGCCCCCCAGTCAACCGCTTGTTTGCTCCCCAGTCAACTCCAAAAAGTCACGTGATTGATAGTAAGCAATTGAAGAGATTTAATACCGTACCTTAGCTTTATTTTCAGCATTAAAGCGTTCAGGGTCGTATTTCTCAGGATCATCCCAGTACTTAGGATTATGTTGAAGAACGTGGGCATCGCACATGACACTCGTGCCAGCTGGTATGACGTAACCACCAAGGTTGGTGTCCTCTTTCGTCACGCGCGTGATCGCTGGCTGTGGTGGGTGAAGGCGCAGGGCTTCTTTGATCGTTTGGTCTAAGTAAGTTAGCTTGGACAAATCTTCAGTGGTGACACTTCGGCGAGAGCCAAGTACTTCGTCTATCTCAGCCAATACTCTAAAAATGTTAGTTCGTTAATTGCCACATACAATGGTACCTCTATTAAGTGGCGTTTTAAGCCTTTGCCCTGTGTCCGCTCAATAAAGGGTGTCGAAGCAATAAAGGTTTGTTTGATAATAATTTATACAGTGTTACCTAGATGTTCAACGGACACCTTGCGTGGTGTCCTCAAAACAAAGGTTTGTCTTGCAGTAGATATGGGAAGAAAATTAGTTCAGGACCGTGCTGTCTATTTAGTGAAGGGTGTTCACTTAATATAGGTGTTTTTTCACCAAAACGACTGGGGAAAAGTGCACTTTATATATTCAGCACATTTGAAGACAAGGCCTTAGTTCCAAACTGGTGGCAGATCCATGACTATTATAAGGGGTGGATGATACTTAGAAAGACAGTACCTTCCTCTCTAGATTTTACATTACTTGCCTATTTTTTAATACTCAAAAAAAAAAAAAAAAAAGAGCACTGTCTTACTACCCAATCCTAATATTGAAAACCCAATTAATGGGTGGGTTGTCAGCATTCCCAAGAAAGTCAAAAGACAAAACCATGGCGGCCATTTAGGTGCCCTTAACAATGAATACTAATAAGAAACCTTTTGTTAAATGGCACCAATGCTCCCTCGATAGACTGTGATGACGTAACGCACAGTAATCCCTTGAGAGACTGTGATGACGTAACACACAGTGCTCCCTCGAGAGACTGTGATGATGTAACGCACAATGCTCCCCCAAGTGGCTGTGATAATGTAACGCATAATTTAAGAATACTGATTGAAAGAATGAAGAATGGTTTTCATTGCTAAGAATGCCTAAATGTATTAGATTAAAACTCAAATTTTAAAATAAACTTCTTAAGTACTTACTTCTGTTCTACTTCTGGGTGGAGTAGAATTCCAAGCAAAGTGAAAGAAATGTGATTTGAAGTGGTTTCTTGTCCTGAAAGAAAACATCAACACGTTCAGCCATATTTCTTCTACAGAATGGCAAGTTGCCACTTATACCATATGATCATGCAAAATTAACTTATATTATATAACTCGGGGTTCTTCCATGAGGTTCTCTCCACAACCGGGGGGTACTCCGCCAGGATTTGGGTAGGGGTGTTCCACTGGGATTCTGAAAGGGGTACCCTGTTTATGACAAAAAAACTCAAATTCGTAGACCCTGTTTATGACAAAAGATATAATTTATTGCTCTGAGTTCCTGTTTCAATTATCATGTCATCTCGCGTATCGCTTTTTGAAGACCATAGTAACCAGTTTCGGTCAATTCAAAAGTAGAAACCCTGAATATGACAAGAAACTCAGGAAAAAATTTGGAACTTGAGTGAAATTGCATACCCTGTATATGACAAGAAGCTCGAAAAACCATACCCTGTTCAGCGGATCATCCCCATATAGTCCATACATGGGAGTACTCCCCCCGGGTCTCCACATGCACTACCACTACATTGCATTTGTCCAATATACAACACTTGACTTCTTGTTTTGCAGCCCCAGAATGACCTCTATTTTTTTTTTAATGTTTGAATAGCCAACTTTTGATATTCTGGTTGAGTGGTCAAGCACAAAACATTTAAAGCCAAGGCTCCAAGGAATTTAATCATTATTGTGTAGTTCCAAAAACTATGCATACCCCCCTCAAGGAGGAATTTTTTTAAGACACCCCCTACCCACCGGAAATTCCAATTGTCTTCCATACAAACTCAGTAATTTTTGTTCTTTCTCTGACCCCCCTACTCTTTGGAAATTTCAAATTCTTCTGTGGGGTGGGTATGGATAATTTCTGGAACTACACAATATTCTTTTGTTTCACCAGAGTCTCGACTCGGATCAACCAGAATATCAAAAGTTGGCTTTTATAATTGTAAATTTACCTCCTACAATAAACATGATAAAATGATCAACCAAGTCATCCATAGTTGTAGTGGGATCATTCTCGGCAATCCTAAGAATGTAGGTCAAAATATCTGAATGACTGTCCTCTTGTTTTTGAACTGCGTCCATCCTTGCCTGGATTACACCTTTTGCAGCTTCGCGAAGGAACTTCACTGATTTTATACACTCATTTTGGTAAGGATAGGTAGATGGCTGAAAGAACATGAATGGCCTTCGAAAACTCTGAACCAGTCCCTCAAGAGCTATTCTAGTGTTGGTGGGGATTGGAGCATCAGGTGAATCAATTGCATTGACGTCAAGATCATATGCCACCTACAGTACAAGATTGTATGCAGTAAATCAGTTGCTGCAGGTAGTCTAAGAATAATATTAGATGCAATGGAACCTAAGTTGGAAAAAGCCACGGACAAGGAGTTCTTAGAATTCTTGGGGTGCAGCCACGACTCAAAATCCCTTGAGAAATAAATAACTATGAAACCATGTGGGTTGATCTAACAAGAGAATGTACAAGTTGATTGGAATGCTTTGTTATCATCAACCAACACGAGAGCTATGATGCAACATGCACTCCAAGAATAAGTGTTTCCAAGTCGAAAAAAAACAGAATTTGGAATTGCATCTTTGTATATTAGCAAAGAAGCATAATTTAGCAGTGCTCTAACATACACCTGAAAACTTAATGCATTTTGAAAACACAAGGACTTGTATGAAAAACGATCAACCTTGCTTTAATTTTATCAGTACATTTTAAATGCTTGTAATTTTTTTCTGGGATGAGGTGTACTATCCAGGATTTTTGTTTTAGGAGGGGGATACCCTTTGCTTACAAACTTAAACACCAATAATGCATAAGATATCAGCCCATCAAAGGGGGGAGGGGATGATGCACTACCCCTGAACACATCCCCTTGATCTGTCCCTGCCTTACTACTTGGTGCATAGAAATATTTCAGAGAAGGAGTCTTAGTTTACCTTCCCCACCACATCTAAAGCCAACCTGACCAGCTCTTCTGACATCGATACCTCAGTTTCGCCATCAGCAAGTGTAAGCAGCTTATTGAGAAACAAGTCACAACTCTGATTGAACTGATCCATCAAGCTTGCAATAAACTTATGATGAAAGGCAGGATTCAAGTGAGCTCTTTTCTTTTTCCATGACTGGTGGTCCACCTCAGACAGCAGACTTCCACCAAGGAGTCTTTGGCCAAACAGATTAGCAAAGTGACTGTAGCCAAAAGGATCTTTAGGTAAATCAAGTTTGATAAGGACTTCCTTGACAAGAGCAGCATCCGAAATCATGACAACAGGGCGATGGAAGAACCAGAAGACATACAGAGGGTTAAACTGAATTGCCAGGTCAGCCCAGATTTGGTGGATGATGACTTTCTCTCTGGTTCTTCTCTTTTTTACCATCGGCATGTGGCCACTGAAAAATCCATTCCTCTTTGGTCCAGGGAGGTGGTCATACTTGGCATGTTGTTGATACAGGTACACAGTAAAAACAACAAGACAAAAAAGAGGAACACCAAGTAGGAGGTAAAGTATTGAAGCAAGAACAGCCATGCTGACGATAAAAATATGCAAGCATACATAAAGTAAATCCAACTTACTACAAATTTATGCTAATGGAACTGAATGCATAACACCTATATAATGATGGTGATAGACGACTTTCATAACTCAGTTTTTTCAGATAGAGAAAATGAAGCCTTTTTACCAGAAACTATTAATGCTATCTGAGAAAATACTTCACGAAAAACTATTTCCAGAAAATTTTGTAGAATTTGACTGCATACCAAAGAAGTTATGAAAGAACGAAAATAGAGAGTTTTGTATGTATTTATCATTGGAAGCCTTGGTGGCCTCCTTTTGGTGCATTTTCAAAACTTCAAATGCTCACATCTTGTAAAGGATTTATTAATTTAAGTAGAAACTCACACGCCTTATCTAAATCAACAAGATCAATGATTTAAAAACATTGATTTTTGATGTTTATGCAAATTAGCAGCAGCCAGTTATGAAAGTTGTGTATGATGATGATGATGATGATAATGATATACATTTATATAAGTATAGGGGACAAAAAACCATGAATCTATCTACAGCATATAGATTAAAGGCCCTCTGTTAGGGGTGAATTTTGACAAGCAACATGGCCTTGAAAGGGTGACACAAGAGCCACAAACTAGCAACGAACATCAAACTGACTGCTTCAATGAATTACCGACAGCAAGGCCCTGCTAGGGGTAAATTTCTGACAGCGACACAAGTATTTTCTGAAAATGCAACATAGGCAGTTGTTAAATTCAGACTGAAGACATGGGTACTTTCCCTAATAGGGCCTCAGATAAGGATCTATCCTTATTTTGAAATAATACTTTAAAACTCTATGCACGGCGATGCACGGCTATTAGTTATATGGTTATTTATAAATGTCAACCTCGTCAAATAAGCTTTTTGAATTTTCTCAAGAGCATTTGAATTTATTATTTTTTCTTTCTTTTTTGACAACTAAAACTTATGCACAGGGATGGTGGAACCGGGGGGGGGGGGGGGGGGTGGGGGCTTTAGCCCCCCCACTTTTTGTGAAATTTTAATACATTTTCACTAAACTCAGCCCCCCCACCTTGCCATACAATGTCACTATTAAGCCCCCCCCCACCCCCCCCCCCCAATCAAAAAACTGCTCCGCCGTCCCTGTAATAAGTTTATTAGATCTTTTGCTGTTTCAGATTCTTATAAACAGTCTAAGCTATCAATAAAAGCCAATAAAATACACAAAACGGGACGACAAACTCGATGGAGATTCGATGTTTTAGCTGGTTTCAAGATGGTTTCAGGTCGTTTCAGGCCGTTCTTTGTTTTAGTGACTACCACATTGAAGCTGTATTTATTAACTGAAAACATAATTATTGTTGGGCTAATATTACAATACCGTTAAAATGTTCTCACCTTAATGACAACGATTACTGAAGCTTCTATATACGACCATTCAGTCTTAACAAGACTTGAGAGCCACAATAATAATGTGAGATATTAAAATCTTCACCTCGAAGGACACTGCTCTCGAACAAACGTGCAAAATATCATGCACACGATTGAGATTCGGAAACTGGCTGATGGTTTGCCTGTGTTATTGTTTCCACAGGCAGCCCACGATCGTATTTTCGGATGTCACTACCCCCAAAAATCCTCAACAATAAATAGAAAAAATGTTTTCAACTGTATACCCTCCACCTGAAATAATTATAAATTATTATTAGAAAGTAGAATTTTTGTAATAGTAAGACTATGAAATTTTATCTTATAAGTTCTATAAGATTTTTTTTTTGTCTATTTCCTATCTTCAAATGCTTTTGTTTTAGTCTTTTCGCTAACATACTAGCACATGATTTTCTAATTAGTAGTGCCCAGGGTTTATTGGAAATATGGTTGTATTATGGGATTAGTTACAAAGGATACAGTGAAAAATATTGTGAAACAGTACTATGTAATTTACCAATTGGCACTTAGATTGCACATGGTGTAGCTGATGTTATGGTCACAAAAAAGTTTGGACATTGTTAATGAATTGTTGTACAAATGTACTGAAACTCCATTATTTATTGACCTTATTTGCCTTGATTCCATGATGCTTATCCCAAATATCAACATAGTTGTAAAATTGTAAATCATCTGATTTTAGAAGCAAAATATCTTATCTACTTTTGCAAATTGAATGATAAACCTCTCTCATTAGATATCTAAAGCAAGATTAACAAGGACTTATAATATCGAATTATTTATTGCGAGATAAAATAATAGAGTAAAGTATCACTAGGAAAAATGGAATCCCTTAATTACCAATTTAATTAATTAATTGTATTAGCCGCACCTTACTATTACTTCCACTATTATTATTTCTTTTCCCTCTTCTTTCTCTATCATATTTTGCTTTAACTATGAATATAAATATATATATATTTTTTTGTTTTGTACTTGTCTATCTTATTGTTAAATGAGTGTAAATTTTTATTTAAAAAAAAAAATAATAATAATAATAATAAAATGATGCTTATCCCATATTGTAATATAATGTTTCATTCTTGTAAGATTTTTCAAAAATCCTTTAGAAAGCTGAATGAATCAAATTGATAAACTTTACTTTTGTACAACAAATGTACAGGGGCTGGTTGTAGGAAGCCTGGATAGCCCTATCCAGCAGATAAATCCTTATCCAGTGAATAAGATGCTGTTATCCAATAAATTTATCCAATGGATATATTTTCACAAGATTTATCCATCGGATAGTGCTATCCACCCTTCGTACAACCGGGCCCAGTTTAACAATGACCCCTACAAACTTTTTGATGACTGTATTAACACCATTAAGTACACCATGTTGAACAAATACACATTGTACTATTTAATGTTTTATTTAGTGCACACTCTATTAAAGTTTTTGATTAGAGTGCATACAATGTAAGCTTATCTGTTAAAAAGTTAACTAACAAAATTGTACAAATTACTGCAAAGTTTTGTAGGTCTACGGTATGCTGATGTCTACTGAAATTGCTAATTTTTGCAGTTTTGTGCAATTTCTTACAATGTTTTTAATGGATATATGGTATGCACTCTATATAATATTTAACAAGTTTGCATAACTCTCTTACATTTATAGGTACTTTTATTCTAGTTTACATATTAATATATATTAATTGTGGCTCCAACTAAGATTGCAGGACCTTTGATGATCGTTTAAGCCATCTTCATTTGAAACTAGAGCACTGAAACTTGATTGTACTACCATATATCTCTGCAGTTTGTTTATATGTAGATGTCAAAGACCAGTATATACTATACTACCATATATCTCTGCAGTTTGTTTATATGTAGATGTCAAAGACCAGCATCAGTGTTATTCCATCGTATCTTCTTCATTACTGATCTCTATGTCTTTTACACCATTTATCATATTCTCATTCATATGATTCTGTCCATGATCAGCTGTGTCATCAGATGTGTCGATCCTTTCAACGCGAGGGACATCACTAGCTGTATTCATTCTTTCAAGAAAAGCATTCAAAAGTTTTTTGTTTAGATGATCCGTTTGTGTGATTTCTCGGCTCGCGTTATCTTCTATTTCATTGCTTGATATTTCCGTCGATTGTGTAGTATCGCTTATTTGATTATGTGGCTTCTGATCATCGTTATTTTGCTTATTTTCCATAACTTTTTACTATTTTTCTAACAGTTTTCCAACTATCTTTTACTTTTTCCTTCGGCTCAGAATGTACAGCGGTTTTCTTTCGTTTTCAGTCCCACACGGCAAGAACAACGCGAATTCTTCCAAAGGGACTGGCTACAGAAAGATTTTATTCAATGAAAGGGAATGAGAGAGAAACGGAGGAGAGAAAAAGGGCAGGGAGATGGTACTAGTAAGGATTTAGGAAGAAAGAAATGTGAATGACCATTCCAAAGCTAATTCTTGCAGGATTTGTTTTATGGAGTATATAACATAAGTGACTACATTAAAGATCAAAAATTATAAATTAAAAATTACACTCCATTTTGCATATGATGAACAATGGCTATTAGTTTAAAATTGTTGCTAAAAACAATACAATATTATCTTTTTAAAATATTGGTGGGAGGGGCATGCTATTGCTTTTATTATAGTAGGCTAATATCAAGATTCAATATGCCTAATACCAAGAAAATATGAACTATGAGAAGGAATCACCGTGCCCCATCATGTGCACACTGAAAATATCATCCAATGATTATCATTTATTTGATCGTTTGATTTTCTGCACGCGCATAGTACGCGCGCGCTCTACGCTGTTTGCTAACGTTTTCTAGTGCATTTCTTCACAGGTAGCCCAAGTTTGGTTTCTGTGGTGTCCTGTTATAAGGAAATGTATGGAGATTCATCAAAAATTTCAATAAAATCATTGAAACGTGAAATAAGGCCTCGAAATTTTACCCGATCATTGAGAAATAGCACTTCTTTGGCTCTGCGTGGTTATTTTTTGAATTTAGCCCGTTTTAAGATTTGCTCCCCCACCAGAAACCAAGCTTGGGCTACCTGTGATTTCTTATGTTCAAATGTTCAAATCTGCCCTCAAGATGACGATGTAGGTCGAAGACTTTGGAAAATAAATGTAAAAATACTCCAGAAAGTTGAACAAATTACCACTTCAATTTTCTGTCGTGTTTGCCAAGCTTTCGGCGTGTACAGGGCAATAGGGGGAATACCTTGTCTTAGTTCATTTTCTGTTGCTAATAAGGCATACCACTGAAAGTGAATAGGTGTGCCGAGAGACTGAAATTTTATGGTGGATGTATTTATACCCTCCCCTCAACAACAACAAAACATGTACACTAAAATACACACTATCCAAGTCTCTCCCTCCATGAGTTCCGAGGTCCCTTCTTCATTCTAGCTATTTTTACGACCAAAAGACGTTGGAACAGCAAAATTAGCTAACGTATCAACGATTGCTGAAGGTAGAAACGCGATAAAAGCTAAAACACTTGCAGTTAGTCCAACTAGATAACGATCACGTGGTGCTTTTGACGTCACTGCAACTTCCAAGGCCTTCACTACCATGCCTATGTCATCGCTTGCGGTTGAAAAGGTATTACGTAAAGCTTTGAAAGCTAGAAAAATATCAAAATAGAAAATTTTAAAAGATGTAAAAGGATAATAGAAATATGACTCAGGAATTCGTCGCCTCGGAGGGTTGGTCTAAATATAGCCTTGGCAATTTTATACACTTTCTTTCTTCAGTTATGTAGATAAGAAAGGGGACCTTGTCCCACCAAAAAATTATTATACAAAGGGGTTCCAAAGAAGCAGATTGAGACCTGATTACGAACGGCACAGGAGGTTCGCTCTGTTTAATATGTACACAGTCACTCACACGCCTCCCCCCTCTAGTGAAAAGGATATATATATATACACTCGATTGCAGAAACGTTGTAATATACATTTATACATATATCTAATTTATTCAGTATATTTAATGATATGCAAAACAGAAAACTCGCTTTATTTTATATTTGTTTCATTCAGTGAACGTCAAAATATTTTATTCTTGTGTTTTATATCCTACAGATTATAAATCAATTGATTTTGAGGGTTAAAAAAGTAAAATTGCAATATGCATCTCATTAGGTATTTGTATAAATGTATAAATCTATACTACAACGTTTCTGCAATCGAGTGTATATATATATATATATATCATATCATATCATATCATATCATATCATATCATATCATATCATATCATATCATATCATATCATATCATATCATATCATATCATATCATATCATATCATATCATATCATATCATATCATATCATATCATATCATATCATATCATATAAATATATATATATATATATATATACAGCCATTTGCAAAAATTATGGCCGCTTCCATATATATGTACAAGTATATCAAAAGTATATCAGACACGGCAAGATATCTTTCTTGATATTTTTTTTTCGGAAAGCCCAAGTGATAGAAAACTCGAAAAAAATATAAGGGATGATATCCCATAATTTTTGATATGCTTTTTATTTGAGAGCTCGAGAGACCGTAAGTACAAACTTATATAGCTTTGCTCTGTGCCGTCTATCGATGCCAATCTAGTCGGGGAGCCATAAAGCTAGGGCAGATCATCTTAATTCATCATTACCTTTTCCTCTGTATTCGTCATCGTAAACGTCCTTTGCCTCGTCACTCAAATCTTCCCACTCTTTATTCCAGCTTATCTTCATGTATTCTTCATTCATTAGGGGTGTTTTATACCCTGATGGTTCAATGAGTATCACTTTAACCCCAAATGGTTTCACCTCTCTTCTTAGAACGTCCGAAAATGTCTCGACTCCAAACTTGGTTATGCAATAAGCAGACATGTATGTAAAGGGCATTCTCCCTGAAACAAAGCATCGCTCATATTTTAAAGATAAACAAGGGATGAACACGGAGCGTGAGTGTCTCCTTTGGACCATGTGTCTCTTGATTCTGTTTAAACTCTCGCCAATAGCGCGCGGGGAGGAAGGGGGGTTGAGGAGGAGGGAGGCGGGGAGCTTTGGGAGTTATTATCGGAGAATCAATGGGGAGAAATGTCAATGGGTTTTACCCATCCAAGATGTCTAGGAGAAAGGGAGTTGGGGGATATTTTAATTGACTGATTGGCTACGCTGGCTTATGAATTACTTCAAGAACAACAAAAACGTCAAACAGTCTGATTAACCAGACGCATTGTTCTAAATCATGCAGTGCATGCTAGCTACAAGTGTGCTGCATTATACTCGAAAATAAACACGTCTTTTATATTACCTGCGATGCTAGAAAGATTAACAATGCGCCCCTGGGCCTTCCTAACCAGCGGTAGAAACGTTTTAGTCATGTCAATCACTCCCCAAAGATTCACGTCTGCAGTGCGTTTGAACGCATCCAGCGGTTGCCATTCAACAGGTCCTGGTATGAATATACCTGCATTGTTGATCAAAGCCCACAACCCTAGAGAGAATTGAATAATCAGATCAGTACCACGTACCATCAAAATTACTCTTTATCGCTTCTTATTGAGAACCCAAGATAGCATTATAGGTCGAGATAGAGGTTTTGCACTTTCACGTCCCAATGCCCATAATACAGCTTGGACTGCCTGTGGTTAGATGGCAGAACAATAAAATCCCTTTGCTCTCGGGAATTAAATTCTTTCTTATGTAAAACGATTGTATCGTTCCTCTCATCCAACATGGCTGCCATCACATGATGGTGTAAAGCCTCTTTTGTTAGCGTACAGATTTCTGAACATGGACTTTTCTTGTATATTGAGGAAGGTATTTAAAGTGCTCCTCCCCTTGATGCGGCAAACCTCTAGGACACACCCTGGTGCTTCAATATCCCCTTTGCTAATTTTCTTAAATTTTATATCCTGTTTTAGAATAGGGAAATGCAATATGACCTATAATGACTACAATACATTTACGTTATTTATTTGTACGTATTATAGATGTAGTTCTAGTTCTGTTTAATCCTTCAAATTTACTCGAAGACTTAAGCTCGAATATTGAATATCGATCGGATATAGGTTAGGAATCATTGATCAACTCATTCCACATAGCCAATCATAGCTTAGTGATTATAAAGCATATATTTTTGAATGACAACTGTATTTAAACTATCATAAATATATAGCTAGTTATACTAGCTCATGTATACACTTAATTGAAGAATCGTTGTCGGGTTCAGAAGCATAGAACATAGAAGCTGAGACCGAAATGGCACATGCGAAGTACGTTAATTAGATGCATGCTGTGACCGGCGACCCGTGGCATCATCCACTGTTTTTAATACGCGTTTGGCATTATAAACCGACTGCATGGATGGCGCAAATGAATAAATTATAATATAATTATGTCATTTCCCATGTGCCATTTCAGTCTCAGCTTTTATGTTCTATATTTCTGAACCTGACAACGATTCTTCAATTGAGTGTATGTAAACTTATAATAGCATAAGCAAATAAAGTTGTCTTATCAGTTGTTGTTCCGCCCGTAACTGACGTACGGTCTGAGAACCGATATGGCGCACAAAATCATTTTTGTATCATAACGGCTGAAACGCTAGCCTCCTTTGCAGACTTTATTTGTGTCGGTCTTTAATCCCTGTGGGGGAGGGATAAGAGACCGACACAAATAACGTCTTCAAAGGACTACTGAAACGCATGAAGAAACGTGTCTGTATGTGATGTGCACTGACGTCCAGTCAACAATGACGGCACGTATAACGAATAGCTACGACGATAATAGCTCGTAAAGAGTCAGTTTCGCATTCTGTTAGTCCCGCTTTGAGCATCAAAACAAATATTTTCCCATGGTCTTTGTCGGTGTCAACTTCGTAGCTCTTTGGTGTATCTCTGAGTATAGTGATAAATTCTTAAAAATATATTCTTACCAACATCCTTGGGTATAAAACGATTGACCTCACTATAAACCTCTTTTATTTGCTTAGTTTTAGTCACGTCCAGTAGAAAAACCTTCGTCCTCTGACTGCATACTCGTTCTAAGTCATCTTTGCCTTGTGTGGTCAGACATGTAGCAATGATCTGGAACCCCAGCAAATCTAGCTCGATGGCGGCGAGCCTGCCAAATCCTTTGTCACAACCTGTTATTAGCACAAACTTTTTGCTAATATTTTTAACCTTTTGAAAACTTAGACATTTTCTCACCACAATGTATACGAGTAAAAGAACTGCAGGAATTAACCACAAAAGGCATGAAGTACACTCCGGCTTAGTCATGTTTGATTTGCGGGCTGAGCTATAGCGTATTATTGCGCGCTTGCGCAATTATACTGCTACGCCCCCAGATACACAAACGTCTGTAAATTTGTTTATTTTCAAATCAAGTTTTCTTAACACCTGACATAATGAATCTTCGTAGGCTTGCTAAAGTAATGGTACTCTTTCAAGTGCTGGTATATTGGTTTTTCACTCAGTTTAATGTTAAATCATTCGAATTTGCGGCCGCTATTTTGGCAAAGGGTCTATTTCAGGGTGTCCGGAAATACCTCACCACATTCCGATGTCTCATTAAAAACAATATAAAATTAATACTATAATAATAATAACTTTTCACAATGGGAATTTCAAAAGCCTTGGTGTTTTTTTAAAGTGCTTATAAGCCTTTACACAATATTTTCAGAGTTGATTCTTTAAATAGTGAATAGTTGATTGTGAAAATAATTCGTCATTTGAACGTCAGGTCTTTGAGATACGAAGGTTTATATTTCCAATATGTTAATGACTATGACGTACAACCCGACATTCAAATGACGAAATATTTTCACAATCAACTACCCACTATCTAAAGTATCAATTCTGAAAATATTGTGCAAAGGCTTATAAGCACTTTAAGGAAATACTACGAGTAACAAATGCTACACGAACTAGAAACCTCTTCTCTTTTATTTCATGCCAACTTTAATTCTGTACAATTTATAGAATCATTTCCTTTGTCTGACTAGTTCCATTTCATGTCTTTACAATATTGAAAGATTCAAAACGTCAAATCAGTTTATCTAGGCACTAAATAAATGGCTTATGAAAGCGAAAAGGATAAGAAGTTAGCAATTAAAACCAACCGCACATCAGAATTTTAAAATCAGTTGTAACTTTCTAAGTGTTGATTGCAATATCAATCCAATATTTTCTCGTCATGGTTATTGAAAACACTCGACGTTTTCTTTTGTAATGTAAATTTTAAAAATTCTACGAATACTTGGAAGGCGCTAGCTATAACCAAAATAACTTTTATCTTTTGCACAAGAAACGTTACGTAGAGTGAAGTCAATACACCCGTGAAATAGATATTGGACTAATACACATTAATAGATCCTAATTATATTGTTTTCATTTGTGTCTATTTGACTATTACACGTTGACTAATAATTTTTATTTCACGGGTTAAATGCTTTCACTCTAATATCAAGCAGGGCATTATGGGTAAATTTTCCTAATTTTTTGAGGGATCCCATAATGCACTACAGTATGGGAAATTCTTCTCCTAATTTGGTCATGTGAAATCAGACCATAGATTACTGTCTCGAACATTTTGTCATGGTTACCTTCGATACTAAGGACCCTAGAAAGACTCCTCTTAAAACATACCTTCGTTATCACAAACCTACAAATTTACGTATAAATCTTCCCTAGTTTTTTTCAACAAAAAAAGTTGTCTTGTACATTTTTGATCTCCCTACCTTGCTCTCTGCACTCTTTCTCTCGCCAAAACCTCAGATTTCAGAGGTAATTTTTGCCAAATCATGGACGTACAGTACTTAAACGATATCTGAGATCAGATGAATGGTGAAGTCATCAAAACCATTCAAACAAAAATCAATATGGACGTACGAACATAACATCTATTTCGAATTGCTGGGTTTCAATCAGCTGATGAAAGTCTTTGAATCTCATTATCTGTTCCAATGTGCCGTCAGCCAGAAAGAATTCTATTGAAAGCTTTTGGTACAGTTGATAAACATTCTGCACGAGACAAGGAATGACATCAAGTGAAACCCAGCAATACTATTAAAGGCTATTTTACGGATTTTACATCACGCAATGATGTATAAAACTTCGAAGCCGTGACATGCAAGTTACGTCACGCACTATAATTTCATTTGACGCGTATCATAATTTGTGTCATAGGAAAATTGTTAAGGTATTAATATGAGATACATATATCTTTAATTAATCTAGTGTTTTACTGTAGCAATGATGTCTTGATTTCTTTGACAAGCATCGAGTTGATGACCATTTTTTCGCAGTTAACTGTCACAGAGCTCCCTTTTCCACCCTCACCAACTTTGACCGTGACCAAGACTGGTGTACCAGAACAAATTGTTTTGCCAGCAAATCCAAATGTTTTCTCATCGTCCAGGTCGACAGGCGTCACGCAAGCTGCTTCTTTCACGCGAGAACAAACCTCTTCTCGTGTGCACCGATCTGATGGGAGGTCGAGTTTTAACGAGGTTTCATTCATCCCTCTTAGTTTTGCTGTAAAAAAAATAAGTAGGAGGTTAAATCAACTATGCGGTAAAAAAGGGCCCCTAATTAGACGAAAGTGATTTTGGGATGTTTAAAATAGACCTCCTCAAATCGGGCGTAATGCTTTCCCATTTCAGACCATGTGTCATTTTGTATTTAATGATTGCGCTCGGTTGCACATGGGAAGGCACATGGTTACAACTCAAACAAAGGATCTTATTCTGTAGGGAATGACACATGGTCTAAAATGAGAAAAACTTACGCTCGAGCCGAGGAGGTCTATAGACCAATTCTACTTGGGCGCAATGTTTTGCCCATTTCAGAACACGTGTCAGTCTCTTGAGAATAAGATTCTTTGTTTGAGTCGCATCAATATTCATGTGTCTTCTTATGCGCAACCGTTAAAGATTAATACTCTGGAGAATGACACGTGGTCTGAAATGGGAAAACAGTGGAGCGATCCCCGCCCAAACTATTTCTCTTTATGATTATAATCTATAACCAATTGACTAAGGCTCAGGTCAAACGTCGAACTTCACTTAAGTCGAACCTAATTGTGAAACAATGGACAACAAGGTGGTCTTCTTTGATGTCATTAGGTTCGGCTCATGTGAAGTTCGACGTTTGACCTGAGCATAAGAGTGCTAAATACCACACTCTTTCCAAAACACTTCTATCAATTTTCCAACGAGATTTTCGATTTTTTTGTTAGAAAGCTAACGAGGGTGCGAAACGGGACCTGAAGTCTAATGCAAGGTACCTTCGATTTTTCTTTAGAAAGCTCAGAAGAGTCTGGGTACGAGAATGTCCTAAATCCCAACTAGATACACTTGGTGAAAAATGTATGAAACTTCTAATGACTTACATTGTTTTGCAAGGAACTCCTTGGCTGCCATAGGAGATCCGCCCAGTAACTCACCCACTGGTGCTTTAATGGTGACCGGGAATTGACGTGTTGGCGTGCTACAACGAAATATATTTGTATCAAGAGTTAAAAACCATCATACACAGAGGGCTGTTCCAGTTGAAGCTTTTCTTTCTACAGGCGTACAGTTTCAGTGCAGACCCTAACCCTAATGACGTTTCATACCTAAACTGCCACAATCCTTTTCAAAATATCTTTTTATATTCCAAAAGAGATTACCAAGATAATAGCTGAAATACGCATAACAACAAACGTGTTGGTATAACACGTCATCGCGCTTGGTTCATTTTGCAAGTCATTAGAGAGGTGGGGGGAGGGACTTGTTATTTCTGGGTCACCCCATTTGATACAATTTTTGCATGCGCCCCCTCTATTGCATTGCTATTTTTTTCTAGACGGCACAGGAAGTAAACGAAAACTGAGTTTACCTGATGGTAAATGTGGCTGGTTGTGTTGTGTCGTTAAAGTCTATTCCTATTGACACTGAAATAGAAGCTCCCCGATCAAGAGTACCTGAAGAAACACAACGGATTTTAAGCAACTTTGTTGGGGTGCCGCCATGTTGGTTGACGATAACAAAGCATTCCTCATTCGCTTTTCTTGTTAGATCAACCAAGATGGCGGCTGTTTCATTGTCATTTATATCTCAAGGGATTTTGAGTGCTGTGGCTGCGTCCCAAGAACTAAAGATACTTAAAGTACCTAAAACTTTGATATTGAAGATTTCATTTTCTTACCAATTTCTTGAAATTCTTGTAATTTCAAACCTGCTCCTAGTTTCTGAAGAAAAGAATAACAAAAAGAAAATCAACTAATTACAGTAATAGCAGGATTTCCACTTCGTAAAAGCAGATCCCCTGACTAAGTTTTGTAGATTGCATGTCCCAATGACCAGTCTACTTTGCTTGACAACAGATGAGGCTTTCAGTTTTATAGAGAAGTTATCCTTGGGGTGCACGCTACGTCATGGCCGCCATATAATAACACAGCATTCCTCATTAGCTTCTACAAAATCTACAAAGCTTTCGCTGTTGTATCACAGCGTGATACAATCACAACAGAGCTAGGCTCCAAACTAGGTAAAAGCCCAAAGATCGTATTAGAATTTAGGAGTTGATTTTTGAGGAGAGAGGAAAACCGGAGAATCCGGAGAAAAACCCTCGAAGCACAGAAGAGAATCAACAAACAACTCTACTCACTTACGACATCGAGATCGGCAGGACTCGAACTCGGGCCGCATTGATGAGAGGCAGCGCATTAGCAGCGCACGCCACCGATGCTTCCCATTCTCATTCCATTTCTCTTGTTAGCTCAACCAACATGGCTCAAATGCACAAATTATCAAAGATAGTGTTCCATTTTCCGTTTGAAAATATAAATACAGAGCCAGCGGAAGGAGGAATGACGTGAGCAAGGCTTTTAATTAGAACCCAGTTATTTCGTGCGACATATATGCTTACTTTGTCTCCTATGTGGATATTAGAGATAGCAGCATCACTAGAGTTTGTAAAGGTCAATTCCACGGCTATCATGGTGGTTGAGTAGATACATGGACCACGAGTGAAGCGATAGGTTGCGCTAAGACCATTACCAGTCATTCTGTGAAGAAGTTCGTATGACTTGGAATGGGAAAAGCTATTGGTCATCTGAAAGAGACAATATTTGATATATTCGTTATAGAGTAGTTTTTGTATGACTGTGAAAACGACGGTGCCGTATGCGTGCCTTGCTGCGACCTTGATGCTTTCTAGACTTTTGAATGGGGGATTTTTTTTCGCGTAATGTGATTGGTCGGACAGTGCCGTGACATTGGCGTGACCGTGTCCGCGTCGTGTTCCGAGCCGTGTTTCGGGCATTTGATTGGATGAAGAGTAAATTATCGCGCAATGTAATTGGTCTGGCGTATGCCTTGCCGCGTCATGACCGTGTTCGTGCGGTGAGCTTTTTCATTGCCCACGCTTAGAGCAGCAAAAACGACAAAAACGTCCTTGAATTTTTTTTTAGCAACACCCAATTTTATATGTAACAACTTGAAACTGATGTGAAAGCATACCGTTGATAAGCTAGTAGGTGTGACATCATTCAACAGACAGAGACTCCATATCAGCAGCTAGAGTTGGTGACAGAAAAGCACTATTGGTTTCTGTTGCAGGTTTGGAGTCATTACCAGTTACATTCGCTGTGGAAAAATAACAAATCATTTATGCAAACAAAATTGTTTAGTCATTTCACAACATGGCTAACCGCTAAAACAATGGTCACTGTTTTGAAGGGTAGAACTGTATAAGCAGTGGCTAACAAACCTTACACCCTCCTTGAAATAGAATTTAGAAGGTGATTTTGGCGGAGGGGGGAAAAACCAGTGAATCCAGGAAAAAAACCTCGAAGCTCAGGAGAGAACCAACAACAAGTAACACTGCTCACATACGACACAGAGTCCAGGAATCAAACCTTTGTCGTAGTAGTAAGAGCAGAGGCGAGCATTCTCACTACTACCTGCTTCTCTACTATTGGAACTTTTTCTCAGATATAAATATGTGTATACACAGTCCTTCTATACAAATACTAGGACAAACGATTGTCTACTTACTGTCATCAAATATTAACAACTGATCCAGAGTTTTATTAGACTTTGGACTCTCTTTAGCCTTGGTCTCCTTGGCTTTAGTAGGTTTTGATGGTGTGTTCTAAAGTGGAAATGTAGGGTAATTCTTATCAAAAGGATGCAACATTACAGCTGTTTTTGGGTGCACATGATTTCATAGCGGCCTGGTGAGTTGGTCTGTTTGTGTTGTTTATTCATGTACAGATTCCAAAGCCGGGCTCCCTGTGGGTGAACTTGTACAAAAATTTTGCAACCTGGATTTGAGGGAAAAAACAAACTAAAATTCTTTGACATCTACCTTTTGAGGTTTTGGCTTGGGGAGTTCATCTTCAGATTCGCTGCCTGATGACGCTTCACTCTCTGTGTCAGACACAGTAGCAGACTTGTCTGACTCTTCACTTTCACTCTTTTTAGCATCACTTTCCTCAGATTCAGAACCTGTGACAAATACTTCAGTTTCAATCCCTTTATTTTAATCCCTTGACCTTAATTTCATGTATAGTGCCCATGCGTTCATTAAGGTCCAAAGATTTTCAAAATGTAATATGTAATTTTGATTGTGACATTGGAATTTATGAATACTTTGCCATGTTTCCCCCAATTTTGAACTCAGGCCAATGTGGCTGATTTCTGTGGCTTCATTTCGTCCTTTACGAAGAATCAAGATCAATAAAGATTTGGCTGACGTCTTGATAGGTAGTCCAGAACTAGACCCACTTTTATTGTTTCGTTTTTTTAAATGATCCAAATCAGAGAAGGGTAAGTGTGCAAAGATGCAGACTAGGATTGCACAGGTAAAACAATAACACAGTAATTGTGAAAAGTGGGATAGTGACTTACCACTTTCTTCTGATTCAGATTTACTTTCACTTTCTTCTTCACTTTCTGATTCACTTTCACTCTCACTTCCACTTCCACTTTCACTCTCACTTTCACTGCCAGATTCTGATTCTATAACAAGACAATGACAAGACAAAAAATCTGTAAATGGTCCATTGAGCAGTACTCTATGTATTGGGGTGAGGAGAGTCAATTAAGCCACACAGGGGGTCCAGAACAAGGAAGGTTGCACTAATTCACAGACTGCCCTATTAGGTTCAGGCAGCATACAAGTTACTTAAATAGGGACTTCTGCACTTATCAGCTTACTGCTAGGAGGCAAGTGTGGAGTGCAAGATGAGTCACTATACCTGATTCTGAATCAGAGTAGAACGTCTTTTTCTTGCTTTGCTTTCTGTTTTTCTTGCTTGTACTTGACTGCCAAACTGGTTCAACCTGGAAGTCAAAGATTTTTCAAATATTATTGATACGCTGAAACAAGCATCAAAACTCACAGATCAAACATTGAAACAACTTCCGTCCTGAGCAAAGTTAGGGCACAGCTAACTTCAAGATCAAACCCTGAAACAACCTTTTGGCTGATCAAAGTCAGGGCACAGCTAACTCACAGATCAAAACCTGAAACAACCTCTCATCTGATCTAAATCAGGTCACAGCTAACTCACAGATCAAACCATGAAACAACCTTTTGGCTGATCAAAGTCAGGTCACAGCTAACGCAAAGCTTGAATTTGAATTTAGCATGTTTATAATAGGTTTTGCAGAGGGAAGAAAACATGAATTCAACAAAACCAGATTCCAAGAAATGCCTTTCAAGGGGACTGTCTAACAATAATAACTGCATTCAAGTACTTTGCTTTACCTCGACATTTCTGACAGATGAGTCAGGTGCAACTTCAGGGAAGTCAGGCAATTCTTGATAACCATTGGCTTTTGCATTAATTATGTGTGACAGAGAACCCAGCTGGAATCCCTGCCGATCTGAAGGAAAGAGCAAGTGGATAAGTTGATGTAACTTTCACTATTATGGACAGCCAGATATCTCGAACTTGCATGAATTTGCATCACTACAATTTTAACCTGGATATCTTTACCCCCCCTTTGAACATTTTACTGGGCTCCAGGAGGTTCAAGATAAGAGAACTCTAGATTCAACTACACAAAGAATAAAGTCAACAGTATTTCTAACAAACCTCCATTATTATATTTGTCATCCACACGTGTACATATTCAATTAGAACGAAAGATCTCTCTCACCTTTGAATACTGATTCTATTACCGGAGGAGGTTTGGAAGCCAAAAATATTTTCTTGAGGTGCTTATGTAGGTGTCCTGCCTGTAATTGTGGGAACGGCATATAATAAGATGGTAACCTAATCAATCAATCAGTCAATCAAGAAAGCAAGCAAGAAAACAAGCAAAAGTAATAATGTTTGATTGCCATTTCCATGTAGAGGTTATTACACTACTAGTTGTGTATTACAGCCGGATAATTTTATGAATGAAAGTGGATAAAATAGAGCTTTGTATAACACCTACTTGCAAGAACATTGTCATACGAAAAATGATTAGTGATTTAGTGGGATAGGAATTATATTAAAAAACAAAAGAAGATCACTGAAGCTGAACTTTTTCTTTTGTCTTCTAATGTATTCCTTTTTCACTAAATCACTAATGTTCTAATATCGTATGACAACGTTCTTGCAAGTAGGTATGGGGAAAAAATGAGTAAGAAAGCCCGATAAAACAACCATCTTTATTGTAAACAAGCAAACTTCAAAGTCCAAGCTCAAACCCACTGAGCTGTACAAAGGAATAGAAAAAGTTTCCTAGCACTGACATCAGCAAAAAAAAAAGTTCAGAACAAGTTCCCAGACTGCATATTATTCCTCTGGAAATGCACCTCAAAAATGGTAACGGCACAAGACATGGGAAAATTGTAGTATAATCATAGTACTTTTAAGTACTAATGAGAGCAACAATTCAACTGAATACCAAAAAAAGGAAAGACTATTAAATAAATATTATACTATTATATTGTCTCAGCAAATAAGAAGCTGGCTGTTATAACTAAACCATAGGAATGCTGTAGATCCATACTGACCGATTCTCCAGGGAGTATTAACTGTCTGATAAACCTGGCTCTGTCTCTGACATCATAGTTCTGGTCATATTTTGCTAAATTTAGTACATAATGACAAAGAGTCTTGGTCTGAAGACAAATAAAACACAATAGTAAGTGAATACTGGTGCTTGCTCTCAACTTATTAAGTATACAAATTAAAGGTAAAAAAAGTTGCTAAAAATTTGAATATCAAAGTATAGGACTCTTGCTGCATAGCGCTTCTCAATACTCCGGCTTGGAGTTCTCTGTTACTCAGCGTTAGCCTCAATTTTGTGCAGAATATTCATGTGTTCCAGTGAAAGTGCCTATGACCCCTAACTCAATATTTTCAGCATTGATTCTACATGAAGTAAATAGTCGAATGGTGAAATATTTTTATATGATTTGAGTGATGCATCTTGGAGATATCAAGGTTTATACTTCCAGTACGCTTATGAGTGTGATGTCATAGTAGGTATTATTAAATATACGAAAATTTACTGGGGTAGTAAAATATCCTGTATAAAACATAATTATCTTACTCAGGGTTTATAGAAAGGTTATTGTAAATTTGTTTTCTCATTGTAATCAGTGTTTTGATTTAGAAATGATGACAAATAAACCCAAATGCCTACTGTGACATCACATTTTTCATAACATTTTCCATGACATTATTTTCAAGGGCAGGTGCCTACGGAATTTCATCAAAACCTTGTGATAGAAACATCAGTGACTCTCCCAGATGCATCATATTACCAATAGACATCTGGATTTTTTATCTAAAAAACAAGGAAACCTGACTGTGCAACTGCTTGTTATAGTAGACACAAGCTAAGGCTGCGTTCATAATGTATGGCGGGAGGGGGGGGGGGGGGGGGGGGCAGGTGAAAATTTGAAATGTCCAGAATAATTCTCAAAACCCCTCTTAAAGTCATGCAAAAATATACAATCCCCCCTAAGCAAGGCTTGTAGCTTCTTCCAAAAATTGTGCATCCCCCCCCCCCCCCCCCCCCATTTCTCTGATAAAAATTGGCCCATCCCCCCTTTTTCCTACCAAAATTTTCCCGATCCCCCTAAATTTCACCTGCCCCCCCTTCTACCATACATTATGAACTGCAGCCTAAAACATTCTTGTTGAATTTACTCATAAAAATATGTTGTATTTTCTTGTACCTGTTTAGGGTTGGTGATTGAGAGCTTGGTTCCCAAACTGAGAATTTGTAACTTGACTATGTCTTCCTGGTTGGGGAAAAAAGGAATGAAATATTACTAACACTGAACTAAAAATAAAAACTAATGCTTTCAATAGACATAGTATAGAACATGATATATATGACTGTACATATACTTACTAATTCAATGGTTGTGAGTGGCTTACCCTGGATTATAAAATATTTGAAATATAACACACATGCTGATTATCTGGACAAAATATTCGAGATAAAACAAGCACACTAATAATTATTAGTGTGAAATTATTTGCTGGCTATGGTGTTTATATCAAAGGACAGAGAAATCCTTGTGCAAAATCATCCCAAAATATTTCATAGAAGCAATAGGAAATTGCTGCTTATTGCTTGAAAAGCAAGATAAACACTGTTAAAATTCGCCTCCTAAACTTGCCTCTTTTGTGCTCTACTTTATCCCACACGATATAAAATATATAAAAGCACAGTGCATGATGAGAAGGAAGGGTGAAATACCAACAAATATACAATGGCTTTCCTACATCCTGATTGGCTGTGTTTTCAATGGCGTAGGATAAATACTGACAACACCACAACTTACTTCGGCACTGAATGACTTGGCAGATTTTCTTAGCACATCAGGTGCAATTTTAGGGACTTTCTCTGCATATTCTCCCAACAACCACAGAATACTAGCCCTTGCCATGGGAACCTGGTGAGATTTGTATTAATGATCAATTATGAATAGCAACTCTCAAAAAGCCTAGTAACATAATAATAAAATAAATATAGACCTCCTTGGCTCAGATGTAATGTTTTTCCCATTTAATGTCATGTGTCATTCACTAGAGTATCACTTCTTTGAGTAACAGTTGTGGATGAGTGGACAAATGAATATGGATACAACTTAAACAAAGAATCTTATTCACTAGGGAATGATAAGTGCCTTGAAATGGGGAAAAAATTTTTTCCCCTTTTGTATCTTCTAGAAATGAAGAAATGAATAAATGAACAAACCAATGAACAAACAAACAAACAAACAAATGAACAAAGGAACAAAGGAACATACGAATGAAGAAACATACAAACAGACCAATGAACGAACCAATGAATAGGTAGTTAATGACTTACAGTGATGGAATCCAATAATCTTGCCATATGCTCAATAATGTCTGAAATTCCTTTTGGCTGGAATAAAACAATATAATAAATAGTTTATTGTGCACTGTATGCCACTTAGACCTTACTCCAATTTGACCATGCAATGATGGCCATATGTATTTTATATAACTGTACTGCAGAGTCTTTGCTCCTCTTACGAGTCACCTAATAAAGGGGATATTCAAATTTGTATTTAAATAATCTTAATGTTTTTTCTGCTAACCTTAAGTTGAAGGAGTTTCTTTATGACCACGACACTCTCAGCGACCACCACTTCTGTAAAATAAAATCATCATGTGTAATAGAACTTTAGTTAGATGTTACTTTCTTGATGTAATTGCTAGTCTTCCCTAACTCATAGAACAATAATTATTTATATAGAATGCAGATATTTTGGATGGTAATTGTGTACTTCATGACCAGCCAATATGTGTGGGTCGACAATTGCCCGGCTGTTGGTCAACAGTCGCCCGACTATCGACTGTGTGTTGACCAAGAGTTGGCTGACTATCGGCTGTGTGATGGCCGTATATTAGCCAACCATCGGCCATGTGTTGAGCGTTGTTCGGCCAACATATGGTCGACAGTTTCAGTACTTCTTCGAGTTTTGTTGTGGGTCAATGCACACTATGAGGAAGTTTTGGAAATGTTAAAGCGAGAAATATGTAGCTTTAGTAACTCTATCAGATTAAGCCAGTTGTCGCAAAGCACTATTAGAGATTCTATAGAAATTAATGTATGTTGATTTTTACATACCATCTCTGTTTGATAAGAGTCTCACCAGCCCTGCTAAGCATGTCTCTGTTACTTCAGGTATATTAGATGCACATCGACCAATGGCTTGAATAGTAGATGCTACAAACTGCTTGTCTGAGCTTGAAATGTAGCTCTGAGTAAAAAATAGGAATTTAATTTAGAACGCTGGTAGAGCACACAATTCAAATGTCAAAAAGAAATGAAAAACTTATGGAAGTGTTCACAGTGTGTCACATAGCACAGTAACCTTCGTCTTACATTTACGTCTAACAGTCCCATTTATTTACGTACAACCATGAATATTTCAAATAACCTTGTTGCGCCTACCTGGAATTCCCTTAAAATTGTTCCTATGCTTGTCTCTCCAGCAATATTTGTAAGGATTTCAAGCTGGAAAACAAAATAACTTTTCAGATGTGTTTGCTATTGTGAACCACTACCTCAATCTGCTAAAATCATATCCATAGATGCATGCATTAATGAATTAATAATCATTGTGAAATTTGTATAAATACATCCAGCAACAATTTCAAAATCCAATAATCTATAATCTATAATCTTAAGCTTTTGCTGTTGTACCACAGCAGGGTCCGAAAATAACAACAGATCCAGGCTCCAAGTAAATGAAAGCTCAAAGGTCAATAATTAGAATGTACAAGTGAAGAGGGAGAGCTCAAGAGAACAGGAGAGAAACTGACATGCAACTCTAGCTACAGGTGATACTGAATCCAGGATTTGAACCTGGGTCACATTAGTGAGATGCAGTGCATTAGTGGGCACACCACCCTTGCTTCTTTGACAAAAAATGAGACATTTTAAATTCTTTTAAAGACGAGAATCTGACTTTTTTCTGTCTTACCTTGAGTAGACGGATGTGTGTTGGATCATTGGCATGAACAAAAAAGCTCTTCAGATATGGTTCAAATAATCCCTACAAATAGAAAACCTTTGATTAAAACTCTGCCTGTTATTTGTCAACCACCACCACCACAACAACAACAACAAACAAGCTAACAAACTACAGTATACCACACAATAACTTTTGTTGAGCAATGTTGGAACTTGCTGAAGCAATTAAGATGATGTGAAAGACAACATGATGGCCCCAAAAATGTTTGATTTCTGTGAGCAACTTTATTCTTTCAGAAATGTCCAATACCGCCCAACAAGGTACCAAGACAGACAGACACAATTACCTGAGTGACCCAACAATTCTGTATACTACACAGTGGTGGTGAATACAGTAATGCACATAAATATTTTAAAATAACTTTCTTAATTGATACCTTTCTTGAGGATGACATTGTTGCGATATTACTGAGAACAATAGTCTGTACTTCTCTGAAGAAAAATAAGAATATAAGACTTAGGTGGTTATTTAAATAAGTAGACCAAAAGTAGCCACTTAAAAATAACACTTGAACAACTAGACATTACAGTGCCTTGCTATTCAGAATGGTATGGTAAATTTATTTAAACACGGAATCCCTTCATTAAATAATGCTCTTCCAGAGAGCCGTGCAGTATGTGGAAAGCTGTCTTTTTTTTTTGTCTGAGTCCTGTGAAATACATGTACATGTCTGGTCGGTGCAATAGACCTTTTTTGCATGGATGTAATGTTTTCCCATTTCAGACCATATGTCATTCATTCCTTAGGGCATCATTTCTTTGTTTAATGGTTGTGCATGAGAAGACAAATGAATATGGATAAAACTCAAACAAATAATATTATTCCTAAAGAATGACATGTGGTCTGAAATGGAAAAAAAAAAAAGGCTAATGCTGAAGTACCGCACTCCACACTCACTGCTACTTGCGCACAATCATAAACTTACAGTATATATTAGGCCAAACAAAAAAGTAAGTGTGTTTCCTGTCGCATGACCGACACTAATTTTCTTGCCAATTTTTGACAACCCTAATATTATTTTCATTCTCAAATGCACCACAGGCTTCCCAGTAAGCTCATTTCCACTGTTGTATCAGTAAAAAAAATCTGACCTACCAACCCCAATTATTTTTCTAGTGCAAAAGGAAACACACTTATATTTTTGTTTGGCCTTAACAATTTTACTTGTGACATAAGTATCAACTTTTGTGGAGGGAGGGAAACCGGTGAGAAAAACCCCTTTGGCAAAAACCCCCATGGAAGGAAAGAACAACACATCAATATAACTAAATTCATGTGTCTGCAGGAACTATGGAATAAAATCTATTACTACTATATATACCACATACCTGTAACTTCTCAAGATTCTAACTAAAGCCCTAGCGACAATGGTAACTTCACCAGAAGGAGCACAATGATGATACATTCTCGCTACGGCCACAACAACCTGAAACATAAAGATTTTTTGCTGTTAGTGTTGCCAGATAAAATGTTTTCTAGGTATGGTTTTCTGAAAGGGAAATGTCATCACTACCATCATCATCATCAACATTACCATTATTATCATCATCAAAATTATCATAATCATCAACATTATCATCACCATAAACAATATCATTATCATCATCATCACCATCATTATTATCCTCAATATTATCATCATTGTTGACAACATTAACATAATCATCATTATCAACATGATTGTCAACATTATCATCAACATCATTGTCTTTATCCTTCACATCACCATCATCTCATTGATCACTACCATCATGATCACCATCACCACATCAACATTTTTTTTCACTGTTATGATCATCAAGAACACAATCATCATCATCCTTGTGATCGTCATCCTCATCACTATCGTCATAATTATTAACACCATGACCTTGAAAATGTCTAGTATACTTACAGAGGCATTGCGGCTTTGCAGCATGGGTTTACAGGTTCGTAACAACAGTCTGTGATCTGCATCCATGATATAAATTTTCTTCTTTTCCTTTTCTTCTTTTTTGTCATCATCATCATCATCATCATCATTACTGCTTTCCGACTTTTCATAAAATGGCTGTTCTCCCACAGTCACCTTTTCCTATAATTATGCATAGAGTTTTACAAATACTTTGCAGATAGTAATATACTAAGATACACACCATACATACACTATTGTCTTATAGACCCCTTGCAACAGATTAATTCTCAGAGCAGTTCGATTTGGATGTCAAAAAAAAAAAACCGCAAACAACTCTTACTTTCATGAGAACTAAAATTATTTTTTGTCCTGCAATTTACAGTCAAATGACACAAAGAGTGTCCCTCTAGACTGCATTATTCAGTTCATTGAATTTTTCAATTCACTCTTCCTGTTCATCTTCCATTAAGGTAAACGTACATATAATACTCAAAAATAAATTCAAGTCTTGAACTCTATGGCATGTTTGACAATAAAAAAAAAATGATGAACTGTCAAAATGGAGCAAAATTAGCCAATCAAATATCAGCTCAACTAAATTCCAACATGCCATCACCAACTGTTAAACATAAATAAATAATAAATAATAATAAAAAGAAAAACATGTTTGTTATAAGTCAATAAATGTTAAATTTAATTTTGATTAAAAGAAGAATGAAACAATCCAATAATGGACTGAATAATGCAGCCCATGTCCTTTGACTGGAATCTGGTATTCAGCACTTCACATAATGGCCGATTAGTTGCTGGTCATGATCACGTCTAATAGGCCTTTTGCAACAAACAGTCACGTGCTGATATGTGACTTTGATAATGTAACTGGACAAAATGTCCAGTAAGGCAAGTCCCCGTTCTGGCCAGTCATTGTTTGATATCTGGCCATTTTTTTAGAAACCCAGGTCTTGAAATATTTACTTAATATTTACATACTGAACACATAATGATACTTACCTCCTTGTTAGGATCCAGAAACTGCGTACGAGCATATCTTGTTAGCATGTGAATTACAGCAACCTGACCCCATTCATCAATGTCAATCAGAAGGTTGCAGAGTTTGCGGAAGTTTTTATGGATCAGGTCAATTCTTTCTGGACACACCTCCTCAAATGCCATGACAGCACTACCAGCAACAAGCTGCAAATATAGATAATTAAATATGGTAATATGACAAATAATGTCACTAAATTTCATGCATTCACTTTTCAAAAAAATCCTACTTTTCTATACACCGAATCGTCAAAATATGGCAACCGATTTGAATATTATTGTTCTGCACTTACTAGCAACTGACTAGCCTTGTGTTCATGAGGAAACATAAAATCATTTGAATCACATAAGTGTATGAGAGGCTAGTCAGTCGCTAGTCTGTGTGCAACAATAGTTATTCAAATTGGTTGCCTTATTTCGATTCGGTGTATGTGTCATTTCAAATAAGTGGAAAATTATGAGTGAGTTGCTAAACCAATTAAATGAACTTAGAAATTCATCAAACATTCTATTGATGAAATTCGTCAGACATTTTTAAGGTTGTCATAAGAGCAGTCTGTCGTATATTCATCTCAAAAAAGTTTCATTTTGTTTGCCATTCTAGTTTCATTCAGCAATAAATAATGGTATTGAAATAGGGTGGCTAAACTATTATAACTTATATTATCATGATGGTTATTTTACATGCTAATGGCTTACAGTGGTCTTGTCTTTCAGCAGTTTTTCAATAACTTCAATGAGGCAGTCTTTGTGTTCAGGGTCCAAACTGAAAACAAAAATTGGTTTCAAGAAAAAAATTAGAGAATTGAGAAATGCTAATTACTTTAGTCTCCCTTGCAGCCATTTTAGTATCATACTATTCCCCTATGGTCCACTTAGAACTCTCCCTTGTGTGCTTGTTAAATTGATATTTCTGCACAAATGTTTCTGTTCATTCCATTCCATTCAGTCTGCATAAATTAATGTTTTTGCACAAAAGTAACAGCCACAGTGCTGGGGTCTGATGTTTGATACCTGAAATGGGCATCACATGTGATTTAAGTTTGCTAGGGCATGTATCTTCCCTTGATTTGAGGGCTTTTCACACAGTTTTCCTGCATTCACATAACCCAACACTCTAAACTCTATAAGTTAGCCATACATAAGCCTAGAGATCATTTTATTTTAGGGTAGCATGGCTGGCGTTCGCGGCTAATGCGTCGTCTTTCACCTCTGTGAGTCCAAAGGGTTGGGTCACTGGTTCGAGCCCTGCGGTCGCCACATGTGAATTGAGTTTGTTTGATGTGTTGTTCTCTCCTATGCTATGAGGGTTTTCTCTGGGTTGTCCGGTTTTCTCCCTCCGTAAAAATCAACATGTGAGTGTCCCCAATTAGTGCGAAAGCGCTAGAACAAGTAGACACTTAAATAAAGTGATTTTTTTTTATTACATCAATAATATTTGATAGTATGAGAAGCACTAGCAAAATACTTTGCACTAGATTAAAGTATACCTGTAGAGCTTAGGAATAGCATGAGCCGCTGTTTTCCTCACATAAGGTGACATATCAACCACACCCTGTTAAAATAGGACCATTAGTTCATCAGTGATACATTTATAATGAAGAAATAAAATAAAAATATGCTCATGGTGATGAAGGCTATGTGCAATGCACATGAGGATTTGCAGAAAACAAGAGAAGTTTGTTAGGAGAACTGTGACTAAAGAATAATAACAAATAATAATAAAATACATCAGAATAAGAAAAAAAAATTCCCCACCTCTTTGATTGACAGCATAAGAATAGGTGCAATAACAGGGACCCTGATACTGGATAACACTCTAAGTGCACTACCACGGATCAGCTGATTTGGATCCTATGAAAGATACATGTATCCAGTATGAGTAACAAGGTATAATAAAGAATTGTAATGAACAAGAAATAAATACTTGTAAATATATAGAATGCTGGGCCCAGTCGTACGAAGCCTGAATAGCGCTATCCGGCCGATAAATCCTTATCCAGTGGATAAGTCGATGCTGTTATGAACATGAAATATATACTTGTATGAACATGAAATATATAATTGTAAATATATAGAATGCTGGGCCCGGTCGTACGAAGCCTGAATAGCGTTATCCGGCAGATAATTCCTTATCCAGTAGATAAGTCTATGGTGTTATCAAATAAATTTATCTTTGGATAAGATTTATCCATGTGATAGCGCTCTCTAGGCTTCGTACAACCGGGCCCTGGTGAGAACAAACAGTGTGAGCTAGCTATTTTAAAATCTTGTGCATGTGTAAACATTGTTATACTCAAGAAGATCTGTGGTCAGGGATCAAAACGTCTAGGTGTAAACATTTAAAAAGTCAGAGAAAACAAGTAAAAATAATTTAAAAAATGACTCCTGACTGCAATTTCAAGATTTTTAGGACATGACCACATAAAATAGGAATTATTCTATCTCCATAACGTATTACCTTGAGTGCTCTTTGAAAAGTACTGATGGAAAGCAGAGCCAGGTCTTGCTGTTCTTCAGCATATCTCACCAGATACACATAAACCAGTTTCTTGAGCTGTAAATAAAAAACATTACAATATTGAAACATATTCACCAGAAATAGGTGCTTAATAAAAGAGTAGATTAAGGGCACTAGTTAGCATTCTAATAACTTTAGAAGTGATTGAGGAGAGGCCAGAAGATGTAGGGGAAAGCCACACTTCTTTTTAGCCTCATCTTGAGCACAGTATGATCTGCAAAAGTGCCTTGTCTAAGGCCCCGTCCACACTATGCTGCATAAATTTGAATCCGAACTTTTATTTATTCGTTTCCATTTCGAAAATTCGTTTTCGGTGAAGAATTGTTCCGGATTCGCCTGGACTAGTGTGGACGGTAGGCCTAACCAAATAAATAAAAATTCGGATTCAAATTTATCCGACATAGTGTGGACGGGGCCTAAGATGATTGATGAAATAGCTGTCATAATTAGGCAATCAAGGCTTTCATTATTTTTTTTAATAATTCAAAAAAATGAATCTGGATATTGATTGCATGTAAAAATTTAAAAAATGAATAAAAAATATGAAAGATATTCATTGACAAAAGGATATTGTTGTCATCATCATCATCATCATCATCATCATCATCATATTAATATTAATATTACAGCCATGTGGGATTTACTTGAGTATTTTTGTTAAGAAGTATATGTAACACATATGTACACTTGAAGATATGTCATTAAAATCTTTCACACCATAACAAAAAATAAGCTTCATAGCCCAAAGGAAAAGGCATTAGAAACTTTCACTTTGTAAGAAAAATTATATGCTTAGAACTACTTTAGGACATATAACAATAGAACCTGCTGAAATGACCTAAAACTCAAGTACATCAGCTAAATTCCTAGACAATAATGTCAATTATGACACAATAACAAAAACTTACTTCAAACTAATAGAACAGACACATCAATATACTTCCTGGAACGAACCATATTAACCTTAATTTATATTTCTGAGATTTAATTTCTCATATTAGCTTATAGAACTCACCTCCACATTTTTTGATGCTACATTCTTGACGACCGGTGGAAAAAGCTCCGACATGTCCTTACCAGTAGCCATCGACTGTTTAATACAAATAATAATTAGGAATACTTTCGGTTTTCTAGTTAAACAATAATATTTCGCCACGTTTACGATAGGACATCAAACACGAGAGGTGTTGATATAGAGATAGATCAGCTGTGTACATGTAAATTATTGTTCTATTTATCAATTTTACGATCTCTTGCTTACAGATATTATTCTTTTCATAGCATCAAGCTTGAGATTATCCTTTGAGCTATCCAACATTGACTTCAAATCATCATGCCTGTGATTTCAAACAAGAATAATATAAAATACAAAAAAATAATTCCTTCGAGTGTAACTACCACGTCTCGTGACCGGCAACCTCGGATGACCCATATTTCAATCGCGTAAAAAATGTCCTTACCTCTTAAAATCAACCGAGAAAAGGCCACCAATGGATGTCTCAGGGATGTCGGTTTCTCTGGACGGCTTTTCGTCGTTGTAAGACATTTTGAAGGCGTGAAATTGTGGTGTAAAGTTAAGATTTCGGCATTGATGTTGTACGCCTCGTACAGAAAGATCACAAGACAAAATGGCTGCCCACCAAATACTCACTTCTGATTGGCTAAATTGCTACTGGTACCCAGGCTTTTCCCCGATACCTCGATATTTTTACCCACAATGCAACCTTACGCATTTTTTCCACTTTCGCAATTTCAAAGTCTTTTAAGCTTTTTCTCTTTTTCTCCCCTTCTTTTTGTAATTCATTTCTTCTTTTCCTTTGCTTTATTTTTTGATAATTCTTTTATATCATTCTTCTACTCCAATAATTTAAATCTAATTTTTTTAAGTATATCATTTTATTTTACTTATTAAATAAACATAAAAACCTTTAAATTCTGTTCTCCAACCTAATTTCTTCTTCTTTAATTTTTTTTTTATAAATTTTCTTTTAATTTATATATAATTTATTTTGCTAGACGACTAGAGCCCAGTGTTTCTCCGTGTCGTTTCTCTTTTTTACCCATAAGTCATTTCAGGTGTTATTCTTCGCGCCATCTTCAAACGGTAGAGGCTATTTCGCGAGACTCAAAACGACATCCCGAAAATGACGTCACCTTCGTGTTCCCGACGGATTGCCTCGATAGTGAAGCTACCGGAAATCATGCCATGTTGAAGTCGTGTTGAAGCCGTTTGTTGAGTGTTTGAACGTGTAAATCGTGATTAATTTTAAAATTAAAATAAGAATCTCTCAATAATGTCGTACCTTCTGTTATTAAAATCGTTTTCTAGCCATTAATTGAAAGAAGAAACAATGTCAGCCTGATTCATGCGAAGTAATGTAAACAAAGTTATGAACACTATTTCGCGTGAAGGAAATTGACAACCGGAAGTAAATATGATGGATGGTCCTTTTGGTGGAAATTTCAGAAATTTGCCGGGAATGTGGTAAAAATCTTGATGGAGATGGACTATATTTTGAATCATTTGAATAACTTCACATCTGTGGAGACAAATTTTCAGTGGCAAATCTAAGTGGGGGGGGGGGGGGGGGGGTTTGGGAGTTGCGACCACCCCTATGAGAGCCATCGTGATTTTTTATTATCATAATTTTTCATGACAACACCAACAGCATTGCGAGTTTTATTAAAACAGGGGTGCTGGGCACATTTTGCTCACCTTTTTTTCTATACGCCGTGTGTGGGACCTGAAACAACCATGCTCGCCTGCAGCAAATAATTGTCTCCCTAACCCTTTGGTCTGCTACATCTCTTTACCACCTCAATCAATGCTACGACCCTCCCCCCCCCCCCCCCCCCCCCCCTTTGAAAAAATCCTGGATTCGCCCCTGATTTTGGTTATGTTTCGAATGAGCTTGAAGCCTTAGAGGTGTTTAGACAATTTGAAACTGCTACAACAAGTAAATTCTGTGTGTTTTACTGCAAGAATTTTGCAAGAAAAGGTATGTTGGCATTTTTAATAAAAAAATACTAAGCTCTCTCCATGATCATTTCTCCTTCCCTCTACCCTCCTCCTCCCAGAGTCCCCGGAAAAAATTCAAGAGAACAATTATTCTAATTTATAAGGTCACAACTATGACTACTGTAGTAATAAATTATTTTTATAGTATATATGTATTAACTTTTTTTCTTTATAAGATGTTATGACATTATATACACATGGCATGGATCACAGAGACATTCTGTAGTATTTGTTAATAGCATGTTGCTTAACCTGGAAAATGAAATGAAAAATTCTAAAAGAATTTGCATTACACCAAAAGTGAAAGAACAGAAAGAGAAAAATGAAAGAAATAAGTTGAATTTGGTGTGAAATGTGATTGTCCGGGTGAGTGTAGCCTTGAAAAAGACTGTAGTTGGTGGTGACTGACATTTCCACAACCTGAGTGTAAGTCATCTTCAGAGTCCAATGAGAAAATGAGACATAGTCGATAGGAATATTTATCTGTAACAAGTAATAAAACAAGTAATAAAAATAGAATTAATTGAATGATTTATCAATCTATCTACATGTGAAAGATATTTATTAAATCTTTTTTTTATAAAAATAAAACCAAAACAAATGTTCGGAAAAATCAACAATTTCTAGCAGAATAGAGTTTGATGGCACACCATCTGTGATAAATGGCATAAAAGGTCTATGATTGTCATCATGGTATTGACAGAAACAAGGCTGATAAAAGGCAATATCTTGAAAAGATGCAGGTACTTAAGTTATGAATAGAAACAAGTCAATGTCTCTCTTAACTATCTCTCTAAAGAAATCTATCCACACTTTTGCAGGACAATGGTGATCATTTTTCATTTAAAAAGCGAAGATTTCTGGTTCAAAATACTAAAAGGTTTGGCTGCCCTGCCCTACTTCAGACTATGAGGTAGTTTTGATACTAGTTATGATGAACAATTAACAAAATAACATTGTGTAGTACCAGAAACTATCCATGCCCCTCTCCTCACACACACACATAGGGATGTTGAATTTCTGAGGGGCGGGGCTGGATCAAAGAAGAAGCTCAAAAAACCATACCTTCTTCATCGCATCATCCCCGTATAGTCCATTTATAGGAGTACCCCCCCCCCCCTCCCACTCCAGGCATCCAAGAATAGGAGCCTGTAAGCGCCTACATGCCTACGAGCCTATGCGCCTACATTATTGCATCATCAACTTGAGTTACACACTGAAATTTGGGTTTTCGCTGCCTTCGAGAATCCCGAGTTTTTTCCTCCTAGCATTTATTGTGAGAAATATTTACATTTTGCACATATCCAATATTTTTTTCCTAACAATTATCGATAATGTCATTACATTTTTGAAAGGAAAAAATATCGTCTTACCGGTTCCAATTACTTTCAAAGATTTAGCCGTTAAAACATAGAGTGAATAGACAAATTAAATGGCCGACATGCTGTTTTACTGATTTTCGCACGAAAATCCAGCTTTCTAATAATGTAAATGAAGAATATATAGGTTTTGCACATATCCAGGTTTGAAGTTCATCATGTAAACAATGTTTTTAAACCAAAATTATAAGCAAAAAAATTCGTTTTACCGGTTCCAAAATCAGCCAAACATGAGGTAGAATAGAAATTTTGAATCTTCTTCCGCTTATATTCCTAATGACGCGCGGTATTCTTGTACAATTAGAGCGAATTTCGAAGAGAATATCTGAAAAACTATCGATTCTTCGTCTGCCATTTTGTATCCCATCATTCAATATATCATCTAAGTCCCAGGTTATCACTGACTAATTTCATAGAGGAGGACTGAGAGCCTGTGGATCGTATTTTGGCGGTAAAATCATCTGTCAATCGATCAGCTGTTTACTAGTTTTTCAAAATGTCGGACGTGTTTGCACATTACCATCGGCTCCGTTTGAATAAAGATCTCTCAAACGTTGAGTTGTCTTCTTCTGAATTTCATTATGCTTATAGTAGGGGAAACGATAAAGTAATTTTTGCAGTGAAAATACCTTTTCCACTACTGAAATTATGGCACGAAATTGTACAAGAAGATCGGTACAATGCAAAGGTAAATTTTGTTGATTTACTAGAATGGAGTGTGCCAGGTAATGCGTTTGTTTTTATTTCTGAAGAAAAAGTAAGAAATAGAATAAACGATAACATCAGAAAAATAGCAGGATCAGTAGTTCAAGAATATAGGAAGACTAAAGGTAGAGCTAGGAAGCAACTGAATGATAGAAGCAAAAATTTTCATATTCGAGAAGGCGAAATTAAAACCGTAGATCAGTGGAACGAGGAGCTAGGTACTCTAAGGAATGAAGTGGAGGAATGGAGAAAAAGGTATGATGATATTGAAAAGGCAAAGAAAGATATGTTTGATTGTCTTGTGCAAGAAATAGCAAATAGAGATAGGCAAATTCAACATCTTCAGGAGTCCAATGCTGAACTACAAAGCTACATTTCTGTACTAGAAAATGAAAACGAATTTCAAGGCAAACCTCTATCATCGACAAAAAATAAGAGCAGAACACTGAACTGTTTTCTAAATAGAGCAAAAACAGCACTTTGGTTTTCCAATTCTTTTGGCCTAGACATACAGGCTTTACTAATTAAGGATCAAGAATCAGGAGATACCCATATGCTAGATTTAAATGGTAGTCAGAAGGGAAAAAATTATAACAACTTGACCAATGAAGAAAAGTCCAAAGTTGAGCAGGTTTTATATCTACTTGACAAGTTTTGTGTTGGTGACAAATTTTATCATGAATTTTCTTTTATTTGTGAGGGACTTCCCAAATCTTATTTAATCAAACAGTGCAGGTCCAACCTTAATGACATGTGCCATTTATCTTCACTTCCTGGCCCATACCATGGTTCTAAAGTAAACTCTCTAACTGACCTACTCAAAGTACAGGTAACAGATTTCTTTAAAAATGCAAGGGACTTTTCTGTAGCCAATGATAAGATCAAAATCAAGGTAAATGGTGATGGTGCTCGTATGACCAGGAATAGTAATTATATAATTCTCTCATTTTCTTTGCTGCAATCGGGACAAGATGTAATGTCTGCTAAGGGAAACAGGACCATTGCCATTGTCGATGCACCTGAAAATTATGAAGTTCTAAGGGATGCCTTCCAATCAATTTTTCAAGAAATCAATGATTTGATACAGAGTGGTTCTATAGAAGTTAATGGACAACACCCGAACACTGAATTTTTCTTGGGAGGTGATTACAAATTTATTTTGCTAATGCTTGGATTAAAATCTGCCACAGCTGACTATGCCTGTGCCTGGTGTAAGATTCCCAAAGAAGATAGATGGAAAGTAGACACTGATTTCTCCAATTTTAATAAGCTTCCTCTATGCAGAACTCTCAAAGAAATACTTACCTTGTACAAAAACCATCCCAGCAAGAAAAATAACTACGACTATGGGTGCGAACGAGAACCACTTATTAAGATTCAACTAGACCATGTAGTCGTAGATGAGCTTCATCTTATGTTAAGAGTAACAGATATTTTGCTAGAGAATGTGATAGATGCTGCACTAGATTGGGACAAAATTATTGAAGTGAATAGAGCTAGGGGACAAGAGAGGGGAGTTCAGCTAAAGAAAACTGTGGAGCATATTAAGTCACTAGGAATTTCTTTTGATGTGTGGGAAGAAAAAAATGCAGATGGGAGGGCAAGTGGAAGATATAAGTGGACCAGTCTTACAGGAGATGACAAAAAGAAACTTCTTAAAGAATTTCCAAAAAAAGAAGGAACTCTAGAACTTTTTCAGTGTCAAGACCTGGGACAAAAGGTTATAGAGATATGGAATAACTTTGGTGAGCTCTATGCCATTATCAACACTTGGTCACCAGAACAAGATCCATCTATCTTCCATCTTAAAGCTGTAGCTTGGGTGAAGTTGTTTGTTTCCCTGAATGGAAAAATGAAGGGGTATGAGAGGAGAAGGGTAACACCTTATATGCATATCTTAGTAGCTCATGTACCATATTTTCTTCAAATGTACAAGTCATTGAAAGTTTTTACAGGACAGGGAGTGGAGAAAAACAATGATGTTGCTAGATCTGTAGTCCTAAGAAAATCAAACAAGTGGGACTCAACAGCAGATATCTTAAGAGTGGAAAGTAGGCAATGGAGTCTAAGGGATAATGAAAGGAAAAGAAGAAAATATGAGAAAAAGAATGCTGTTTACTGGGAAGAGGGAATAAAAAAGAAAACAAAGAGACAATTTTATCTCAAAGAGAAATGCAAATGACTGGCATACTGAAATACTAAAAATATTATAGTTTTTTAATTACCCAGATGTTTTAATTTCATGCCATTGACTCATATTGTATATATTCAATTGCAATATACTTTAAGTAGCTTTTCTATATACAATTTCATTCACATAGTGTTACTATTTTATTACTATGTTCATGGCACTCTAATAGCTACTTTTTTCAAATTAATTGCTTTAAAATTTAAAAATTAGCCTGTTTGCTTACAAAAGTTCAAAGAAGTACAATGTAAATTATCTTTACAATTTGCACTATTTTATCTTCTATTGACAAATACAAAATTTTAAATTGTTAGCTTTTGCTTGACAATGGATTTTATCTACAAAAATCAAGTAATAGCAGACATAAAATGCAATGCATATTGAATAAAATACACTAGCTAGCCCATTTGACACTCATTATACTGACAATTCACATAGATGACACAGTCATTCAACTGTTTGGGGAAAAAACAATGAGTTAGAGTGTCTTTTTAGAAGCTGATAAATAACTTTTCATGTCTTTTACAAATGATACTTTCAAGTAATTTGTTTATATTTAAATGTTTTCCCTAATGTAAACAATTTAAATACAGGAGAAAGGCTTACGAAAAAAATCAATTTTCAGCTTTTCTATTGGCATTCTGGGTTGTTTTACTAATTTCCTATTTTGAAAAACAGTTACACTTGGTGATAAAGAAAGAACTAGTCCCACCTTCATTGGAAATTGAATAATGACTCCATCCCCATTGCTATCTAAACACTGATCCCAATCATTGAAAAAATGACAACATTGAAAATCCTCCTTTTCTAGCATAAATGCTTTGTCATCCCTAGATACAGTTCCCTTACCCCCAAATAAAAACCGAAAACAATCATGGTCAAAACAAAAGGAAACTGGAGCCCTTGATTTGCTTTTTAGCTTAGCAGTTATGTTATGTAACAAGCAGTCAATGTTTGCTTCCAGTCTTGGATGGTCTATTATAGGTTTGTCAAATGTTCTGTAAAAAAAAGAGAGTGAATTTAATCCAGAGTTAATAGAGGTTAATTTAATCACAGTTAGTAGAGTATGATTAAATAAAGTTTTATGTTGGCATGTAATTTACATGAGCAAAAATCACTAGATTCGCATTAATACTTACCGGATCAGATCTTTTGTTAGATTCCCCTCATCCTCCCAGCTACTGCAGTACGAGCTGTAACCTTCCCACTTGATAAGATACTCAGTCTGAAAATACAAAAATCCTTGTTAAATTGGGGGGAAATGTGAAGCTTACTAACTAAACAGGAGTCAGAATCCTTTTTTTCGAAAAAAAAATTAAAATTTTGACTTTTAAAGCTAAGAAAATGGTCACAAGCATGCCGAAAAAGTAAGAATGAAGTTGTCAAAAATTTTTAATTTACTTACATTTCCCTTGTAGTTTCGCTTCGAAATTAACCTTTCTACTGCAAAATATGGGCCACTTGTCATCCTGTTTCTTTTCATCACCTTTACTGGCTCTAAAAACCAGGTTGCAGACTCATTAAGCTGTCTGTAGAATCCTGGCATCGTTTTTCGATTGGTACTGGCAGCCATCTTAGTACAATATTGAACAATGAATACGCGCCCGCGGTACCGAACCGCTGACTGTACGTAATTTTTCGCCATGAGGTCGCATGTTTATGAAAATAGATGTAAATCGATTAAAAAAACTGAAGTCTAAAAGGATATAGTTTCGACGTACAGTTGTGAATTTTAAGAGAAAATTTGAGCTTAAAAAAGCTTGTCATTTTGGAACTCGCGATGTAACGTCCAAAGTTTAAAACAACTACTTCGTGAGTCCCAAAATGACACAATAATTATGCGCTGTCATTTTGGAACTCGCGAAGTAACGTCCAAAGTTTTAAACAACTATTTCGTGAGTCCCAAAATGACACAATAATAAAACATTGTTACGATTTTGCAAACAATTGCTGTTAAAATACTTTGCCTAAAATTTCACCTTTATTTTTGTACGGAACTTGGAGGTAGTCCTCATGTAAGAAAAGAAAAGCTATAAGAAAAGCACAGAGAAAGGTAGTAGAATAGAAACGCATCAGCGTCATCTTGTTTGTTCTTGGTCACGTCACGAGTCGGTACGACGGAGCGAATCTGTCGGGAACACGAAGGTGACGTCATTTTCGGGATGTCGTTTTGAGTCTCGCGAAATAGCCTCTACCTCTTCAAACAAGTCAGACAGAGATCCAGGAATGTGGAAAACACTGAATAAAATTCTCTTGTTTTCTTCGTTATGATTTCAATTTTTCAAAAACTTAACTATTCCTTCTAGGTATTCAATACCTGGGCTTTACGTAGGTACAATTTTATGAACGATCGAGCGTAGAACTTGTAAAATACAAGCCACAGTGGACCATAGTAAAACGACTGTCCAAACACACAAAATATCGTCTCCAAAATAACTTAACAAAGATGGAGCTAAATGAACAAAAGCACTTTAAGGTACGAATTATAAATTGCTCTGTTGACTTTGAGTTTCTCTCCTTATTTTTCTAGGCTTGTTCTCTCGTTTGTTGTTGTTGTATAAGATAATAAGCTTACATGATGTACGAAAGTTTTGTACACGTAAATAAAAATGCATGTATATGGACTGTATCTCTTGTGCACAGGTAAAATTGTGGCTGGAAGGATTATTTGGTGATGAGCCCATTCCTCAATATGAGATCAACAACAAAACTATTGAAATATTAGAACAGATGGCAGACAGGAACATGAGATGTGACCGTGATGCAGAGATCGTGATTGAAGACATGGTTCAGAAAACAGCTGAATATGATTTTGAGGGTAAAATAGATAGTTGTAATATGAACATGGATAATAAGAGAAGGCCAATGATTATTATGATATGGTCTACCCCACTCCAATTTTATTACCAGATTACCTACTGGTACTCTAATGATGTCTTTGATCGACCAAAGTCTATTGCTGAATTTCCCTGTCATGATATATATGTCTCAATCAGTGCAAAACCGTATCAATATCAAGTACCATTTTCTTCTTGTTCTTCACACACGTACAGCACAGAGAATAAGCAGAATATTGAATGATGTTGGAATCACACTAACAAGTTTATCACAGTCTGGTTCACATAGCATCAAAACACTCTCAGAAGTCTCTCTTCTCCTAGGACTTAAGGATTGCTCGTCATCAAGGTACAATGTGTAATCAAAACCAAAAAGGTTTGGTTATGAATAGGGCATAACCCAGTTGGGTAAAGGAATGTAAAGATATGTTTGCATGATGTTAGAATTTTGAAATATTAGGTAGATGAATGTATAAATATTAGGGAGCAGAATAGGCTAGCCCCCTTTTAGTCAAAAAGCTACCAATGCAGAATGCAGACTATTGTGAATTTGTAGAATGGTTGCTTCTGTAAAATATGAGAAAACATACATCAGATCTGCATCTGGGTCCCAGGTGCATGAAGAGCACTCACAATTTTTATCAAATCAAATATAAATGGTAACATATTTCAGTGTTATATAAAAGCTAAAACTAACTTTAAAATCTAAAAATAAAAAATGCAAGAAAAGTTGTACATGATTCATATTTAGAGTTGTTTATGTGTTTGTTTATTAATAGCCTAATGCTAGGCATAGCCAACCAATCTTGTGCCTTAGATGCTATTCTGGATGAAAGAGCAGAAGAGAAAAGAGTTTATTCCAGGCTTTTGGCCAAGACGAAATCCTCATTAGTTAAAGCCAACACTTTGCAAAGGTAAAGTATATTGATTATTATCACATCTTTATAGAGTTTGGTATCCCAAGATTTAGAATGAAGATTTGTGATCAGAACTAGAAAAAAAAGGCTGTTCAAATACAATATGCTACATTGGCCAGACTTCGGAATATTATCAGCCAACTTACACAGTATAATTTTATATCGCTATACATGAATTTACTACCATGCATGTAAAAGCCGGATCCCTTGGCTTCCCAGCTAAGAACATAAAGAACAAAAGACCGACTATAACAATAAGAAAATGCATGCTTATGCATTGACTGCACACGTTGAATTACCATGAACACTACATATACACACACACTACACAGTGTAGTCATGGGTGCATGGACATGTTAACATTCCCGTGAGCTGTACTGTATTTTCCACAATCTCTTTATTATTTAGAGCTCTGGAAACCCTAGAGGAGCAACATACATTACAAAAGCCAATCTTGGATAAAAGGTCCCAAGAAACTGGATTCTTACAAAGTAAAGCAAAAGAATATCAAAGGATTGTAAAAGAGCTAGAGGTAAGTAGTAAAGACTTATAATGTGTAGGTTCATACAGAATAATATTAATTAAATCGATGACTGCTTTTCTTATATATATTTTATTTCAATTCTATAGGAATACCAGAAGTCATTGGGGCTTGAGTCAAGTATTTTTCATGAAAATTTAGTAAAGAAAGCTGAGGTATACATTACTGTATATCTGAATATATTTTACAATTTATTGTATGCATGTAAAATGTATATCTATGTGCGCTAAGGCTCATTATCAATTACATTTATTATCTGTGCTGTCGTTTACTGTATAATTCTAGGTAATGTCCAATGAAAACAACTAAATTTATTATTTCAGGATATCAACTTGCTAAAAGAGAAAAGTAAACCACTGAAAAATAAGTTGGAAAGTTATCAAAATTTACCTCCAGTAAGTCCAATATATCAAATACCTTGTACATCTCATCTCATACAGATAACCATATTGCAAAGAACAAAGTCTAACCATGATTTGACAAATCAATGGTGGAGAAGTGTAGTCCATTAACTTCTCACCTCTGGCCCTTGGGTTTCATTCCAGCACGTGGCATCACATGACCATAGTGTTCGTTGGGACTCTCTAACCTAACTTGAGAGTTTTCACCAGGTTTTCCAGTTTCCTTCCTCTTAAACCTAACATGCTAAATTCCAATTAAATCTGTGAGTTAGCTATACTGTCCTGACTTCAACCAGCCCAGATAAGAGGTTGTTTTAGGGTATTGATAAAAAATAATAGTAAAATTTGGATTGAAGATTTGATATACTGTAGCCAAGTTTTGTTAATTAACGTGATGTTTAATATAATGTCTGTGAAATGTTCTTCAGGATTTATCACTTGCTAAAGTCAAAGTAGAAGAGGCAAAGAGAGAACTAGTAAGTACTGTACCACTTAGTTATCACTTATTGTTTTGATTGGTAACCATGGTTACAACACTTGGCTACTATCTACACTCTAAGCAGACAACATGAACAAAATTAATTGATTAATTGTGAAAACTTGATGTACAGTAAGACCAAATAAATCTTATTTATTAAGAGTGGTGTATTCTAAGCTGAACCATTGATACTTCCAAGTATATACATGTATTCAGTTAGTTGCATCTTAATTAGGGAAAACTGTAACATTTGTTTTTTTATATGGTGAGGTAGGTTAAAGGAGGGTGGGTAATTTCCTGTTGAAGGGAAGGTAGTCAAAACTGTTGAAACCTGACTAATATCCTGGGATGCTGCATGAGCTTTTTAAAGTGGAGTAAAGTATGAAGATTACTTAACAACATTAAAGAACCATATTTGTTTTGTTTTTTTTCTTCAGGCAAGACTGGAGCAGCAGTTATCAAGCAACATTGATATGCTACATATTTGATGGTACTGTATAGATGTACAAGTGATTACAACAACGGTTTCTATTTCTTTGGGAGGAGCTAGAATTTTGTAACATCCTCATTCCTCTAGGCCTTCTTAGCTTGGGCAACTTTTCTCATTTCATACCATAAGTCATTCCCTATAATATCATTACTTTGTTTAATGGTTGTGCATGAGAAGACACATGAATATGAGCTATATCTCAAACAAAGAAGTATACACTGGAATGACACAAGGTCTGAAATGGGTGAACACCATGCTCTAGGGGAGGTTTGATGTTGGAGTGCAGGTTATGAACCTGTAAAAAAGGCAACTAATTTGGACAAAAATAAAAGGAATTTGCATTGCTAGTGTTAGGCTAGTGTTCATCCATTTTCTTGAGAAAATGTAGTCTGCATTCTAGTAATACAATTCCATAACAACCAAAATCATTCTGGTGAAACTTAAATAGCCCAAAATTATTGTAAGCAGCTTATTAGATGATTTGAAGAGACTTCATATATATGATCACAAGTAGGATGAAAAAAAAATTTTTTTCTATATATGTGCTCTGAAAATAATGTAATAATGTAATGCAATACTCCTTTTTACAGTTCCATTCAGTGACCATGAATAATAGTTCCTAGCTCAGGCTGGAGTTTCCACGCATGATAAACTGTAGTTTTGCTACAGTATGCGCGGAAGCTCCAGCCTCAGCTAGGAAGTATTATTCGTGGTCACAGAATGGCACTGTAAAAAGGAGTATAGAGACAAAGCTGGATTCAAGAAATTACTTTTCAGCTTTCCTAACCCATATTGAAGATATGTGTTCCCTGCTAGCAGAGTCTCCTCCTTGGTGATTCTTGGCAGAGAATTCTTGCCAAGAATTGCCAACGAGGGAGATTCTGCTAGCAAGGAAGAAGCTGTGTAATGTAGATTTGACACAAACTACATTAATTTATATTGCAAGTTGAACTGAAGACGTTTCACAAAAAATAGTGCAAGATGTACTACATTCGCTAGTTTTAAAACTCATTTCTTTGAACATTTTGGTGAGCTGTCAAATCTTTTGCTTCATATCTAACAATATTGATCTGCCCTTTTTTAACTTCTGGATATGCAAAGCATAGTTGAAACAAGTTATTTGTTTTCGTGCAAATTAACCAGAAAAGGTCAAGTCTGAACTCAATCCACGAGACTGAGATATTGAGCACTTTAATTTTTACAATGCCAGTAATTTCACGCTTAATTATTTTCAATTAACTAATCCATGATTGTTTGAATGAAGAGGAATGTGTCAGATCAGAAGTAAACAAAAACTCATGTATTTGAAATTCTTCCAGCATTTTAGAAAACATCTAAGGTTTACGTTTTAATAATATTTGGTGCAGGGGATGTCTTCTTTTTGACTTGCTTCTCTGTTATTCTTAAACATTAAAAATAAAAATTGTTTATAGAAAAGTGTTTTTCATTGTGTGTACTCTTGCATGTGAACAGCCATACTTAACCAGCATAAATTAGTGTGTTTACATTTGAACATTCTGCTAAACCATGCATAGAATCTCAAAGGTCCAGCCATCATAGTAGGGGGGCTTGTTTTGCTACACGCAATCAAATTGAAATGTTTCAGTCAGTTTAAAATTAAACATACTGTTAAGAACGTAAATTAAGCACCAATGTCAAGATTCCTTTGACATTTTTAAGAGCAGTTATTAATATCTTAACCTTTTTAGAAAGTAAATTTTTCTTAGCTTTCTATGTAAACATCATAGTCATTGAACAAAAGCCAGAAATATAAACACCACTTCAACCAAGGTGTCAAGTTTGACTGGTTCTTAGAACAAACTTAACAGTTCTCTTGTGTTCTTGAGAAGAAAAGAGTACAAAAGGCTAACAACAAAGTCTAAGTCTGACATTAAAAGAGCTTAAAAAACAAGCCTCTTGTGTTTGACATGTCAAATATTTTCAATAACTTACTGTAGAAAACTTGAAGTCATTAAATTTCAATTCTTCCAAGAATTTTAGTCTGTGTTTACATTGCATAAATTTTTAGCTCCTAAATAAAAAAGACATTTGCATGTACTAATGCAAAGCATATAATGATAAAATTGTTTTTGAAAATCAAGTAAATTCAAGAACAAATTTGAGTTTTTCAAATATTTTTTTATTCTTTGGTTTCAATACAAAATGTTCTATTATCACATACAATACTGTTTGTTTCTTTTTTCCCTCCAAGATATACTTCCATAAATATTTTCTTTTCTTTTAAATTTGATAAACAACAAAACATTTCAAAGTAAAATAAAAGCCGTTCAAAGCTGGATTAATGAAGAAACATCCCTAATGCTCACAATATGTTTCTCTGGAACAATAAAAAAAATTAAGAGCACTTCTTTTGTTTTTACAAACCACATGAACAGCAAGTTTTTTTCCTGTTTTGGCTTCCAGCCATCACATTTACAATGATGGAAACCTTTTTCATTCAGAGAAGCCAAAGACTGAGACCCAAAGTTGCATCTAGGGCTGCAAGAAACATGAAAAGCACTCTTGATTTTGCACTGTCAGCTGCGTTTCTGCTGCACATTGCATAAAATACTAAAGCTTGTGTGTGCAAGTGACAATCAATTTGTACTTTCATCTCAGAAAGATTATTCACATACAAATTTTTCACACAAACTCCTATAAAGAAAAAAAACACCCCTGACTAACAATATTTGAAGTAAATAAAGCTTGCTTTATCTACATTAAAAACCTAATACTGATGTAGAATTAATTTAATAAAATTTGGGTGAAAAAGTTCTTTAAAGAAAGATAATTTTCTTATTGTGAACTCTAACCCTCCATCAATCAATAAGACTATTGACACATTTTTAGACATTAAATAATGATCCTTTAAAAATTATCTCTAAAATGTATAAACTACCTTAATGTTACAATAATTAAATGCAATGGTAATAAATAATAATCGGCCTCCGTACTCATAACAAATCAACTGGAAAAAAATTTTCTCACTGTTGTATGATATAATGATACTAAACATCTTAAATCAGTTACAAGTTTGGGGAATTAGATTTAAAACTGTTGAATGATGGATGTTGTAATGATAAATTAAAAAATGATCAATTCTACTTTGATTGAATTAAGCTCTAGTTTGTAGCAGGATAATACTTGGGATCTAAAATAAGGCTATCTGTAAGTGCTAGCTAATTCTTCATTTTAAGCTGCTAGGACTTATTTTCCAATAACTAAGTTGCCTTGAGAAACCATTTAACATTGCTTTAATGAGACACCAAAGGCTACAATATAAGGAATGATCACTTAATGACTGGCAGTAATGATGATCTAACTTCTCACTTCATAAGTAATGCTTCATACTGTTCCATTCCCTCAAGGTCATCATTATTACAGTACAAATGAACTTGGTCTGGGTTTAGTCTTTTTCTTTCCACTCTTAGGTCTCAAAAGAGCTTCCTTTTTTGCTGACTCTGCCTCCCATTTCTTCTGACACTGTTTCTCATGTATCGATATTGAAGCTGTACCATATGCTCGACCACAGATATAGCAAGTGACATTTGAAGGTTTCCTTTCTTTGGTTACTTTCGTAGTGCTTTGTCTCTCACCTTCTGATGTACTGATTTGTTCTTGGCTTTTATGAGGGTTGTCCAAATTATTATTATCAACATCTCCTGTCTTATCTACTTTGATATTGACAGGAAGATGAACTGAATGCCTCTTTGATGGTAATTTGCTGGCTGCCAAGAGCTTCTTCTCATCCTTCTCCTTTAGAGCATCCCATTTTTTCTTGCATTGTTTCTCATGAACTGCAAGCGAGTGTTTTATGATCTCCTTACCACAGATATAACAGGGTTCCATCGTGGGTTTTTTTGATGGGGTGTACAGCCTATTATGAGACTTTGATAATTCCTTCAACGCTTGTAGACTATTGGTTGGTTTTAAGTTTCTACCACCCATGCATGCATCAAGTAGATTTTCACAAGATGCTGACTTGAATGTTGCCTTCCTTGTCAGGCCGTTAGGCAGGTTACCATTTTTACTGTGCATAAGAACATTTTCCTTGTGATGTATAGCATTCACAGAGTCAGCCTTAAACATTCCTCCATGGCTTCCCTTTCGCGAATAATATCTTGGATTAGCAAGTTTCCATTTCTTTAAACATTGCGGCTCATGTATCTTCAAAGATTTTGATCCAAATTCATTACCACAAATATAACACACTAAAAGGTTTGGATTTTTGGTTGATCTGAACCTAGGCATACCCTCAGGGACTCTCATTGGGGTTTCCTGTGAATCTGTTGATGCATGAGATGATGTTGATGATACCGGTGAGGTATTAGAAATCCTAATGCCAATATGTTCAGGTGCTGAGTGTTTTCTAAGGGAAGTGATCGATGGTTCCATCAGAGTGCTGACTTCTTTCTCTACATGTCCTTCCTTTTCCAAACGTCCCTTTTCTGAGTGTCCCTCATTCTCACCATCCTTTGCCTTCATTAGCGAAATTGGATTGACTCTACTTGGTAAAATAGGTGAAGAATATTTTTTATTTAAGACTGCAGTTCCTGGTCTAGCAATTTTTGGTATTTCAGGTGATACGTCCCTAGCAGTGGTGTTGAACTCGGTTTCCTCAGCAGACAGATCACCATTTACTTTGTCCCTGTCTTTCAAAGTAACAGTTGAGGGTCGAGCATCATGTATTATTTCTTTCTCAATCTCTGTAACATGCGTGTCACCATTGGGTAATCGAATATCATTCATACTCTTAGAGTACTTCGAGTGTGATTTTATCGAAGGCCCATCCTTTCGTACCCAAGGATCTCGCAACTTATCCTTAGAAGTAGAACTCTTTCGCTTTTGCTCGCTTTTTTCGGCTTCCTTTTCTTTGTTTCTCTGTTTTTCCCATCTCTTAGCGCACTGTCGCTCGTGAAGATTTATCGAATACGACCCAAACTCTCTGCCACAAATATAACAAAGTACCGTCTGAGGTTTTGGCATCTTGTCTTCTTGCTTCAACGGATGGAACTATATTTGAGCAAACAAAGAACAAGTCAATCGGTATATTGGCAAAAACCATCGAGAGCTTGTGTCAACATACGCCAAGCGATATCAGGAATACCTTGACGAAATACCGAGCTAAATTTATGTGTTCAGAATTATTTTTAGAAGCGGAAACGTATTATTCCTCACGAGGTCGAACATAAAGAACCTTAAGGTCTAAAAGCGATCGAACAAAAACAAATATTTTTTCACCCAAAAGAACACAGTTATTGTTTTAAAACGTTACATGTCAACAACTGGGTGTAAGACAAGCAGAATACTTGAGGCTTTTGTATCAGAAATAGGTCATTTTGAAGTGCTGAATTAGGTGTATAAAACCTTCAACAATCAAATGCCATTTAGATTATTTCATTTAACAAGTTTGGCTAAATCAACCTTGTATAGAGGACAGACCGTTCATGAAATAAAACTATGTCATATCTCTTTCGCTTTTGTGATAATTTTGACTACCGTTAAAAGCTTGAACTAAGAAGCAATTTGGAAACGCTTAGATGGTACTGTGTGTTCTTGCTCTTACCTGTGAATGTTGTCGCCGCTAAACTATGTCCGAGCGGGTGACTGATTTGAATGAAAACACTCCAGATCTTGCTTAATTTACGTCAGGCAGGTTACGAGTGCTGTGGAAAGACATACTTCATTTCTATCACAGCGTGCCACTATTTGACTCAATATAGCTAGCACGAACACTCCTACAAGCATCCCCTGGACTTCCACCTCATCAATATGTTGTAAGTCTTGTTGCTAGACAAGTTTCAGCTCGCAATTATCCCCTCCAAGGTGTATTTCGCTTCGAGTAGAAGATATACTTTCCACAATTGCTGAAATTCCACGAAACTACGCAGCCTTTCTCGACTCGTCGAGCAACAGAATAATATTTCTCGAAGATGACTTCACCCGTAAAATATTCAGCTCGTTAATCTAGTCGAACGCCTCTCACAAATCTACTCCAACGACGGCACGATAAAACGCACTAAAATCATGCACAGAATATAGCTTATTTACTTGCGATGGCGGTGATGAGATCAGAATTCTTTAACAGCATTTCTGCTGCTCGGCTACGGCTTTTGAATGAGTGCCGAGAAAGGTTGCTAAATGAATGGTTCGTTGGTGACTGATTCGAAAAACAAGCTAATTACCGGAAATTAGATGATCGTTGATCCGGAAGTAAAGTTTCAATTTTAGGTAAAAGCCGCTGGATTTTTTTATTGCGCTTGAGCCTGCAAAGCGGATGTGACGTTTTGTATGACCGGAAATGTTACACAGTCACGCAGTCACGTGAAACAGTCGATTGCACCACTAAATGTAAAGTATCAAAGATATAATTAAAGGCCTCGTGCAGTAAAATATCGTCCCTCAAAACAACATGGCGGACGAACTAGCAGGAGAAGTCTCATCTTTGATGGACGAAAAACAACCTGTAAATCCCGGCGATTCTAAAAAGAGCAACAAAATTTGCTTCTTCTACGCCAGGAATAAGCGTTGTAAGTTTGGAGACGAGTGCAGGTTTGTGCATTCAGACAAAAAAACAAAAATTTTAAAGACGACCTCAGGGGAAAGTCCTGAAAGCGTTGTGGAAAGTTCAGGTTTATCGATGAATGAAAAAGTAGAAATTCCGACGTCAGTTTCGTCAGAAATAATGATATCTGCACAAGAAAATTCAGAAGATACAAACGAAGGAATTGTCAAAGAACCGTCTAGCTCTGAAGACTTGGATTCAAACCAGACAAAGTCACATGATGATCACCAAATAGCAGCCACAGAAAGGACCACAGAAAGACATGACTCAAAAGATAGCAAAGAACCAAAAAGAACTTCCAAACAGCGTTGCCGATTCTTTTCCACGAAAGCAGGATGTGCCAGAGGAGATGCGTGTAAATTTTCTCATGCAAAACCTAAAAATCACAGAAAACAGCACAAGGCTCCCAAAGAGCAAAACATGCAAAACCAAAAAGCTAAGGAAGGGGATGGTAAAAAAGAAACTACTAAAGATACAGTAACGAAGCTAAAAGCAAATGAAAAGCAAGGTAACAGAACCATAACGAGGGTTGTACCAACATCTACAAGGCTTTCAATGCTAGATGACAATGAAGTAAAGAATTTAAGGACCAGAGAGCTGAATCAACTGGAGCGAGGGTTTGGGAAGCTTGGACTGAAGACTGTGAATGAGAACAACCAAACTACATACTATATTAACTTTACTCCTTCAGATCCTGATTGGGTAAGCGTAAAAGATAGATTTCAGAACCTTTGCAGTTAAAGTGGGAAATTGAAATGGGATTTCAGAATACGAGAAAAAATGCATTCTGGAATTATTGTTCTGCAAAAATGCATACTTGGAATTGGTCTGTAAAAAATGCATACTTGAAATTGTTCTTGCAAGCTCTCATTTAATTCTCCCCCTCATTTACTTTGGAATACAGTACATAGGTTATATTTGTTGAAATAAAAGAATTTCAACATTACAGTAGAAAAAAGGGGAAGCATTAGATAAATCATAATTGCTTACCCATACCACCCCTCCCATAAATAACAACAGTCTCTTTCTGAGCAGTGACTGAGATCTTTTTTAAAATGCCTATTATCAAATTACATAAAACTAAACATTAAATTTTTAGGTTTTAGTCATCTGAATCCAAAAGACCTTTCCTGAATTTGCTGGAGTGAGCAAAAAGCAATGGCTCCAAGTCAAGGTTGGACTTGATAGAATACAGTAAATATATGAACACATCACGTCCAATCTTGACTTCCAGCTATCATTTCATGGTCACTCAAGCTGACAAACTAGGGTGACTTTTTACACTCAATCTGATTGGCTGAAAAAACACTAGATGGCTCCAGTTGAAGCAATAATACTTGTTGAAACTTTTGACTTTTAATTGGAGCTAAATTAAAGCAATGTATTATTTTCAGCCTTTTGACATTGAAGTCATTGTTTTAGCTGTAATCTTTCCGGAGAAATATCCAAAAGTGGTAAGTTTATGCTACTTAGATTTACATGTATATTGTTAAATGATTGTTAAATGTCACTTCCTGATTGGTTAGGTTAGGGTTGCTTCACGAGAGCATACAGCATTGCATTCACACTTTCTATTCTGTCATTATAGTCCAAAATAATGGCTATTATAATTTGAGACATGCTTCTTGTAACACTTCTTTCATGTTCTACCAATTGAATCCTCCTTTGTGACTGTACACAGCTAGCACATGTCCATGCATATGTTCATGAATTTTTATCATTAGCATGCACATATTTGAGGTAGCTTGTCTTATCTGACTACCCCTATCCCCATTAAATGAAGACATGCATAAAATAATACACAAAAATTTACTGAATGTTTTGATAATTATTTTTAATTTTGATAGATGTTTAAGGCATTCTTGTCAGAGGAACAGGATCTTCCCTTGGAGTTGATAAGGTTTGATATATATTTTGATTGAACAGTGGTGGATTTAGGATTTTGGAAAAATGGGGCATCATTGTTCACTAAGGATAAAAGTCTGACAATTTCATCCTTCTAGTATATATTCTTAAGATTAACCAGGTCACTATAGGATATTAATTGAACCAAATGAAATCCTATAGTTCAATAGCATTGGCCAATTTAAGTCATGGCTTAAATAACGATGTCCTTCGGTTTTCAAGGGCGAGGGGTCATGCCATTTCCTCCCCCTCCCCCCCCCCCCCCCCCCCCCCCCACCACCGCACACATACACACACCTTGAACCCCTCACTCCTCACTGCAGGTGTAAATACTTGGTTGGGTCTTGATTTTGCAATATTAAAGGCCTGTACTTTATGGTTGAAATGTGTAGATTTACAAACAAAGGAATATCAAGGTGGTTGGAACAGCAACAAGCTGCCAGAAGCACCAAAGACACTGTGGATCTTCCATTCAGACCCTTCCTAAGATGGTTAGACAGAAATATTGAAGAACTTTTTATTGAAGCTGCCAGAGAAATGAAGAAAAAGGAAGCAGCAATGGATGCAAATGAAGAAGAAAGCTTAGATATGAATGAGTCTTATCATGAGGAGGACAGTTCTGAGAGAAAGGAAATGCTTAAACATGAAAAAGGAAAAGTTGAAAGTGATAGTGAAAACATGGACCCAAATAAAGCTAAAGAACATCATAGAAGCAGAACAGAAAAGAAAACTCAGCAGAAACAAAAAAGGAAAGACAATTCTTATTCTTACACAAGTTCTGAACGGAAAGAACTTCTCCTGTCTGACTTTTTAACTTTCAAAAAACCCAACAAAAATAAGGGTAGTAAGGAAGCTGTGTCCAGTAAAGGTTCCCATGGTGATAGAACACAAACTGAAGATTCTCCAAAAGATCACATTGTGTTTGTTGATCAAGACTTGTCACTGAAAAAAGCAGAGAATCAAGCGCCAGAAAATGCACAAAATGACCTTAAGGTTGATGGTGAAGATACAAACTTTGAGAGTTACGAGGGATACCAAATCCATGATATGCCAAAAGGAGAACCACTAAGTCAAGGTGTTGGTAATGACCAACACAGGGGAACAGAAATAAGATTTAAGGAACTTGAACTATCTGAGAACACATCAACTCTGACCACCAACTTTGTGACATTGATGATGGAGTGCTTAAAGTGTAAAACAAAAACAGACATCAAAGTGGAAAAGGCAAGGTTAGTGGCCCTGAAGTAAGATTTTACAGCTTAAAGATAAGGATGGTTGACAAAGCCTTTTGGACCTTATTGATACAGTGAAACAACCTCTGGGCTGATCATAATCAGGGCATGGCTAACTCACAGATCAAACCCTGAAACAACCTCTGGGCTGATCTAAGTCAGGGCACGGCTAACTCACAGATCAAACCCTGAAACAACCTCTGGGCTGATCTAAGTCGGGGCACGGCTAACTCACAGATCAAATCCTGAAACAACCTCTGGGCTGATCATAATCAGGGCATGGCTAACTCACAGAATGAACCCTGAAACAACCTCTGGGCTGATCTAAGTCAGGGCATGGCTAACTCACAGATTGAACCCTGAAACAACCTCTGGGCTGATCAAAGTCAGGGCATGGCTAACTCACGGATCAAATCCTGAAATAACCTCTGGGCTGATCTAAGTCAGGGCATGTCTAATTCACAGATCAAAATAAAATTAAGCTTCCCTGTCACAACTATAAGTTTTGTAGAGGCAGGCAAACTGGAGGACCCAGTTTCATGTTTGTTGACTAAATTATTTCATCAGCAACTCCTTTGCCTAAATGTACTTTTCTAATAGGCAAATTATAGTAGATTATTAATTGTTTGATGCTCATGTTTGCTTTCTACAGAAGCTCAGCAGTCAGATGTGACAAATGTTCAAATGTTTTGAGGATTACCTTCAGGCCTGCCATTATTCACCAGTATTCATCAACACTTGGGTATTTGGATCTAGAAGGGTAAGGAATTGAATTAGAAAATCCGGAATAATTTTCTAGATTGGGTCCAACAATGATAAAAAAAACCTTTGTGTGCATAGATATATTTTTACCACAGCTTTCATCCCTTGTTGATTTAGACAAAAGTTGAGAAAGGCTAAATAGCAGAAGAATACAATTATTCAATCAAATATTTTTTAGAGTACAGTTCTCATGTACCTTTACATACTGAAGAGATTTAATATTTGATTGAGAGTGGTCTACTGCTAATTAACCTGTTGCACCAGTTTTGTCATGCATAGCAATGAAAACCCTGGTAAACTTTAAATTGACTGTTTTTTCTAATCTTTGCTTTTTTGTCAGATGGCATCCTTTTGACCTGATCATGACAGAAATGCAGCTAACTGCTGGATGCCTTGCATGCTCCTCTGAGACAAGCATAAAAGTAAGAGACCTTTGATCTTTGACTATTATACTTGATGTATGAATATAGACAGTAGTATTGTCTGCAGATTTTTCCTTTCAACAGAAGTTCAAATACAATTTTATTGGTTTTTTAAAGGACTTACTGTAAAATTCCTTTTGTTTCAAAAGTAAAAATATTAATTTTAAGATTTTTAAAATGTTGTTTCTTGGTTGACAAAAAGTATTACTAATAAAATAATGATATGATTAAGTGAATTAATGTTTTTTCTCCAGGGACCCCATTATGGAACAAACCAAGTATGGTGTGGTAAATGCCACCAAAAGCTTGCCTTCAAGGTAGAATCAACAAGATTCTTTGAACTCACACCCACTGGTGTACAAGGTGTGTAATGTAATTTGTAGTATATCAAAACAATGGGGACTTTAGTAAATATCCCCTTTTGAAATGCTAGATGTTATATGCTGGAGACTCCCATGCCTGAATAGAAGATGAAGACTGTTTAACTTTATTGACATACTAAGTATGGACACACAACAAACAATTTAGGACAAGAGAATATGAACTAAGAGAAGGAATCCTTCCTATATAGCCTTGTAACTATCATGTGCACAATTTGGTGCTATTTTTAGCTTGAAGATATTTTGAGCTAAGAACCTGATTGGTTGATTTCTCAAGGGTAGACGGCTTCCAGACTTATAGTAAACAAAGCCTGTGTTTTTGTTGTGGACGTAGAGAAATATGGCGCTTTTCATGTCCTAAAACGAGGCACTAAAGGGAAGCATGATTATCGGTTGATTCTAAAAATAGCATCAAAGTGTGCACATGATGGGGCACGGGCATTCCTTCTCTTAGTTCATTTTCTCTTGATTTAGGACCTTCCTTGTTCGATGATGGATAGACTCTTGCTCTAGCATTGTTAATTCCATCTTGGTTGCGACCGCTAGATGATGATGAGGAAAAGTTGGATACTGGGTGTTTGTAGTGACTATTTCTATATGCAAATATCTTTCTTAGCATACATGCAACACACATTTGAGGACAAAATCCAGCATTTTATTTGCAGAGGTTGTGGGTAAGCCCACCAGTCCCTCTAATTCAGGTCCCATAAGATGACAATATATATTTAAACCTTGTCACTAATAGCCAATGGAAAGGCACCAATACTCCATTTTACAGTTCCGTTCGAGTGACCACGAATAATAGTTGCAACTCAAGGCTGCAGTTTTCACGCATAGCAAATCTATACTTTTTATCATGCGCGGAAACTCCAGCCTCGGCTCGGAACGGAACTGTAAAATGGAGTATTGGCATGCAAAATTGAAATATTGCACTTGCTTGTAATTATTGATTTTCCGTCATAAAAATATTGTCAATAATATAGTAACTGTTTTTATGATACTTGCATTATTTTCAATGTTGTATTGAAACTTCAACCCACAGACAAGAATGATGTTCTGCTGGAGAAGCCCAAGAAGAAGCCCAAAACACCGGGCCTAAAAGAAGGATTTCCTCTCCCAGACAATGGTACTTGCAAACACTACAAGAAGAGTCACCGTTGGCTGAGGTAAAGCGAAATCTGAGCTCACCTAATCTCAGAAATTTTCCTATTTTCACGAAACCCCCAGACTCGGAAAAACAGTCTAGATAGCTGCTAAGAGTTGCTGGAAGTTCTAGACTTGGGAAGCTTTATAAATCTTTTCTGGGTTGTCTGCATTACTCCATTACTCTCCGTGCGGGATATTGAATAATAAGACCATCTTCTACTCTACTTTACTTTACCAGACCTTAAGACTGTGTTACCCACCTTATTTTGGCTTCGGCGCTTCGTTTAACTTCTATCTCTTTTTCACCGTAGATTTCCATGTTGTGGAAAGTGTTACCCATGTGACATTTGTCATGAAGAACACGAAGACCACGAGATGAAATTTGCTAACAGAATGGTCTGTGGATTCTGCTCCAAAGAACAGGTAAAAAGCTATAGGTGTCTTAGCAGGTCACGTGAAGGTTTCCCGCCATTTTTTCTAACGTTACAGACTAGCTTCATAATTATCTAAAACTGTCTTTGGCAATTTGTTGTCTATATGAAGTTAATAGCACTATCAAGGAATTCATTGATGCGGTCTTCTTGAAATAACCTAAATATAACCAGAAATATCTCATGTGACACAACATGTCGTCGCCGAGAAGGGAAAAAAACATCCTAAAACGCAAAAAAGTGTCATGATAATTGTAAGGTTCTTCTTTTTTCCATTCAGCCGTATTCACAAAACCCGTGCGTTGCATGCAATTCTTCTACGACAAAAGCAAAGACATCGCACTGGGAAGGAGGCAGAGGATGTCGTAACAAGACACTCATGAGCAAGTAAGTACAATTAACTAACTAAACAGTACGCCTGTCGCAGAAAGAATATCTGGTTTAAATATAGCCTCTTTCAAACCTATGACAAGGCTTTAGTTCTTACGTAAAGTATGATAGTCCAGTTTCCAATTCTTCGTTGTTCAGAGTTCGCCTCGATTTTGCATATTATGATACACTCAACAAAATTACTCGATTCTGATTGGACAAGAGGAGTACAATTAAATTCCAAATTGTACTCTGTAGAGTCCCAATTAAGTTGCTCAATTTTGTTGAGTGTATTATAAACAAAAAATCGCACAATCTTCTCGTACAATTCGGAATTTATAGATACCCGCCTAAAGGCTTGTCTAATCTAGAAAACTTTCAATACATCACTCGTACCTATAAATTCCGAATTGTACTCGAGAGATCGTGCGATTTCCTATACAAATATGCATGTGTTCCAGCGAAGGTCCGTGGAATTTCAGCGTTTGTATTCTTGAAGTCAGTTGCACATTCTTCACTTTACCTTTGGTATTTGTGTGAATATTTTGACACTGAAATAAATGAATCAGTAATCAAGAAACACAGCGTTACTATAAGAACTAGAAAAAGATATAATGCAAAGTAAAGGAAGAAGTAACGATAATTTATCTTTGGGATTTTAGGGGAGATGACAAAAAGTTTAAGAATACAATGAAGACCACTTCACGAAAAGCACAAGCCAAAGAAACCCCGAAGGCTAAACCAAAATAATCTTGTAAATCAAAAAATGAAAGTATAGAGGTAAACTACGCCGTAAAACTTGAAGGTTGATGAAAAATTTTTCCATAACATTTGGTTGTCATTTTTCATGACATTATGTGACGGATATCATTAATGAAAACCGCCACGACTTAGATGATCACTTTGCTTGACGATTCTTCCACTCGGGCAACTCCAGACACATTTCATCTGATGTCTTGGTTAACGTCAATCTAACTTACTAAAGAATTCATTGGAATATTACCAAGGTCTATTAATGCAACGTCTGAAGCTGTCGATTAAGTTGGCAGAAACGCGCGGCAACTCTAATATATTTTTGTAAAAGAAACGTGAATGAAAATAAATGATATTATATTTTGAGAAAACAAGAGTAGTACTCTCCCGTGCCGTGGGGCCCTAGAACCAAACTACCCTTACGTTGGATTGCATGCAACTCGTTGCGCTGCCATTGCAACGATAGATACTCCTAAGAAGTGTAAAACCGTTTGTCAGGTAAACTATGCTACTGCAGTCACATCACACATGCTCTCTTTAATACCGTCACAAAAAAATATTTACCAAACAAAGTTGGCCTCTGAACAAAGCCCTCAAGATCATTGCACAGTTTTAGTAGGCATATTCGTCCAACTCAAGTTCTTTCTCGGCCATTTCATTATTTCTTTTCATTCTTGTCAACTCTACGAGTTCTTTCTTCTGGCATTCGATGACTTTATTGAGAGCCACGAGGTCCTTGGCCATATCAATGCTTTTAGCCTTCAGCCTCTCTACCTCATTCTCCAACCTCAGCGATGCCTCTGTACTCTCTGCCTTGATTTTCTCAGCCTCCTTCACTACGCCCGCCAAATATTTGTTGCTATGGTTACGCGAAGGTGTGCTCACTCTTGGAGACTGGTAACCGCTGTCATTTCCGGTGCGACGCGTTTGGGGAGGTGTATTGCATATTTCCTCGAGTTTTTCCCGCGCTTTTTGCTGTAAGTGGTCGGTTTCGTAAAGATAGTCGGTAAGGTCGTCCTGGATTTCTTGTAGACTTCGGATTTCTGCTCTGCTGTACACGTCACGCAAACGTTTTGCTATGTCTAACGACCTGAAAGATAAGAATTTGTCATTAAACGAAGAACGGTCACATTTTTGCCTGGATTCGTGCCTGGATCTGCTTTGGCTTCCGACAATCGAAAAATCCTAAATCAGACCGTTGAAAATTCGTTTCACGGAATAATTAAAGCTAGCTGTGTGGAGAGCTTTGACAAATCTAAAAAAATATGAATCCGACCAATTGAAGATGTTTTGGAGGTTTCGGAATTTTCTGGAAGACAAAACTCGGGCTCGGGGACGAAGTATAATAAAACTTGAGACATCAGGAGAAAAGGTTTAATGATGTCTCCGCAAACTAGTTACAAACGTTTTTAAGAAACTATAATTCAAATCCCACCTGCCAATCGAGCTATGCAGTATCTGAAGCTGGTTCCTCCATTCCAAAAAATACAACAATTTTTCGTCTAAAGCCATCTGTTCTGGATCGGGAAACGATTGTTCATTCTTCTCGGTAAGAAGACTGTCTTCTACCATATCTCTGAGCTCTTCTAACTCGTAAGCCAGCCTTTCTCGCGGACGGCGTCGGCTACGGCGTCGCCCCGTTCTGGGTCTTTTTTGGCCATCGAGCCAGGATCTTAGAACTGCTTCTGTTACTTTGGTCTCCTCGTGGATGCTAAGATAATCATCCAATACTGGACACCGGTGTCCATGGAAATAAGTAGAATCCAAATTCATTATGTGGAAACTAAAGTTGTGTGATTCAAGATTCAAAGAGGAAGCCTTTGCCTTTGCTCTTCGCAACCATGTATTTCAATGTATGTCATCAGTATCAAATCTGTCGAAAACTTTGCAAGATTTTGAGGTTTTCATAATGTTTGAAAAATCTTTGTTAAATGTGTTCATAACATTATTTATTCATAACTCACTAATTTCTAGCCAATAATAATTATTCTTTGACCTTCTCCTCCATAATAACGATTTTGAAGTCTCTAATTTGTGGTTAGTTACAATACAGGTGCAGTTCTAATGACAGATTTCAAACCATTCAAAGCATTTCATTACTGTACTATTATTGATCAGATAAATGATACCAAAACAAGTACTATCATCACTAAATATCTTTCCATTACTATCCATTTTAAAAATTATTTTCCTATAGTTTTGAAAGCATACTTTGTGGAATGAAAACTATAAACTTTACCAATCCGTGAAATCCTTGGATAACTTTACAACTATACTTCATTTAATTTATAACCATATCATTACTCTATAACCATCTAAAATATCCGTTAGCTTCATCCAAATTTTACAGTTCCTGGAATTGTTTTTGTAATCCAATTATTTCCAAACTGTGCAGCACAGGCCAGTCCTATTACCTATTTCATTGCTTATAGTTTGTTTTGGGCGGCTCAGTTTCTCCAACTTAACCGCTGACAGCAGAAAAATACTGCAAGATGACATTACATCATAGCTCTAGGTGGCTTTATTTATTCTTGATTAGATATTTTGCTTGTCATGCTGAAAAGCCATTTTCCCTGGTATAGCACAGTTGTCGCTTTCCATAGCTGAGTTTCTCTCGTTCATCAGTGTCACTGGCCAGTAGTATAGGGAATGGGGGTTCCAGCGCAATCTCAACACGGGGTAAGACCCGCGTCAAAAATCCACCTACGGAAACAACCCACTCCAAGTGTGGTTGGGGGCAACAGCGCAAATATGTTAGTCTATATATGGAGTGCGAAGATTGTAAGAGAACTTTTAAGAAAGAAGCGGATTTGAAAAAGCATTTGAAAATGAAGACGAAGTGTATGAGCAGTTATGATTGTGGATGTGGTAAGAAGTTTGAGACTAAGGTTAAATTGTTTTGGCATTGTCAGGACTGTGAGTACGACTACGACGACTTAAAAAGTGCTTGGTATTAGGTATAAAATATTTCCTATTATATAGATGGAATCCCAAAGCAACTTCAGCACGGTGTCAATACCCGGTAACGGTGAGATTGACGTTAGACAGTTTTGGCGTCAGTCAGAAAGGAAGGTTAAAAGGACTCTCCGAAAAGGTATAGAAGAATTAGGAGCCCTGAAAGCGAGCATAATGGTAGAAGTAAGTTTGTCAAAAGACGAGGTAATGACGACAGCAATGTTGCGATCAAAGTCGTTAGTGATATTAGAATCCACGAATCTGGATAGGTCACTCAGTGAAGCCTTAGAAGCAATAATGGAGTCGCTGTCTAACTACACGAAAGAAGGATCGGGTTGGACAGTAGAGGAGGTTGAAGGAATAGAGATAAGTATAGCCAGGTACGTACCCATACGAGGGGGGAGTTACGTACCGCTACCAACGTGGGTAGAAAGGAAGAAGGCTATTGTAAACGTGAAGAATGAAGACAATCGATGCTTTATGTGGGCAATCAGGTCTGCACTGTATCCAGCAGAGAAGGATCCCTGTAGGACAAGTAAGTATCCCACAGATGATTTAGAGTGGGATGGTGTGGAATTTCCCATGCAGTTGATAGACATCCCCATATTTGAGGAAATAAACGATCTAGCAATTAACGTTTACGGAGTCAGAGAGCAGACGATAGTACCGTTAGTTCTGTCAAAAAGTAAAGGAGAGCGCGTACATTTATTCTACCACGGCGGACACTACTCATGGGTTAAACACATTAGCAGACTATTCTACAGACATACTAAGCACAAAGGCAAAAAGTACTTCTGTGACTGCTGCTTGCTGTCATTTACATCCTTAAATACCCTAAAGAAACACGATGAGATCTGCCGCGGAGTCGAAGAAGTGGCGCAACGGATCCAGATGCCCACCAACAAAGAGCTTTCATACGCAGACCATCAAAAGCAGATGCAAGTGCCTTACGTGATATATGCAGACTTCGAAGCGTTGATAACTAAGGAAGAGCAGAAACGTGGCGCCACGAATAAGGTAGGATTACACGAGATCTGCTCCTTTGGTTACATAGTAGTCAGATCAGACGGTAAAGCAAACCCTCCTGTGATTTACCGAGGTAAGAACGCAGCTAATGAGTTTCTAGAAGCATTGCGAGAAGAGGAGGGGGAGATAAGAGAACAATTAAGACGTCCAAAGAAGATGGAATTTACCAAAGAGAACCAGGAGGCTTTTAACAAGGCAAAAAAATGCCACATTTGCCAACATACGCTTCTTCAGTTTGGAAGACGAGCCAAGAAAGCGTGGGATGAAGATGGAAAGTATCTAGGAGAAGCTCATTTTAAATGCGGGAAGTATGCTAAGAAAGGTGAGAAGCCGGGAAAGCCCTCCACGCACTGCATTCACTGCCACAAAGCATTTGTTGAGGATTTCTATGTGGATAAGGTTAGGGATCACTGCCACATCACGGGTAAATACAGAGGAGCGGCTCATTGGAAATGCAATATAAACTTCAAAGTAAATCCAGACATGGAGATTCCGGTGTTCTTTCACAACCTCCGCGGTTACGACTCCCATTTGCTACTACAAGGAACAGACGGCTCCGACGTCAAATGCATACCCAACAACAAAGAGCGCTACATGTCCGTAACTGTGGGTAAGCTAAAGTTCTTAGATTCGCAGCAGTTTATGGCGGACTCCTTAGCAAACCTCGTAAAGTATAACACCAACTTTCCCATTTCCAGTCAATACGGCGCGGAAAGGAAAGGAGTCTACCCATACGAATACATGGACTCCTGGGATCGATTCAAAGAACCCCTACCACCCAAAGATCGCTTCTACAGCACCCTAAACGAGTCTGGTATAAAGGATGAGGAGTACCAGCATGCGTTAGACGTGTGAGAAAAGTACTCCTGTGAGAACATGGGTGACTACCACGACATCTACCTAAGGTCTGACGTAGTGCTGCTCGCAGATGTTTTCCAAAGCTTCAGAAAGATGGCTATGGAATATTACGGATTGGACCCCGCTAATTTCTACACGGCTCCTGGGCTCAGCTGGAGTGCTTTGTTAAAGAAGACAAATGCGCAGTTGGATCTCCTAACGGAGTACGACATGTATCGGTTTATGGAAGACGGTATTCGTGGCGGCGTATGCGGACCCAGCCGACGTTACGCCCGCGCAAACAACCCCTTAGTAGAGCACGACCCAGAGAAACCAACCACATACATTTACTACCTGGATGCGAATAACCTTTATGGTTGGGCAATGTCACAGTACCTACCTGTGAGAGACTTCGGATGGGATCCAGTGAAGCCGATAGACTTCTACATGCAGGTAGGAAAGGAGGAAGACAAGGGTTACGTCTTAGAAGTGGATCTGGAGTACCCAGAGCACCTGCACGACGAACACAATGAGTTCCCCTTAGCACCAGAAGCGATAGAGATACCATTTAAGCAGCTAAGTCCGCTGCAAAAGCAAATGTGCCCTGGTTACAAACCGTACAGGAAACTAACTATGAACCTGATGGATAAGAAGAAGTATGTGGTACATTACCGCAACCTGCAGTTCTACGTGCGACACGGAATGCGCGTAGAGAAGATCCACAGAGTCCTAAAATTCACGCAGGAACCCTGGATGCGCCCCTACATTGACTTTAACACGCAAAAGCGTACCGCAGCGAAAAATGACTTCGAGAAAAACCTCTTCGAACTGATGAACAACAGCGTGTTCGGAAAGACAATGGAGAACATCCGCAAGCGCGTAAGCGTAAAAATAGTCAGCACCAAAGAGGAAGCAGAAGCATACGTGTCACAGCCAGGCTTCGTTAGATACGTAGAAATGCTGAACTTCTACGTGATTCACATGAAAAAGGCAAACCTCTTACTAAACAAGCCCGTTTACACAGGCTTTACGGTGCTGGATCTATCGAAGCTGCTTATGTACGAGTTCTACTACGATAAGCTTAAGCCAAAGTACGGAGACCGCTGTCGCCTCCTGTACACAGACACCGACTCCCTAATTCTAGAAGTGCAAACGGAAGACGTTTACAAAGACTGCCTCCCCGACATAGACGAGTACGACACCAGCGGTTACCCGAAGGAGCACTTCCTTTACTCTGCGAAGAATAAGAAGGTAATTGGGAAGATGAAAGACGAAATGTTAGGAAAACCCATCGTGGAATACGTGGGTCTGAAACCAAAGATGTACAGCGTGCTAAAGTTAGACGGCGTAGAAAAGAAAGCTAAAGGCGTAAAAAAGTATGTGGTTAAGAAGGACATTACGCACGAGTCCTACCTCAACGTATTACGAACACGCAAGGAACAGCGGCATAAGATGAACAGCCTGCGCAGCTATGGTCATCAGATACATAACGTCACGCAGGAGAAGGTGTCACTGTCTGCATTTGACGGTAAGCGATGGATGTGTGATGACGGAGTGCATACGATAGCATTCGGACATCACACGATAAGCAGTTCTTCTTTGACGAACCCACGCGTGGGACCATCATGAAGATAATACAAGATGGGCTGACCCTTCTTAGCTATCGCACTTCGGATCTGGTAAGTTTCCAAAGACCAATTAGGATCCGTAGCTCTTTTGGATCCTCCTTCTAATTCACCCGGCTCATAGAGATATCGAACCGTGACATTACCTAATTTCTTTTCATGGGGGAAGACCGCCCTCGAACTTCTGATGAAGGACTTGTGTTCCACGTGTTTCTTTTTTATGGCATCCCTGGGTTTCATTCCCGTAGCCCTGGCCGCCTCGTTGTTCGAAGCTGCGACGACCTGGGGGAGCCTCTGAGTCCATTCCCTATTGCGTTTGGAGGGATCTTCCAGCTCTTTCCAATACTGGTACCCAAAGAGACGCTCGGCCAAGGTCTTATTGAATCTTTCGACGATGCTCTGACCCCTGTGGTACTCAGCTTTAGCTCTCCTAATCTTAGTGTCGTGGTCTTTCAGGGTCTTAGTAACCACGCCCATGAACTCCGTCCCCGCATCCACTTGCAGCAGCTTAGGCCATTTCAAGACGCGCTTATAAATCCTACCTAGGGCTTCTGCGACTTCCCCAGAATCCTTGCTGGTTATGGGTTCGGCGTCCTTGTATCTGCTTGCGATATCAACTACGGTCAAAGCGTACCTATAGGTCTTCTTTCTCACCTTGTCGTGCGGTAAGAAAAGCAAGTCCGCCTGATGAACTTCATTGGGGGCATTTACGGTAAAGCTGGGCCTGGGAATGTACTTGGGCACGGGAAGATAGACCTGCCAGAGGGTTTGTTTTCTTAACCAGTTCTTAGCCGTTTCTTCTGATACCCTGGCCGCGGTCGCGAGTTTCTTGATAGCTGACGCTCCTTTCCAATAGCCTTCAGGTCCATAGTAAATCCTTTCGAGTTTATCCTCTACGCGGCCCATTATATGAATTCCAAAACGAGATTGATCTTACGTCCGTTAAAATCCACCGTCTTTCCGTCCACTTTAATGGTGATGTTTATGCTTTCTACCAAATTAGACAAGTCATAGCTCAAAGAAATGGGAGTGTTTTCCACTGGGTCAAATGGATTACCTTGGGGCAGAAACTTGGACATAAGAGAAGACTTTTCTCCATTGTTGTAACTATGAACCAAGTCGCAATAGACTTCGTAAGAGGATGCGACTTTCCATTTCACATCATATGTATTACCGCTATTTATTGTGGTACTAGTAAGACCCAGGAGTTCTACCAATGAACTGTCCTTTAAATTAGCGCTTCCACTATTTTTCTTGAATTTCATTTCATGGGGTAATCCTGTGGTAAGAGTATATCCATGCTTTGCTAGCTCCTTAGCCAGTGTTATAGGGGTGTAATGGGAATCTGGTATTTTTGGTTTGGTGCCGGAAGTTCCGATGACAAAGCCATTAATTAAATTATACCAAGAATTGTACAAAGAGCAACTAACCAACCTTACCTTACAGGCTTTGATGGGGGGATTCAGATAAGTAGTAAAGTTATTCTTGTCGCTTTCCAAAAAGACGATCATATATTACAGGGGACAAGTCCCCTTCTAGTAATCTGAGCGCAGCTCAGAGCAGATACGCCAAAGCTACGCCTCCCGCCAGCCCTGCGACTCCTACGAAGACCAACTCACTATCTTTTTGTTTCTTAGAAGGCTGGTAGTAATTCTTGAACTGAGGCTTTTTCATTCTAAAGTCGGGGTGTGCTTGCGCATAAAGTTTGAAGGCGTAGTCTGTGTTTTCGAAGTTCTTGTCTGCCTGCATTTTGTCTTGGTAGTTCTTATCCAACCAATCCCTGTAAGCTTGTCTTTTTTCATTCCAAGCTGCAACGTCCCTTTGATATTTCTCCAGCGCTAAGTCGTGTCTCTTTCTTTCGGCGGCACCGCTTTTGTCGCCTCTAACTAATCTATCCAAATATTGACCACCATAATTAGCCCCTGTAAATGCTAAAGCTGCAATGACTCCACCTGCGACTAAGCTAACCATTATACATTAGGTAGGTACTTTTCCTTCCGTAGGTAATCCTTTACCATGATAGCCCCGCCTACGGCAGCGGTCATCTTAGCAAAGTTAGCGAAGCTCTTGCTTGGGTCTTCAGTAAAGTCTTCTTTGAGCACTTTCTTACCTACCCAACCAATACCCGCAACGATGGAAGTAATGATAGCTGCCTCTTCAACAGTTTTCAACAACGCGGTCGACATTATATTACAAAGCGAGAAGGAAAATCTAGGTCGCCACGGTACGTGGTGATAAATCTACTCCATTTCAGGGATCTTACTTTTTCTAACCTCCACAGGTGCGTGATACGTTGGTGGTTCTACCTTTTTCGTTGCCCGCCATTGTAAGTAAAGGCTGCCTGCTGCTATAGCGACTCCTAACGCGCCAATGACGTATCCCGGATTAATAAAGGATTCCTCTTCTTTTTCCTCCACCTTTTCTTCTTTTTTGGCTTTGTTCTTCCTGTTCATCTCCGCGAGCTTCTTTCCGGCAGCGACTCTGCCCGGAGATTTAGCCTTGGTAATCTTGGTATCTTCTACGGGAGCCTTTTCTGGTTGTTCTTCGGTGCCACTCATCTTATATTAAGGGACTTGAAGGACTTGACAAGTAACTTGATGACGACTTGACAATGACTTGGCAATGACTTGACAACGACTTGACTAAGTACTTGAGAATGACTTAAGGACGACTTGACTAAGTACTTGAGGTGACTTGACAACGACTTGACTAAGTACTTGAGAATGACTTAAGGACGACTTGACTAAGTACTTGAGGTGACTTGACAACGACTTGACTAGGTACTTGAGGCGACTTGATCAGGTACCTCAGTAAGTGCTGCCTGGAAGACCTTTTCAACGTCTCTGTTCTTCTTGAAGTCCTTCCAAGAGGCCGTAAGTTCCTTCAAGTCGACGTGCTGAGCTACGTGAAGTGCCGCAGAGGCGACTGCCATTAACTTACCGCACTTCAAAGACAACCACCCACAGGTTATCTTAAGTTCTTGGGCGATAACATAGTCCTCGCTTATGTCCTTCCGCAGTTGCTCCACGTCGTCTATGGGCAGCGCAAGTCCAAGCAATTTAGTGGCAAGTCGGATAGCGGAGTCTGCTACGGCGTCCGTGGTCTTACTTGCAAGGGCAGCCTCGTACCTCTTATGGAACTTCTTAACCTCCTCTTCTGACAGCTTATTAACCTGCTCATGGGTAAGTTCCTTACCTATCATTTCTTTACACTTCCCAGAAGACACAAGAATGTTAAGTTGTTCCTTGAGGTTACTTTCATCTAACTGTGTGGGGACTTCATCTATGAGCTGCTCAATGTCCATATATGTTAACGTCATACGGAAACCTCAAAGAGAAGATCATCTTGGAATGTTGGTGCGTTTTTAAATGCCGCATGTATTCGTGCAGCTGTTCCTTGCTTATCTCACCGCCGTAGTCGCTTAAAATGGTTTCCAGGTCAGACTTGCTCGGAGTATAAAATACTACGAGAGAGCCTATGTTTTCCCTAAAGGGCTTAGAGACGCTGGTAAGCTGCTGGGAAAGCAACCAAACGCTAATGTTGTCATGTCTGCCGCTAAAGGCGAGCTTCACTAATTCGGAGGTGCGCCTTTTTACGTCGTCCCCACAGGCAATGTCATCCAATATGAGGAGCGTCTGTGTATCTTTAGGGAATTGCTTGTGCCAGAACTTCAAATGGCTGGATAACTCGTTAGGATCTAAGATATCTACGAAGAAGTCGTCATCTTTCACTCCTATGCCTTCCCAGGTGCGGTTATTCACGTAGGTGGGACAAAGCAGCACTATGTAGTCAAAGCGGTATCTAAAGGATCCTAATAGCTGCTCCACGATGAACTGGGTCTTTCCGCAGCCGGTGGGTCCTACTATCAGAGCGTTACAAGGCATGTGATCTGGGTTCATATATAGATGGAACCAGTGGAAGCAGTAAGAAGGATTACCGCCGACGCAAAGGATAAAAGAGACACCATAGAAATGCAAAGGGAAGAGATAGACCGGTTAAAAGAGCGCGTACAGGAATTGTACGATGAAATGTGTGGTCTGAAGCGTGCAGAACGGTTTGGCGCGCTTTTGACAATGGCGGGCTGGGCTAAGGAGTCCATTAAGGACTTCATTCGATATCCCCCATAGATATATGGACTGCATTACGTGCGAACTACCTGCTGACTGCATCATCGTTACCCCTCCGACGCCTCGTAAGAAACACAGCTGCTGTCACTGTAATAAGGTATTCTCTGAAGAAGACTTCGTTGGACATTGGTGTCCCGCGGATACTAAAGCACAAAGGACTTTAGACGACGTTCGAGAAGAGTAAGAGGTCGCAAAGAAGATCTTACTAAGCCCCAGCAAGAGGAATTAGCATAGGTCTTTCTTTTTTTATCGTTATTTTGTTAAATGCTGCAAAGAGGTCTCAAGTAAGGGTCTATCTTTTATTGTTATTTTGTTAAATCATCACGATCGAAGAATGGTTAACATGATTATCTTTTTGCTGGTTTCAACAATGAGAAAGAATGATACCTCATCTTTTAATGGGGGCTTAACAAAATAACAATAAAAGATAGACCCTTACTTGAGACCTCTTTGCAGCATTTAACAAAATAACAATAAAAAATAAGGTATATATAATGAAGTGCGTGCAATGTGATAGAGCTTTTAGTAGCAAGCAGCGACTGCAATACCATCTTTCCAAGAAAGTCTGTCAGAAGACCGTAAGTACCCTTTGCGGTGACTGCGGTAAGGAACTGTCCACTGTACAGGCCCTACGATATCACCGCGAGAACAGAGTCTGCCTCAAAGACCGTTGTCTCCGTTGCGATGAACCTCACTTCGAGGAGAACTGGCATAAATACCGCTGTCGTCGTTACCACCTCGAAGATGTCGTCTGTGAAACCCACGGAGACTTAGCCGAACGTTGTTGTCCCCACGAAACCTCCCGGGTGCTCACGCGACGTAAGAAGGAAATAGACCAGACCTTCGTATGCTTTGACGACGTTGAGGGCGTGAGATGGGAATACAGGGAACACTGGGACGGCATTTGCAACCGATGTGGCTGTATACGTAGCGGTCAACATATTTGGTGTTGCCTGTACGACGGACCCAAGCCCTTAGACCATTACCTTGCTGTAAGAAAAGCATGGAAAAATGAATAATATATGATGTTACCTTACATCGCAGCGTTCGCAGGAGGAGCCTTAATTTACCATACTAATTACATGACAGAAAAAATGAGGTCCGACATAGCAGACCAATACTTAACCGCCCATGAGGATGACTAATCACATAATGGATTAGCGTCGGTGCGGCGTTCGATGTCAAACTTCCATCGACCATTCACTTTACCATAACTTCTTACGTGTGTGTATTCCTCACCTTGAAGGACATACCGCACGCAGTCAGGTGCCCATAAAGTGCACTCTTCATTGTCATGCATCAAGATTAACCTCAATCGGTTGATATCTTCAAACATGACATAATTTTTTATTTTGTAAGTTTGACCAACGGTCAGATTACGCCAGTGTGTCTGTTCAACTATCATTATATCTATGAAATATTCTTTGGTGAGTCCTTAACGCCTCCTGCGTCTTAAAAGCCTTAACACACCAAGGACAAGGTACACGAATGCCTTCCGCGTAATGGTCGATCTCCCTACATATAAGGTCGTAATCGTTGCACACCATGGTTAGGTAACCATTTGCCTCGTATTGTGTGAGTAACGCCTCTTGTTTTGAGGATAATACGCCGTTACCCTTAGGCGTCTTCAACTCCAGGCATAACCCATTATGTTTTTTATGTGCATTAAGGACTAAGATGTCGGGTTGCCCCGCCTGATACCCTTTCTGCCAACATACTATCCTTTTGCTAGCTGAGTCCTGTAGTTCTCCAAGACCTGGTGCGAGCAGTAGGATAGGGTGGAATCGACGTATGTAGTTTACGACCTTCTTATGCAGGTCAAATTCATTTTCTATTTTGAATACCAACTTGTTAGGACTGTCAAAGCGTTTGTCCATTGCATATTTACCTGTTTTCCTGAGGGTAGGGAGAACTTCCTCTAAGACCCAATCCTGGAATGTCTCTGCCGTTGGCATCTTAGAGCTAAATATCAACTGATACAACCCAGATTCAGTTACGTACAGGGAATTAGGCTGTGAATGAGAGGGGAGGCGATTCACCTCCACTCTAAGTTCGCTAAGCTTTACCTTGTATTTATCGCAAACATGCGCCTTAATTGCATCTTTTGGACGTTCGTAACCCAACGCAGCCGCCACTTCCTTTGCTTTGAAATAAAGTTTATCGCCTTGCACTATGCATTGCAGTTTAGTTTCATTGTTTTCAAATACGCGAAGCATTATATACGTAAGGGATATTTCATTCTTTTTTTTTTTTTTGGATGAGGGAGCGCAGCGCATCAATACGCAACGCTCTTTAGCTGATTCATTTCTACGCTCAGTTGCGCGTCTGAGACTACGAAGATATACGCGTTGATCTTAGTAGTGTCGCTGGCATGTTTGGTGCGCTTGATCTCCAACGTAATACCGTCCTGGGTATTTACCAGCCGCAATCCCTGACCATGTAGGTCTTCGTCGTTTGTCGTGCGCATGTCGATCCACAGCGCGTACTTATCCTTAAAGAATTTCTTTGGACTAATTTGATCGCCAAACTTACGCGCGACTTCCCGGTACATGTCCTCAGGCTTTATCCCTTGTGAGTAAACCTTATTAGGTACTCCGTTAATGCTAACGCCTACGTTAGTGATGTTAGGATTAAAGAATGCCTCAGAGTCACGCAATCCTGCCGTGTATGTCTTTGCGAACAGCAACATTATCCCTGTAAGGCTGCGTCTGGGTAGGTTAATGCTTTGGTTGATGACCTCTTCGACGTTGTTCGTGAAGCTAAAGGTCTTGTACATCACGACGTGATCGTAAAGGAAAGCCTTCCCAGCGCTGTATTCCATGCCAGCGCTACGAGCCAGCTCTTCGCTGTGTACCGTCTCGTACTGCAGCTCCAAGTTCTTGATGAAATAAGGATCCACAGCTGATGAACTTACATCTTTTCCTTGCAGGACGTTCGTAGTATCTGCTAGGGTCACTTCGAACTGCAGTTCGCTTAGCTGCCTTGGGTAGTATGCACCGTGGTTCGTGATAATTTCGAAATCTAATGGAACGACATATTTAGTACCATAAGCAGTCTTTATTTCGTCTTCTCCTGAGGCGCCAGAGGTTGCGCTTCTTACTTTGCGTATGGCTGCGCTTGCTATTCCCTGCTCTATCCTTTGCGCGCGGTCAAATGCAGTCAACCATAAGTCTTTGTACGTGGTATACAAATCATACCTGTTTAAGTCCAGCAAGGATTCCCCGGCGAACTTTACGCGTATTTTGGAAACAAGGTTTCTACCTGCATTATTGACGACGTAACGCGCGTCTGCGGTATCTGGCTGTATTGCTAGGTTAAACCTTAGTGCTAGGGTACCAGGAACCAACACTAGGTTATCCGTTAGGCGGGGCACGCCTACATACAGCGTCTCACCTGGCTTAGCGCTAGAAGGCGTGAATGTAACCCGGTGAAAGGTGCGTTCTGCTTTCAGTCCGCCAACCTGCTTAGGTAATACGTTGGGGTTTAACTTTGAGCTTATCATATATAATGGAAGTAGAAGGTGATTTTGATCCCCTTACCGAAGAAGGTCAAGTCGACATTAACGACGAAGAATACGACGCATGGACTAAAGGCGCGGAAACCGACCCCCTAATCTACGACATGGCTCTAGAAAACAAGTATGGTAATAGATGGAAAAGCTTCAAGGCCGCCTTGAATCGCATGTGGCAATCAAAAAACCACGGCAGCCCCGTCCCTGAGTACTTGGAGCTTCAAAACATAGAGCAGCCTGAGGCAGCCGCGCGGGAAACTGTAGAGTGGGCAACGCAAGAGCTAACGCAGCGCTATTCCCACTTCGAGGCCGACGACGTAAGGCTCACAGAACGCGGAAACAAAGTCCTCATAAGCGTCCAAGACTTGAGATTTCCTGACAAAGACCGCTGGACGAAACCGCAACCCCTTTTCGACGACAATGGTGAAGTTAGGGGTGACGTGGCAAGATTAAAAGGCTTTCAACTAGCTACCCGAAGCGCGTTAGAAAGGTTGGCAGCCTTGAATGAAAAGGTTGCGTTAGAAAAACGCGTCGAGGAACTGCAAGAAACGTTGGAAGAAAGGGAGGCAGATTACATGAGGCAAAACCGACTACTTCTCGATGCTCAAAAGAGAGAAGTTGATGACAAAACCCAAAGAATAATAGAAATTAGAGGACAAAGAGACAATGCCCTACGCGATAGAGACCAAGCCCAAAGGGCTTTCGACCTCACCTTACAGGAGTTAGACCTGACAAAAGAGGAAGCTAAAAACTTGCATATCACCATATCCGGCTCTTTGGAGGAACGGCGGCAGTTGGTTGCCGAAATCAACACTAAAGAGGAGCAAATCCGGCAAAGAGATCAGGCTATCGAAGACCTGGAGGGGCAAATAGAGCGGCAGCAAGAAGTAATCGAGGACCAAACTCGTACCGAGGAAGAAAGGGAAGCAGCTCAAAAGGAAGTGGAGGCCCTTGAAATACGCCTTGCGGAATTACAAGCGCAAAAGGAAAACCTGGAAAAAGAGCTGGGGCTTACCACCAAGGAAAAGGTAAAAAGAGCCCTTTTGAAGTATGGCGTTCCGCTGGCGTTTGCGGTCGCTATTAGCACCGTAGTAGGAGTTATCCTATCCGCGCTTAAAGCTACAGGCGCGGGCGTAAAGAAATTAGGCAATGGACTAACGGACTTAGGAAAAAAGATGGCAGCCGGTCTTCCTGGGCTGCTGGGTTCGGTTGTTTCCTTGGCACTTAGGGCCGGCGGCGAACTGTTGAAGTTCGTGGGCAACAACATTTGGATCTTGGTTGTCGCTATTGGAGTGGTACTCCTGAAGAAGATGAGGGGTTGATCTTATCCTTGTGTATTACTGGTGGCTTATCGTCGTCGGGCGCCCGAGGCGGCCTCGACTGGGGATAAGTAAAGATAGTATTCGCACCGCCTTGATAATGCGGAACTAGCGGCAACACACTCATGGTGCTAATGGGCTTATGACTCCAAGCTGCATCGTCAATGCCAGTAGAAATCGACGTTGTGCCATTTATGGTGGCCCTACCATTTTTTGTTCCATCGCTACTGCCGCCATCGGGGTAAATTTGTAACTTAGCATGCTTACAATTGACCACCATATGAAACGTAGTCGGATAAAGTACCTCACCGCTAAACATAAATGGCTGCGCCGAGAAATGAGCAACCCTCCGATTATTAGTCGAAGTTCTATAAGGAAATAAAGGCTCATCATTCTCATCAACCAACCTAAACCCTACGTTTGCGGCCACCCCCGTAGCAATCTCAATAGTAAGAACAATTAACGCAATGCCCCCAACTTCGACCCATATCCCAGTATCAAACCAACCGGGATCTGCATATATTTTTTCCTCTAAGTAGTGAGCATAATGGGTTTCCTTTCGATGCGGATTCATATATTTCAGGGAATAAATTCCCTTCTAGAGACTTATTACCGTCAAAGTGCTTATGGTCATGTGGTTATAATCCTTATTCCTTTGATCCTCCGTGCTATTCATGCAAACGCTTCCGGTGTCGTCTACGCGTATTTGCAGCTTTACCTTCCCATGGCAATCGGCCACCATGTGGAAAGTCCAAACCGATAGATTCTCAGCGCTATTCGTTGGCGGCTCTGTGGAAAAATGCACAGGCTCCCTGTTGTTTGTCTTCGCGCGCATAGGCTGCAGTACGCCATTCTCATCCAGGAACCTAAAGCCGACGTTGGCGTGACTGCTTGTACCAATGCAAATACTACAAAGGATCAATTTCTTTCCTGAGTAATTCAAATTTACGGACATCCCCGCGACATCAACCCAAGAGCTCTGAGTGTATTTTTTCTCGCCTGTGTAAGTCGTATAAACACAATCTACTCCAGCTACGTAGGGGTTGTTCATCGCCATATATAATAACTCAGACCAACGCCTGCAGCTGCTAGCCCGGCTTTTAGTAAGTTATGGTCATATTCCTCGGGTATCGTAGGCAGGACCTTCTTCTTTACGTTCTTTGGTGCGGGCTTTTCTACGTGCTCCTTCTTAGGCTTCTCCACGAAATGGGGGATGCTTCTAAGAGTGTCAGAGTTCACGTCGTTCACCCCAAACTTCATGTCCTTGGTAGCTCGTTGAAGTTTGTTGTTGTATCCTACTACAGAACCAGTATTTATAGATAAATTACTAGGCATTAACCAACAACCCGGGGCTACTGCGTAGTCCAGTCGGGCCTTAGAATTTTGTATAGCTAGTTGGTAACGCTGTACGCCCTTGCTAATGTCGCCCTCCAAAATCGAACTTTCGAATAGAATCAAAGCTTCGGCTCGCGTCTCTTCTGCGGCGCCGGTATTCCCCACTATACTCGATCGGGTGTTTACCTGAGCTCCAAGGATGGAATACACGTAAGCTTCTATGCTGCGGTTCAAACGGGCAAGGCCGGCTTTGGTTAGTCCTTTACCTTCTGGGGGTATGAAATTAAGATATTGCTTTGTTTGCTCGTCGTTGGTAATTTTGATAATCAGTGGATTAGCCCCTGCATACTTACCGCCCTCGTCTTTGAACAAAGGTCCGTCTCTAACTTCCTTAGTGGTCTTAGCGTTTGGTTCAAAGAAGGTGCTACTGTCGTGAGTTTCTTTGTGATACCCAGTGTTCCATCGTAGATTCAACGCATGAACTTCCTTATCACTTAGCTCGTGTCCACCAATCCCCCAATAAGCCCAAATATGCCCCAGACCATTGTTAGCGCCGGCAGTGCATCGGAAATCCTTCCCTACAACGTCAAACTCCTTACAAAGTCTGTCATAAGCCGGCACGCTGTATTTATTATCTCTTGGATAAAACGTGGCATCTCCCGGCAGCGCAATAACACCCATTTCATGCAGTATTCTTCTAACCGTGAAGTGAAAATGAAACATAAATATTGAATTCTTCATCAAGCTTGCGCTTACACCACAGCCGCTAGTGGCACACCAAACTGCAAAGTTTAGTTGCTGCGGCCAATAACGCATGTTAGGACCGCTTAACCATTCATGAGATTCCTTAGCGGTGGTATGAACAATGGGCACGTTTTTGAAGATATCTCGCACCTTTAACAGAAAGGAATGATCGTTAGAGACCCGCATGTTCAACATTAGGTCCAAACTTGGGTGTTCATCAAATGACATCGCGGGTATTGGATAAGTACTGGTACCAAGCAATAATTCCTTTGACCAACTGGGTTCAACATGCGTTGACGCTGGCGTTGGCTTATGCATTGGCGAATGCTTCAGTTGATCGTCTATTTGATTAACCAGCGTAGGCTTCAAATCCTCGTTGCTGTACATCCTAGAGCCGTTATAGTAAATACCATCGGGTCTTCTTTCGAACTTACTGGGGTCTGCATGTGGAAACATCTTCCTAAATGCTCTCCAATTCCAGTAATCCCGGTTGTCGTGATGTGGCTGCTCCTCAATATCATTCCCAAAAGCGTCGTACATTAGTATATATAATGGATGTTATACCATCAGCACCTCCACTTTATCCTGAACTTCCTAAGGAACCTAACGAATTAAACGCTGAAAACTTTAGGCTCAACAAAGCAAATTTAATCCTGGCTTACTTGGAAGGGCAGGCAAAACACTACGAAAAAGTTAGGAAGAAATACGTCAGAGCCCGTAGCACGCTACATAAGATTGCGATAACTTCAGGATCCATATCTGTTGTGTTAACGGGCTCCGGCGTTGCTACTTCGCTTACTGGGCCGGGAATAATCGTTGGAGTTCCTTTGGCCAGCGTTGGGGCAGCCTGTGGTATTATTTCGGCTGTTGCTACGGGCATTATGAAACAGTTGTCAAGCAAAATATCAAAACACGACACGACAATAGCTCTGTCAAGGGCTAAAGTAAATACGATCACTGACCTTGTCTCAAAGGCTTTGCGTGACAGAAAGATAGACGACGTAGAATTCTCGCTTATCTTAGCCGAAGAGGAAAAGTACGAGAAATTAAAGACTGACATAAGGAATAAAAAAACAGTCGTAAGAGATCTTTCCGAGGAATCTCGCAAAAAGATCTACCAGGAGGCAAAAGAAGAGCTTCAAAGAAAGCTTGCTCAGTAAACATCTGCTTTGAAAAAAGCAAGACAGGATTCTATTTGCATATTGAACGCCGGCTGTCTGGTTCATATGCAAATTAATTTCACAAATCTATTTCACAAATGTGAAACGTTTTCACAATTGTGAAAGAAAATTGTGAAGGTTTTGATTGGCTGAAAACATATGACGTAATCGTTCACTATCTTCTTGGAATCCATCCTAACAGGGGGTGGTTGGGGTCTATCTTGTAAAATATTTCGTAAATTACGTCAGGGTAATAAGGAATATCCTTATCCAGCCGACAAAACATCCACTCGGCTTTTGTCATATCAGAAACCTCGGGAATAGACTTACCGGTAATTTCAGACAAAAGATAGGGAATAGCTTTGTAATATTTCCCTAGTTTTAATTTTTTCAATGTCTTCCGTAGACTTTGTGGGGTTGGCTCTTCTAAATGGTCTATGATTTTCTTCTTTACTTCGTTGTCTAAATATACCGGTCGATAACCTTGGATATGACTCATCCAGTCCCTAAAGTATTTTATTCTTTTGTATGGCGTCTTCTTACGACCTCCGTTGGAATAATATTGTTCCCTGGTAGCACAAGGCACGGCATTACGAATATTTTTACCGCACTCGTAACACTGTGCTGACGTGTCGTCTTCTATTTGCATTTTCTTACCACAACAAATATACTTATTTGGTTTAGTAGGTACAAACTTGGGTTTCAAGCACTTTACACAGAAATCATAAACAAACTCTTTACAATCTTCGCACTCCATATATAGACTAACATATTTGCGCTGTTGCCCCCAACCACACTTGGAGTGGGTTGTTTCCGTAGGTGGATTTTTGACACGGGTCTTGCCCGTGTTGAGATTGCGCTGGAACCCCCATTCCCTATACTACTCTGGCCTGACACGAAAATAGAAGCCGTACGAATAACAATATTCTCGAGAGTCAGTTGTAACCTTTCCAAGCATATGTATTTACGACTCCTTGTTCTTTCATTGAGCCAATCCTCTTTCGGTCTGTTGCCTTTTCTTCTGCTTTGCGAGTTAGTCTTTCGACGACTTCTTCGACATCATTTGAGTCAAAAGTCTCCCTCGGTTCGACTTGAGTTTTTCTTTCAATGGCTCGCTGTTTCTTTTCATTCCGGTTCGTGTAGTCAGGCACGTACAGACGATTTACTAACTCATCAATTTGTCGTCCTGATGCTTTTTGATATCCCATCTGAAATTCGGGGTTCCTTTCCTTAGGATGTGTTATCGTTCCCCAAGGCTTTTTAGCCATCTTGGAAGTGCAGCAGAGCGAATAAATAAAGATTGCCAAAAGGTTCACTTGATGGTAGTTTGGTCTGGGATTATAACTAAGACATTACCATAGCAACCAACTGTGTCTGATCCAGGGTCATCCTGCAAACAGTCATTGAGTCGCAGGCAATTCAAGCACGAAGGGCTTTGTTTTCATACAATATCATCCTCAAGTTCATTTACAAATGAGCTTGAAGTTTTCAAGACCCACGTCCATCCAACAATTTTAGTAAATACAAAAAAAAAGACATAAACCATTTTTGGAGCAAGAAAAAAATGGAATATTTAGCGCCTAACTAGCAACTAGTTTAGAAATTGCTATTTCAAAACCTTTTAATCAGAGTAAGCCATTTTATTTCAAGTGAAAATCAATTTGGACAAATATAAACATACATCCCGCCATGAAGAAGGACTCGGCGGAAGTCACCTCATACGAAGCCATATGAATAAAAATCTCAAGTAAGGTAGTTTATTATTTTAAAATAAACAATATTATTTTTCGCCAAATAGGAAAGAGAAAATAGAATTGAATATTGCGAAGAAAATTTATTTAAGATGTTTTTTTTTTCCTCACAAAAAGATAATAAATAAATTAAACTAACTTTCTTAGCTTTTTTAGCGAACCTAGATTTATTTACAATTAATCTTGAAATTAAAGGTAATAACCTATTTCCATTTCTATTTTCAATATAATTCTCTTGGACGTCGCTCATAATATATGTTGAAATTGTAAGTTAATACTGACATGTCCTGTGTTACTGGTTTGCAGGGTAGTTGATCCAAGTTGATTCACTGATTTCATTGAAGAAACGTATGGGCGAAATTGGGCAAAATACCTCCATAACTGTTTGTGATTTCTTACGAGCAAGAAAATACTATAAATAAATCTTAAAAGCAACACTCAGTGTATACATATATTTCGATGGCATTTTCAGTTGTTGCTGAGTGAACCCTTGCGATTGTAGTCATAGACGTAGTTATTTTATGGGCTTTCTTCCCCACACAAAATGGCTTGATAATTCTTTCCATTCCAGGCATAAGAATTCAATACATTCCCCCACTCTTTCTTATGAAGCCCTGTTCTTGCTCTGTCAGGAGTTTTGGGTACAGTTTCTTCCTTTTTCGACAACCTAGCAACCATAGTTTGGATGCCATCCTTATCTAAGTCTCGTTCGACTTCTGTTTTTTTCTTTCGGCCAAGGTTTCCTCCTCGACTCGGTGGTTTCTTTGGCTGACTCAATCTTTCAACGACGTTTTCGACGTCTTCAGAGCTGAGTTTCTGATACCCAAGACCAAAAGGCGGCTTTTCGATCGTTCCCCAGGGTCTTCTTATATTTATGGGCGCCATTACCTGTTAAAAATGTGACTTGGAGCCGTTAAACACGAAGTCTTTTTGTCTCTAGGTGTTTTTTCCAACAGCACCTGTGTAATCATACAATATACATCGGCTAAAACGATCTTTAAATGATTTAGAAACACTCCTTGTAAAAGAACTCAGGCAATATCAACAAACACACCTGGCATATATACAGTTAATTAGCAGCACTTAGAGTCGTGAAGTAACATAGATTGTGTTACAGTTGCCCGCTAATGGAGTGTCACGTAATCCATCGTGTCACGGCAGCAATATCATCTCTCAAAACAGTTTTCCCGATTAGAAAAAGTTGAAAAAATCGTTAAAGAAAAAAAAAACGTGCAATTTCTTAAGTTAAAACACATCAGAACGGCCATCATTATGCCTCGACATAGTATAATTTGTCAAAACAATACATGACTCCTATACAGCTAATAAACACACCAAACACTTCATAATTTGATGCTGCACCAATCAACTATTATCAAGACTGGTCAACTAATCCGCACATAGTTTATACAAATCAGTCTGGCAAGAATTCGAGAGTACAACTTCAGTAATTTTGCAGATTTATCTCAAGTAAATCAGGTATTTTTGTAGTTCTTGCAAAGAAACATTGGACACCAAAATGTCCTGGACTCATGCTAACTATATCAAGTACCCAGAGAAGGGCTACAAATCTGGTCACCAAAAATTACCCAAAGAAAAAGTTGAAGAAGTCGTGGAACGACTCAACGTTAATAAAGTTTACTCGGATTGCAGTGGAGCCATGGGAAGAGAAAATCAGAAGAAGTTTACAGAAGGACAGGTGAACCAGTTATTGGAAAGAATTGCAGATAAAGACGTGAACATGCAGAAAACTCCAGAAAGACGAAGAACGGGTGCTGATAACTATTTCAATGCTTGGAAAGCCAACGACATCATCAGTAATATGTGGAAATAAAGGCTAGTAAACATTCCTAAGGCCTGAAAATTTAAATGTGAAATATCCTTTATTATATAGTAATTAGGTTTATGTACAGTGAAGATAAATACCGAGTCCTAGTTGTTCTGTAAAGCCATAGTATCGCTGTCACGCCCAAACTATAAGTCGTTTGCTCAGATAAAGAATTCTGCAGTTTTTATCAGTTTCATGAAAAGTTGACAATCATGCCTTATTTCTTTGGATTCTTTGCTTTACTTTTTCTTGTCCTGATCGCAATAGCCTGGTAGGTCAGTTGAACTGAAAGCTAAGCGGAAACTACGATAAACTAGTACTATTGCAAAACAAAACTTAACTTAATCTCTGCCACTAATTCACTTAGGCTGATAGTGTACATTTTTAAGCATTAGGTTATTGGTCAGGAAATAAAGTTGACGTTTTGACAAAGTGAAATTTATCGGAATACAAAATGCTACCTGCTAGTGGGAAAAAAACAACAAAATATAGTTCATATCTACAACTGTCAGTTGACTTCGATTCTAAGTATTTTATTTGCAAGTATGGCCACTATTCAGCCCTGATTTTGGATTATTGTTATGAGGTCCAGGACCTAAGTAGGCAACCAAAACATTTTGTTCCGATAACAAAAATTAAAGACAAATTTGAAGATGTTTGTTCTTGCAAGAAGTCTGCCTTCACGTAACGTGCATGCACAAAGCATATAAACATCATCAAAAGCATCATTACCAAAGTACTTCGCCTCGAGCACTATACAAACACTGCATCAAAGATAAAGAATTAGCCCCTTCAAAAGCTTCCAAAACACAATAAGAGCGCTCAGCCTGCAGACATGGCAAAACAAAATGGATAAACCTATATTGGCTTATATAATGGTTATTTACAATTCAATTTGTTAATCCTTTGTTCCTTGACCCAATCGCAGGAGAATATGGGATACTTCTATTGTAGTCATTGATTATCACTACTGTACAAACAGAGGCGACTCATTAATCCCATTTGAGCTGATAGAGCTATTGATACGTATCATGCAGGAAATGGGGTAAGAAACGCCGAAAGGAGATTTCAAACGAAAAATAATTAAAGTGATTTCGTTGCCGCAGGCGAAGATGACTTGAAGGTGGCAAAAAGCACCATTTAACTAAGTGTTCTCCCAGTTTTAAATTTGTCTAAAAACATCGTTTATGCCACAACAAAGCAAAAGTTATTGTTTTCCAAGAGACTTCAATATTAGACTTATCATTTTCCATGCAAGCTGGAGATTAGTAAAGAAAAGTACTAATACCACCCAAGACCATATTTGAAGTCCATTCAAGCATCTTGCAGAACAGACATCGATAAAAGTCACTTACTCATGAAGTTACCGTAAACAAAGATATAACTTGCTTGGCGAAAAAGCTGCAAAAGTTCTTAAAGAGGTTCAAGCAATGTCGTGGATTCAAAGTAATTACATTCAGTATCCTGACTCTAAACTGTCGTTAGGGCATAAGAAAGTTTCTGCTGCAGAGGTTGAAGAAATCGTTGACAGACTCAATGTTGTCAAGAAGACTGAAGAAAGAAAGCTACCCACCACTGGTTCTAAAATAACTAAAGAAGAGATTGAACAAATGGTCGAAAGACTTGCTGACAAGGAAAGAAACTTGGAGAAGACGCCAGAAAGGAATAGAACTGGTGCAGATGAGAAGATGGGAGTCGTGAATACATATGCGTGGGTTAATGGAAGTATTATGAGAAATCGTTTGAAAACTGGTGATGGAAATTTTTATTAAATTCCTAAGAGAGACACCATGTAATGTTTAGTAACGGATGATTGTATGTCCACAAATCATCTTTACTGAGAAAAACTGTAATGACCAACTTGTTTTTAGCTTTAAAAGTTAAAAAATTTAGTTCAGCATTTGGAATGGACAAAAGTTTTCTATAGTTTTTAGGGTGTTCATCACTGACAAAGACTTAAAGTCACTCGGTGTTGCCTAGATTAGATCTGTGAGCAATTCGGCTAAAAAACAGTTTTGACGTTAAACTTGAATAGCCGTCATAATGTTTGTTGAACATGCACTGAGTTGTCAACTACGATATTCATAAACTCAGAGGTTTCACTGCGAATGTTTATTTTGGTATTTTGTTTTTTTCCAGTTAAGTGTATTTTTAGCGGCTTTTTAAAACAATTCCTGGGGAAGATTCAAAAGAGTGGTATATATTGCTGTGGAGTTTAAACTTGCCCTGTTCAAAGTAAGAAATTGAAAACGAAATATCTTTACTGAAGCGAGAAAAGTCATACGTTATCTGCAAAAGCAAATAAAAGTGAATGGTAGACTAAAAAGTCTTCATCGACGCATGCGCCTTTCTCTGTTTTGTTTTCGACAGTAGATACTTTCAAAGGAAACCTGTATTGCACCAAGAAAGATGGGCCTAAACTGACCAGAACCAGTTTTGTTAACTATAAAGTCCGTTCAGACTTTATAATCACCATCGTAACTCATCCTGTCATAATATATAAGTCCTTAGTTCAGACTTACAAGTGATGAATTTGTATCGGCAGGACATCGACAAAAAAGGGACCTTTTAATTAGTTGACAGCTAACCTCCCCGCTTGTTTTTCTTACTACCTAGTAAGCCAAGAGAAAATTCTTATTTAGCGCCTTCGAAACTCTGCTAGTGCTGCAAGCGTAGAGAGGATTTTGGTCAGTTTCCATGAATCCGGTTTTCATTTTGGCAAAATGAAATATGAATAATAATCGGAGAAATAAATATGCTTTGACGTCTATTATGGTTAATGGTATGATTCTCTATAGCAAATGCTGATAAACACGTTATTCATTGCTATTGGCTACTGGTTAATACTCACTGGAACATACAGGGTTCCCATGAGTCATTGCTAGAGCTACTTGCGTGGTTGAAGGCCCCAGAGAATCCTGGGACGTAGCTTAGTCAAAACTTGGAAAACCTGGTGAGGTGTTGATTCGAAACTTAAGACTGGTATCGGGTAAAACAAAATGAGTTGGGGTGACAGAAATAAAGATATGAACTCTTGAAAGTGGAAATCCTGACTGACCGAAGATCCGTATATAACTAAAGAGCTGGATACGTCAAACACTAGGTTACCATGGTAATCTATAGATTTAAATTATCAGGAATCCAGAATGCTCATTAAGAACTTGTGAAAGTCATTTGCGGTATCAGCTAAGACGATCGTGATCAACGGGCCCACTTTATCTCTATGACAAAAACCGAGTATTCGCGAGATAGTACTTTTTGAAATCACGCCACAGACACGTGGCGAAATCTTTCCTCAATGAACCACCAAAATTAAACCAAGGTTTTCTTCTTGAAAGGGGTTCTAATTACATTTACCCCAAGCTTTTTATTCGAATTTACATAGTTTCCTTTTTTCTGGTTGCTACGATGTCTTGCGCTACTTTTCGGCTTCAGACTTCATGCAATAAAGCAAATTTTGTGAATAATTACTGCTGAAGTTGTAATTAAACACTACGGATTTATAAAATAAGAATGTCAGTTTCTCGGTGTTTCATGGAGACTTTCTTGCGACGTGAAAACCGCCAAGTGCGCAAAATGTTAAACTTATACAGAGAAAATCGAGTGTTTTTTAAATTGCAGAAAAAATAACAAAAATAACTCCAATTTCCTTCTCAAGCCCCGTTTACACTGGCGATTTTTGCGGCGATTTTTGCTGCGATTTTTGTGGGAATTTTAGGAAATATGAAATCTTTTGTCTCATCCTTCAAAGGAGACATTCGTCTAGGAAAATCTTGGTATCCTGAAAAAAACTTTACAAGTAAATTCTTTACCATTATTTCTTATGGACAAAATCGCAAAAAAATTGCAGCAAAAATCGAAGAATTCTGAAATGAATCGAATAAATAATAACGGGTAATGAAGAGAAATTTGGCTGAAAGTTTTGGGTTAAGTTTTTCTTCAACTAAACTAATCATGACCTGACAACCGAAACGTCGATGAACGTATCTGCACATGGAACGAATTTGTAAAACGGAATGATGAAATCTTTTTTAACAAATTATTAATGATATAGTCTGAAAACGCCTACGTGAACACAGCTGTGTTTAGCCTTGAGGACAAAGAAAATCCTTAAGACGCCTTCAAGGCCCAACTGCTTCGTTTGATATTGAATTTTTGGACTGCTATTTGTCTTCGGATGTGCCACTTATATCTTTCTGTACTGTATTGTTTCAAGACTTTTTGAACACTCAAAAAGAATTTGTTCTTCGTCATGTTTGATTAGCTTTGATTTAAGACCAAGGTTAACTATCATTTGGTCGAAATCTGTTTCAATTCTCCTCCAAGAAATTCTAGACAATAGTTCAAAATCAGAAAATGTATTGAACAAATAAACCGTACACATGCATTTGTCGACAATTTCAATGTATCATTTTTAGGGGTAATTTTTGTTTTTTCGTGCTTTTCAATATTCTCTCCGCGGTTATTTATAAGAGCTATCGATCGATGAAAATCTCTGATTTAAAATTTGTGCGCATTTTCTCACGCTTTTCATCTAAAACTTAGCTCATAGTTTTACTAAATCCAAGTTTGGTTCACTTTAACGTATTTATTTTGTTAATAATACAAACTGTAACGATGACTTCGTTAAACCATTGCAAATACTCACAATTATCAGTAACGATAAAAGGAGAAATTTTACACCGTGTGAAAAGATGAAAAAACTTACTGACGTTTTGGACGCTAGTCCTTCGTCGGAGTAAAAGAAGGACTAGCGTCCGAAACGTCAGTAAGTTTTTTCATCTTTTCACGGTGTATAATTTATCCTTTTATTATCATTACTGTTTCATTAGAAACACCGACGCAGCTCACACTAGTTTTTAGCTAGTTATCTCTTCTTCTCACAATTATCATTTAAGCTAGTCTTTTATAATTACATTCATTTTTTTCTTCCCAAAAATAATTACAAGCTAGATTTGAAAATAGGTATGTTTTTTTTTTCATGCTTTTTTGACTTCATTTTCATGCTTTCGATCATGAGTAGAAAAGGAAGCTCTCACTTTTGGTCTTGAGCGATCGAAAAAGGTTTCCCCTCTAATGATTTATGACCATTGTCCTTTAGTATTTTGTTATTACAAAACTAAAAACATAAATCTGATTTGTTCGTGTTAAAACAAATAAAATTGAGTGAAAATTACTGTGTTTTCAAACCCACAGTCTTCAGTAGAGTCGTGAACTTTTTCTTCTGCTGTTTTAATCGTTCAAAGTAAACGAATTCTTCTGTTCAGTTGGATTTCTATTTTAGCAATTATTTTTAATGTTTTGTTTCATTGATTAGTTTATTTTGTAAATTTGTATTAATGCCGGAAAGCACGCATTTTGTCCACAAGGCTGAGTTTTCTACATTTCTAGCAAATATATGGTTACTTCGTTAAAAATATGTCCAATTTCTAAACCTAAGATGGCATAAGTGGGGACTAATGTCCAGAAGAGTTTTCAAGTCTTGTATAAAAGCATTACTTTTAACACTCATTCAGCTGTTAATTCTAACCTATGATTCTGAGAAAAAATTCAAGGAAACATCTTGCTTCAAGAAGATCAAATAATCCGGAATTCTGAAGTACGGCTGAATCAATATGTCATACTCTGTCCATCTTAGTAACTTATCGTTCTTTCCCATCGCAAACTCAGTATTTTTAGGCGGATTTTTTTATTAATAGTGCAACAGTTTGCAAGGTCTTATCTTGGTTATACAGATTGTAGATATTTTTACTTTCGTCACGGTAAGAAAAACATGTTAAATGATAATTTCTTTTAGTATAACGAAGTGAATATTGGCAACTTCTCCCACACAACGCGTCACGAGCTGCTGTCGTGACGTCACTGGACTGTGATTGGCTAAAAGCTGCTAAAAAATCAATTAGCGTTACCGGGAAAAACTGGTGGCAATCGAGTGACGGATGACCTCTGTTTCTATCCAAATAATCGCCCATGTTAATAATAAATAGTCGGGATCTGCCATCATTTTTCTTCTGATTTTTCTGACTTGGAAAGAGCCAGGAAATCTCTTCTGAGAGGGGATTGGAGAAATGCAATGTTCGGAGTGCCTTCGCTATTTTGGTTTCTAAATCTCGGGATTTTCCTCTATGCCGTCGCTGTCCAGGCTGGTGAGGAAAAATTCAAGGAAGATGAGAGAATTTTCACGAATGGCTGGGCCATCAAAGTCAACGGAGGTTTAGAAGAAGCAAAAAGGATAGCAAAAGCGCATGGATTTGAAAAAATTGAACCTGTAAGTAGAACCGAAATATATGAAATAATTTCCATGTAAGATAATATGGGGTCTGGGATTTGTAGATGCATATTTTCGTGCTACCAGTAGTTTATGTACTGGTAGATCATTCAATGAATCTTTGGTTTGCTTGTATTCTGTGTTTTGGCCCTTTACATAAGATGGCCACCAATGCCTATAAGGTCATATTGTCCCAGGTCAAAAAGATCAAGTTAAAGGCGATGGAAAGCCTCCCTCGAACGAATCCTCGCCACTGGATAGCTCGTTTAAGTACTATAAACTTGAACATTTCTTAGTTAAGAGGAGAGCTGATGTTTTTGACTCCTAGAACGACCACCATGAAATCGTAATTAAATATTATGATGCTTTAGCTTGCTAATCCAGCCACAGGTTTTGAAATCATCCAAACAAAACCAATCATGAATCTGATAATGTGATATTATAAGGTTGCAAATTTTTCAAAAAAATATCCATTCTATAGTAAACAAAGAAACGCCTTTCTCATTTCTTAAATCACGACGACTATTAGCTGCTAGATTCTCAATTATCTTCTCAGCTCAAAACTTTTCTTCTACCAAATATTTTTTTACTTAATATCTATTTTTCACAGGTTTTTTTTTCTGATTTAAGATTAAATTTTTAAATTCCACTCCTATTTTTTTTCCACGTTTTGGGCAAAATTTCTAATTTGGAGGATTATCATTTCAGTTATAAAATTAGTTCCCACGATATCGAAATTACAGGTAGTCTAGTGTTCTTTAAATAACAAACAATTCCTAAAACTGAAAACGATAATTTGGGATGGAGTAATATATTTCTGTTCACAGTCAGAGGTGAATTTTTAATATCTCTCCAAGAACGTTTTAAACTGTTATTTATATTTCTTTAATACCTACTTTTTTGTTTTTTCAGCGTTAGTTTTGGTTATGTTTAATAGTTAGTCGTGAACTGGTAATGATTCTAAAATCGAGAACTCTACTGACAAAAAGTGAAATCCTAACATAACGGCCATAAATTTAATTGGTCGTATCAAACTATCCAGGGCTGACCATACAGAATTTTTAAAAAAAATCCCAGCTCTCCTTTCTTTCCTTTTGCCACAATTCTGGGCCTTTAACAATCTGAATCAAGTTTAACTGGCTAAATTTTATAAAATTTACAGTGAGTTGATGTGATAAAGTATATTTGCACATTTATTTAAGATCGAGTCAAAGTTACCATGGGCGACCAGAGATGAAGAGGAATATGTCAAATAACGCCAACGTCTTCTTCCTACGTACTCGAGGTTTATTTTATCTTTAGGGCATTTTGATGTACAAATATTAATCGTTCTAATAATTTAAGCTCTAGAAAACTTCTTCAACACTTTTAAAGGGGTTTTTATTCCTGTAAGTGCAATTGTAAAGCTTGACCAAAGTATTGTTTCGCGATCAGTACTTAACTAGCAGACGTCGACAAAAGATCCTTTTGAAAAACAATAGCTATTTATGCTGATACAGGTGAAATTATTTTACCGCCATATTCATTATCAGTATCAGTGTCATTCCGCTATTTCCAACTATAAGTTGATCAGCAGGGACTATATAGTCTACACAGAGCCAAAGTTCTGATGTAGTAGTCCTTTTAGAACTTTTCTGTCTTGTGTAGATTTCTTAGCTTGGTGTTTATCAACATTAAGAAGTTGACTAATTTTGATCCATGGATCTCTAACATATTTAGCAGATGGAATTGCAAACAGCAACTGTTTCGTTAAATTTGAATTTGGTCTTCTACAAACATGTGCAATGTACTTCAAGTAGCGTATGTATATAAAATCACGAAGTGCCAGGGTTCCCACTATTCTCTCCAGGTCTAAGTTCCTATATTTAAAGGCAAACGTTTCTTCTCCGTCACTATTCATTTTCCTTTCCCAGCCATTCCGTACCATTCTTCTTAGTAGACCAAACCAACAGGATTCAAGCTTTTTCAGTTCATCTTCATTTGGTAGTTCAGCCTCAGTACAGTAAGTAAGTCTGGATCTGATACAGGATTCCAAGAGTTTTCTGCGTGTATTCATAGATACTTTATGATCTGTAAGGACGTTCTTGAGCTCGTGGAATTTTCCTGTTGCACTTAATATTCTGTTACTTCATTACTGCATGTTTGGTTCGGATTACTGTAAAATATAATACTTCTTATGATTCAAATGAAAAGAAAAACGATACAGAGAAAGAGGGTTGAACGACCACCACGTAGTCAGGCACAGCAAAAAATACTAATTAGACTTAGTCTGAATTGTACTATTTGTTACTTTAATTAGTTCGCCTCTTCAGTATTAGGTAGAATCTTATCATTGTACAACATATTTTTTTACACAGCCAGTTTTTAGGTTATATTCTATAACATCTAGTAATATTTTTGGGGGGTTCTTTGACCATACGAGATTTTCGATCTCATGCGCAATCTTGTCTGCACTATTCAATTTTAATTTTCCGATTCTCATTACTTCTTTACTGACGATATCTAGAGTATCAAAAAAATATTGGATGAACTTTGTTATAAAACGACGCCAGAAAGGCTGGAAAAAACCGTTTACTTAAAGCTAATAATCTAACCAAACCAATCCATTCCTAATCTCGATAAGAACACCGCCTTCTTTTCATCTCGGTGTAATGCAGCCAAGGAAATCGCTCGTTAAGATGTTTATTCAGCTTTTTACCGCCAATTAAGCGCTAATTGTCACCGATAATGAGTTTTGACAGACTATTTGGACAGGATGTCGTTCTTTTTCTACTGTAGTTGGGTTTTAGTTACTTGGGATTATATTAGATTTTTTAATTTTCTGGCGTTGCCGGGGAAATTGTATTTTGGAGTGATCGTGTCGAAGGCTTTCCGTTTTGTTTGTTGCTAAGAATCAATATTTATCATGTACCATCATCATTATCATCACCATCACCATCATCGTCATCATCACCACCATCATTAATGCCATCATCATTATCCGTCATCATCATCCGTCATCATCATCGTTATCACCTTCAACGTCATAATCAACATCATCACCATTATTATCATCAACATCATCATTAACATCATCATCACTATCATAATCATCATCATCATCATCATCAACAATATCAGCACTGTGATTACCATTTGGCTTTAACTTTTTCCCCAATCCTTTTCTTTTACTCTTGGATCTTTCTTCTACTAAGTGCGTTAAAAGCCGATCACATGAATAATATTATAAAGATTAACGATCTTCACTGTTAACTATGCTATCTCAAAGTTGTCTTATCCCTTCTTTCTAAAGCTTGTCTGATCATTCTTTGGAAGATCTTAAGTACAAGTGAAATACTAAAAAGTTAAATATGCCATCTTGTTTCACAGATAGGAACCCTAGATGGATACTATCATCTCGAACACCCCTCACACCCTCAACGCTCGCGGCGTAGCGCGGAAGACAGAACAGAGCAGTTGCTAGGGACAACAGGAGTGTCCTGGGCTGAGCAACAACATGAGAAGGTCCGAGTCAAAAGAGGTCATTTTCATGACCGTATGGTAGCGAGAGGGATTATACCGAGATTTAAGGATCCATTATGGGATGCGCAGTGGTACTTGGTAAGATATTTCATCGTTTTCTTTCTTTCCATACTCATTCGGCATCCCTTGCCATACATGAATACATGTGCACCGGTCATGGTATATTAGTGCCAATACTGTTGCCCTTGCATACACTCTTAGTTTCTGTGCTTCATAGTGCCATGTCTTTGCATTTCTTAGGTATCTATGTAGTTATATATAGTATTTTTTGGCTCGTTTTCTTTTTTAACGTTTTATTGTACAGGGGCTAGGTCGCAATGGACCTTTATTACAGGGCGTCATCTTTTTACCCAGGAGTTTAACCACGCGTAACCTTGTCCTGAAGCGCTTGAATGCCAGGCGAGGGAAATCTGTTGTTCCAATCAACATGGCTGCCGCGTGATGAAGGTCCATTGGGGCGCAAGTTCTGTTCCTTTACACTGCCAAATCCTTAGTTTATTCTTGTCTTTTTTATAAATCATTTGTTAATTGCTAAGTTTGTGTATAGTTCCGGCCCCTGTGTAAATGGTGACGAATTCATTAAACTACTGAAACTATCAGACCTCAGGAAGTAAGCGACGCGCAATACAAGGCACACAATCTTACTGACACTATTCGATTACCTAGCAGCCACTATCGAACGGAAATTCTTTGTAACGTTTTCAAAATGAAATATTAAAGAGTCGCTATGGAAAGCGAAAGAGCCTGTGTCATTTGCATTCATCTTCGTCTTCGATACGCAAGATCCATATCAAATGTTGCATAGTTAAGGTTTCTGTAGACAATAATAAGTAACCATGATATTATTTCATTGTAATTCAGGATGACAAACGTAAAGACAAAGATTTAGATATTCATGTTATTCCAGTCTGGAATCAGGGAATTACAGGCAAGGGTGTTGTAGTGACCATATTAGATGATGGTAAGTAATAAGTACCTACGAGTACCTACAATATACGTGATATACGTGATATATACGATGCGATATAAGGTAGCTGAAAAATGGCAGTTGCATACGAGAGTGGACAGCGGTATATTCACATAACTGCAGGCGATGCGCTCCACATCATGCTTGAGGGTGGGTGGGAAGGAGGTTTACGCGTGCTCTTGATGTCGTTGGAACGAATGCGTAAAAAGGAAAGAGTTGCGGTAATTTATACATCGCAAGGAATTGTGTCCTGCACAGAGAATATGGACGCGTGATGTTTATTAGATTTTGTTTAAAACGTACTTTTTTTTTTGCAGGAATCGAACATAATCATACAGATTTAATAAGAAATTACGTAAGTATGACATAACTTGCATATGCAGTTAATAGGGAACATTTTTCGTCAAGTATGAAACAGGAAAGCTTATTTTCGTGACATCAAATCGCGTAAAAAAAAAATAAACATACGCCCCTTTGGCGCAAATATGCACACCACAAGAGCGCCTACTTCAAACATTCAATTTTTCTCACTCACAGATTGAGCTGCAATTTATAAGTTTTTTAGGTTTTTGCGGAGGTAGAAAGGGACGTTACAAACTCTATTACATGTGATGCCGAGTCTAGGAATCAGCCATATCACTAATATGAAAGATCAATTTATTGAATAGAAATTAATGAACATATATATTTTGTATTTCGATCTGTCAGGATCCCAATGCAAGCTGGGATGTTAATGGTAGAGATAGTGATCCATTTCCTCGGTACGATCCAACCAACGAAAATAAGTAAGTCATGGTTGCTGGTTCTAACTAGTGACACAAACCGACTCAAGCACAAACGCAAAAGCGCAAATCAGCGCTAGAAAACAAAATCTTCCGTTCTCTTGCGCTTACGCTGCTTATATTTTTATATAGGGAGAACATGGAGTTGCGTCACAAGCGAGAACCAGGCTTTACTGCTTAGGATTCTAAAATACGTTTAATTTTTAATAGCTTATGCCGTATTGTGAAATGCTCATGTCTCTCCCGTGATCCGAGAATTTTTTTCCCGGTTCTCAGGTTTTCCTCCCTCCTTAAAACAAGCCAAATGCCCATGTTTCACAATACTTGGCCACGTGAACTACCTGATTTCATACTTCTACACAAGTCAATCTTTTACTTAATTGTACCTTAATTGCAAAAAAAGAAAGAAAGAAAGAAAGAAACTAAATAAAAAAACACATCCTTGGTACTAGCCAGCTGTAGTAGCCATAGGCTGCTAGACGAGGCGGTTGGCAGAAACTATGCTACCTTTTATTACATTTTGTACCCAAAACCTATAACCTACGCACACTCCTATTATATTCACACAAAGGCACTAAATAATTTTTCTAAATATGAAATTAAGTGTTGGATAATATATTGTGATTCACTAGGCATGGTACACGATGTGCTGGAGAGGTTGCATCCCAAGCCAACAATACTAAATGTGGTGTGGGTGTGGCTTATAATGCAAGGATAGGAGGTATGTAAAAAATATATAAGAAAATGATATAACTAAATAAACCATCACTCAAAAGCCTCCCTGTTCCCCCCCCCCCCCCCCCCCGACTTTTAAAAATATTACGACAAGGACGAAACATCAGTGTAACATAATATTATCCTAAGCATTATTAGAACTCAATGCTCTTACATAAGTGTCCTAAAAGTCAAAAACAATAAATAAAAATTTACAATATCATTGAGATAGATACCAATGAAATAGATAGATACCAAGAAAAAAAATCAGGATGCGAACAAATAAGTTTTAAGCGCTGATTTAAACGAGCATATCGTACTAGCAGTCCTAACGTTGTATGGTAGCGAGTTCCATAACCTAGCAGCAGCTACGTTACTGATACTGTTACTGATGTTGCAATAACTTTTTTATACTGTGTTTAACGGTTTCTTTCTTACTCACTCGTTGTATATGCATGCACACCAATGTAGTCCGATATAGTAACCGCTAGTGTATTCATCTTTAGTCCACCTCTAATTTTACCCATTGATTTAACCATTAGGAGTGCGCATGCTCGACGGACGAGTCACTGACAAGGTGGAGGCCGAGTCGCTTAGTCTTAATCCACAATACATAGATATCTATAGCGCTAGCTGGGGTCCTAGTGATGATGGTGCCACAGTGGAAGGACCTGGTACTTTAGCAATGGCTGCTTTTCTTAATGGTATCCAAAAGGTATGAAACAAACGCTCTCATTGAACAATTTAAAACAATACGTGTGAAACGAACGCTGTGATTGGTCATTACAAAACGCATGCGCGTACGTTTTTCACTAAACCCAATCCTTAATTTGGATTTTCATTTTCAGGGTCGCGCAGGCCTGGGATCTATTTTTATCTGGGCTTCTGGTAATGGTGGTCGTCATGGTGACAGTTGTAACTGTGATGGATATACTGACAGTATCTATACGTTATCAATCAGTTCTGCCTCAGATCACGGAGAATCTCCCTGGTATTCGGAGAGCTGTTCGTCAACTCTAGCTACAACTTTCAGCAGTGGAGCCCACGGCGAGAAAAGAATAGTAATTGATATTTATAGATCGTTATCTCATATAAATCATTAATCATTATAGATAGTAGATCTAGTAATATTTTATAGCTGCTTTTTTAGTTATTTTCATTTAGAACTTAATTGATAAAACGCTTTATCATATAATTATCCATAAAATACCTATATTTCTCCTTTTCGAAAAACTGATATTTTCACATGTGAAAATATCGTTACCATGTGTATTTAAGCTATTAGTTAGTTAGTTATAATAATAAAAAGCTTATTAAGTTGATTTTATGGATAAATATATAATAAAAAGAATATTACGTGGGCGCTCGGAGATACGAAATTTATATTCTCGTGTTGAAAATCTCTCACTCGTTCGCTGCGCTCACTTGTGAGAGATCTTTTCAACACTCGAAGACAAATTTCGTATCTCCGCGCGCCCATGTAATATCCTCTATATACGATATACGATAACTTAATCATATTTTTGCCTTTAGGTAACTACAGACCTTCACGACACCTGTACAGAGAAACATACGGGAACCTCTGCTTCAGCCCCGTTGGCTGCTGGGATTGTTGCTCTTGCACTAGAGAAGAAGTAAGTAAGAATTTGACAGCAAATGAATTAGCTATACTCGATATGTTATTTAATATAATTATTTTTCTATTATGTATTAGATTTTACTTGCTTTTAAAATTGACTGAAGATGACGTTAGATACGTCGAAACATGCTTATTAAAAATTGTTTCTAAAACTATTACTAATTTATTATTTTTTATATTTATTTTATATTTTTTTATTTATTATACGCAATGAAATCTGCGAATAATTAGGCCCCGTCCACACGTATCCGGAAATTTTTGTATTCGCAATTTTTTTTGCGGATACGGGTTGCGTCCACACGTGCCCGCAAATTTTTGTGTCCGTATCCGCAAATTTTACGAAAACGGATACGTATGGACGGTGAAAACGATTCGAATACGCTGCGTGTGGACGCAAACATTTTCGCAAAAATAATTTGCGGATACAAAAATTTCCGGATACGTGTGACGGGGCCTAAGACTTTAAATTATCACATATTATGTTTTTATGCATTATAGTGAAATATCATATCTACTAATCAGTTACTTACTCCATTTCCTTGTTACAGCCCTAAATTAACATGGCGAGATGTTCAGCACATTGTCGCATGGACGTCAAATTGGCTTCCCTTAAAGCACGACCAGGACTGGAGTACCAATGGCGTGGGATTGAAAGTCAATCGCAAGTTTGGCTTTGGTCTTCTTGTAGCAGAGAAGATCGTAAATATGGCCAACCCAGCTACGTTTAAAACTGTACCGGAGAAAAGGCTCTGTCGGGGTCAGATCCATCAGGATGCAAAGTAAGGAATGATGGATAATGTCAATGGTTTGTTATATAGCAATGAATATATACCGTAAACTCCGAAAATATTGTTCCAACGGCGTACCTTTTGGATGGGCTTAAATTTTGGGAAGCTCTTTTTTGGCGGGAAATTTGCGTTATTGTGTAAGAATTGGCGCCGTTTCAGCGCTTTAGCAAGAGCATATAGAGCGTTTTCACTCATGTGACAAAGCAGACATATTGGTGTACCAAACAATGGAAACTTTCTGCACAGTTTTTGCATAAAAATAGAGTTCAATTCCCGGAGGATAGAGAATGCCGTGTTGTTTTGGTACTCCAACATGGCCGCTGTGACGTCACGTGAAAACGCTCTGTATACGATTGACTGCAACAGACATTCTGCATTCTTAGAGGAAGTGCATTTCTTGATGTTTCTACATTAATTTTTCTACAGGCCGATTAAATCGGATCAGAGCATAACAGTCCCTCTCCAAGCAAGTGGTTGCACGGGGACTAAGGACGAAGTACGCTACTTAGAACATGTTCAGCTTCTCGTTAGCCTCGATTACACGCGCCGAGGAGACCTGGTGATCTACTTGACGTCACCAATGGGTACCAAGTCGTGCCTGTTGTCTCCAAGGAAAGAGGACATATCTAATGAAGGGTTTTCTAAATGGCCGTTTATGACAACACACTCATGGGGAGAGGTAAGGAGAACTAGGTGCAGTGTTTCCAAGCCAGCTGAGCTGCTGACCAGAACGAACTCAAGGTCAACCAATCAGAATTGAGGATTCGACACTTTATTTTTGATTAGTATTTTCCATGATTCTGACAAGCGAACCCGTGAAATATGAACTTATATATATATATATATATATATATATATATATATATATATATATACTTAATTCTTAAAATTGATCGTAAATGCTAGTCGAATCCATCAGACAGAATTCCATTTCAATTCACACGAGAAATCAACACATTGTACCAAAAATAGTCGACCCATGATTCCTCTCAGAGAATGCGGTTAACTCAGCTGGAGAAATCGAATTCCAATTCAAACTCTCGCGGATCTGACGCTGAACCCGATTTAAAAACAAAATGACCTAATTATTCGCAAAATAGTGCGAAAGAAGGTCAAACCTATCGAGATTATCTCCTAAACTAGGATTGAAATTTCAAGTTGATTTTTAAGGAGGGAGAAAAACCGGAGAAAAACCCTCGAAGCAAGGGAAACAATTAACAACAAACTGTAGTCACATATGACAGCGAGACCGGGAATAGCACCGAAGTGGCAGTGGTAAACGGCGAGCGCTCTCACGTGCCGCTACGCCAACCATGCTTTCCCTAACTCTTGTCAGCAAGAGGTTGTTTCAGAGTTTGATAAACTTTGACTTTTATTGAAATGCAGTCAAATTATTTACGTCTATTTTCACACCAGATCTCTTATTATCTTTTTGACCTTATTTTCTTCAGGACCCTAGAGGATTGTGGACGTTAGAAATCAAAGACTTGGGTGACTCAAAGGCAAGCCATGGTACTCTCCGAGAATGGCAGTTGATATTCCACGGAACAAAAGAAAAACCAAACCATCAAACGATAGAGCATCCCGACAAACCACGTGACCCTGCCCCAGTCCCTCCTAGTCCTAATCTTGGTTACTCAAGCTCAGGTGTCCCAAGTGGACCTACTTATGTTTTTGGACCCCAACCACTTCCTAAGAATCCTAACAGCTATACGACGTATACGTCTGTATCTCCTGCTGTCAAGCCTACTAAACCCCCTGCGCCTTCCACCACCAAGGCACCAAACAAGCCCAAGGCTATCATACCCTTTCCACCAGCTGCAATACAGTCTCGTCCTCCTTCCTATATGGTCGTAGCTCAAGTCCAACAAATTAACCCTCAACTACGAGCCCAAATGCAAGCGAGACTCCAAGCACAGAAAATAGCTCAAGCAGAAGCTCAAGCTCGTAATTATCTAGCTCAGAAGAACGCGCTCCAACGTCCTTTACATCTCAGACCAATATATGGTCCCCAGAGACCCCAAATGGACTACGCTCCTAGACCTCCCACCTATTTAGTACCTAATGCAGCTAATTATTATGGACGATATCAATATGGTCCCCATGGGGGACCAAATCCTAATCTGCCACAAATTCCCTTCTTAAGGGCCTCGCCTGTAGGTTGGCATAACGCACCTGCGTATCAGAACCCTTTATTTAGACTACAATCTTATAATTATCTGAGGACATTAGGGAGAAGGGGCGTAGTAACGAAGTCCTCTCAAAGACCAAAACATAATAGGCTTAGCAAGCTGCGCAAAAAATGGCGGAAAAAGAGTCATTCGTAGCCTGGAATCATTTCAACTTTTAGTGTACTGGGAAGTGTATGGGGAGAATATATGTGTATATGAAATTTGGGATTAAAACAAAGGGTTTTTGAAGAACGTTTGTAGTTGCAATCAATACCCTTCATACGGCAGAGAAGAGAAGCTACCCAGTTACCATAACAACAGATAATATGGTAAGATTTAGGTAACAGAAACCGTCGTATTGGTAGCGTAAATCCCTATATATAAGACGCCATATGTTGGTTGACATGATCAAAAGTCATTGTACCACCCAAGACCTGTCCACCAAAATGGCAGCTATGACGTCACATGCACCCCAAGAATTCCGGGCTTACAAGGAATTGACGAGAAAAACTGTAAATAGCATTTGCCTCAATTCTCAATCTGAAAACAGTTCCATACTGTGTAAGGAAAAACATCAACGGAGAGACTACATATACGTCCTTTAAGATAATATTGAAAAGATAGAAATCTGGGGTTTGTGCCTTTTTGTCCTTTGCAATAGACATTTTTCACCGATACGGCGCCATCTTGAATTCTATCGTTTTAAGTAAGTCATTATGGGATACCGAGGGGGCAACTATTAGAAAATTTAGACTGCACAGCTGTCAGGATGTCTTTTTATGTAACTTTGCGCTTTTCAATGACAAGCACGTCTTAAAAAAGCGATCGAATTTGCTGGTACAGTGTAGTTGGAACAATATGCGAAACACCAAGACTTCAAATTATTTGAAAACTTAACCCCGCCACTCTATGCTTTATAATTTTTTCGGCATCCTAAAATTCGAGATGGCCGCCGTATCAATATTAAGGTCTATTCAAATTGTATATGATAATTGGAATAAGAAATGGCCTTATATCCCCTTTTTACATAGTTAAAGTGTTAATGAGAACTCTTTGAAATTCGAAAAGAAAAACAACACTCGACATGAACAACTACTAGAGTACGAACATACACGTACATTCAAGTCTCGATAACAGCGAGATTAAAAAATTATCTATTAAAAAGATACAAGTGCACTCGCTAATATACTCGAAAACAATAGGATGGCAAAGAATTGCCATATAATTAAATTTAAAAACTGTACTTACTATGAGTACTAGAATGGTACTAGTGCAGAAAAACTCAATATTACTTATAAACTTCAGAAACTACAATAAGTTCCATCCTATAAATTGACTAGCAAGTCGTACGCACTTCTGTGGTATCAGTACAAACATACTTAGAAATGTGACTTTTAGCGACCTCCCTTCTTTTGGATTCCTCAATGAAAACAGCTGCAACTATGATCAATATAGAGGCGACTTCACGAAAAAAACACGATTTTCGATAACCGATTGCTAAGCTCTCACAAGGGACCAAACAGAGAAAAAACAGAGGTGATCTTAGAAGTGGGATTAAGTTGTGATCGCAGCGGAAATCATAGCTTAAAATAAAGTAAATACAGGTAGCCGGCGTTGCAGTGTCTTCCTTTTTTCTTATCGATCGCTGTTGCTCTCTAATAATTCTTTCTTTAATCGAAATACTTTTGTATTTTCCTAAGTAATGGATTTAACATAAACGTTTAACGTCTATTTAGCTTCCTCCTATATTCTTTCTATTGAAATTCAAGCGAAAGAAATTACTTTTTGAAGACGCTGGCGGAGAAATGCCACTGGGAGAAACAAGTGAAGTAGGAAATAAGGGATTATTTATTTTATCTTTCCTTCCTATCTTGATTGTATCGTACCTCGACGTTACTTTCCACTTAATCATGATTCTAGAAAAATAAAATACTTGTCATTAGAAAAAACGAATTGGCATTTAAATGTCTTGCTGTTACCAAAGTTATTCTTTATTGTGCTTCTTTAACTACAATCTACCACTGAATGGCCAAAACGAGTTAGTAGACATGCCAGCAGTTTTCAATTAATAACGAATTTTTTTTAAAAGGAAAATCAAAGAAATAAATTATAGATCGTTTCGACTACGTTTTACTTTTTGCTTTTTAAGAGGATAAGGCAATAAAAAATCTATAAGCTTCTTACTTATTGTTAAAACTGCTAAGAAAAGAAAGAGTTCTTTAGACTGTTGGATTTATTCGTTTCAAACCTCTCCTCTGGATTGCTACGATAATCTTAGTCAGTGAAGCATGAAAAGCGTGAAACCCTGATTACAAAATTACACTCTGTGCATTTATTTTTACTTTTGATATCCACCTATTCTATCTATTTCAAAAAAATGGTTGTCGAAGCCAAAGAGATACGCTAATAGGCCATTCCGAGACCGCAATGAATTATGGGCATACAAATAACATAAATGATCGAAGCCGTTAAAATCGTTTTCTCGACTACAAACAACACTGACTTTAGAGAGTTCTAGCATCAGGTTTATCGCTTACCGCTAGAGATCTGGCCCAGAAACACACCCTCAAGGAGAAACGCTCAGCATTATTGAAATTCAATATGGCGGCTATTCCAGCAACAACTTCGTTATGACTCCTTGCTAAATGTCGAACGTTTGATGGAAAACGCCTGACTTCGAACACGAGTTTGATTGAGGTTTGCGATGCCTAGCAAGAACGTCATACTAAAGGTTTCTATGTGGTTTTTGTTGTTCCTGTTGTTATTATTTTTTGCAGAACTGAGGTGGTACGTACCATATCAAAATAAAAATCCTTTCTCTTTTTTTCCATATATTGTTTGCAAAACCAGTCGAAACCGGTTTTTCCTAGCAGAAGGTATTCATTTAGACCTTAAGATAAAAGGTTCCTACAAAATTAATTTAAAAAAATTGACACTAGCAGGGGTGAATGTGAAGATGGCGACGACAAGTCGCGACGTCTGAATAGAATTAACAATTTGTCGCCCACTTCCAAGATGCTTCGCGAATTTTCTTTCTTATTCAAAGTCGCATTTCTTCATGAGAATAGTAAGACATAGTGGTGCTGATTAACTGAACAAAAGAAAGTGTGGGGTTCTGGTAATTGTATCTAATGACGTAAACATGTAAACGTTCTATTTTTGCAGACGATTTTTTAATGGCTTGTAGAATCTTGGAGGTCGGTTTAATCTCTTGTTTTCTGGTTTCATGTCGTAGAAATAGTCGAACACTATAGTTTGAGGGCGTATTTTGACATATTTTTGACAATAGTTAATCTATGTTTTGACTTAACATCCGCTATACGCCCCTCGTCAGTCAACCGCTTGTTTGCCCCCCAGTCAACTCCAAAAAAAGTCATGTTATTGATAGTAAGCAATAGCCTGAATTTTCCCCCCTCATCGATTTTGCTCAGTATTTCAGGAATAAAAATACTTCTACTATCGACAATCTTGGATTATTTTCAAGCAGCTAAACTCTAAAGGATATACAGACTTAATGTAAGTCTAAACATTGTATTTTCGCTTTTCATTTTAAGAGCCGGAAAACTGAGTAGTGGCCAATATCTGTCCTAGGACAGTTTTATCGACAAAAGTATCCAATCTGTAAAATCTTTTTATACAGTGTCACATATCCTTCAGTGTTGTTATGTATCTTCTAAAATAACCTATCATCCTCAAGGGCGGATCCAGTCAAAATTTTAGGGGAAGGGGGTTATTGAGTTTAGGGGGGACTAATTGAGTTTGGGGGGGGGGGGGGGGGGGGGTTAAATTGAGTTTCTTCCGTCAACACAACGGAAAACAATTAAAAAAAGTATCTATTTCTTCAATTTTATTTTATTTTATTTTTCTGCGGAAGGGGAGCCCCACTTTGCCCCCCCGGATCCGCCCTTAATCTTTCTATTCAGTAATTATAACCCTAGAATGTCGAAGTCCACCCTTTCCTTCGAGGGTTTTCTCCGCGTTCTAGTGCTTCCTCCCTAAGTAAAAATCAATTTGTGAGATGTATTTGGATTGGATGGAAAAAGAGCCGCTGTGATGGAATAATTTTTACATGCCATAATCATTTGTTTATTACCTCAAAGCAGTATACTTTCTCAAATGGTTTGAAATTATGAAAAAAATATAGTATTCATAATGTTTGCCGCGAACATTTGGGTTGGCACATCAGATATATAGAATTTTCTAAAAATTACGATGAATCACAGATTCGTGAGTTCAATATCAAAGGTGATCGTCTGTTGTACTGTGTTACTATTAGCAACGAAACAAATTGAATTGTCCTACTGGTAAAACAGGTGTTGTTTTTCATTAATACCGTTGAATCGAAAAATGAGAAAAAGTGTCATGTCTGAAAATAAGCCTCTCCAACTTGGGATGTGGTTCCGAAGTCAACACCGCTGTCATTATAGTTTGTCAAATTATTTTCTTTCGATGGGTTGCGCACGACTCGACTCGAAAATATTAATAAATCGAAATCTAAGAAAAAAACACCACAATAAACAGCACTAACAACAGATGAAAAAGCCCGATTAGTTATCCCATACTGTTTTTATGACGTCATAGCCGCCATGTTGGTTTAAGGTTTGTGGTTGACCCATGTCTTGTCATTTCAACCAACATGGCGGCCACGTTTTTATGTTTACCGTTTGTTTTTTTATGAACGACCAAAAAGCCACCTCTGAAGTTCAATAAAAATCTTTAGCGGTATAATTTATAGAGTACTAAAGAATGATCCCGCCTGAATGAAGCGATTATATACATGTAACTCGCTCAATAAGCGCGGTGCCTTTGAGGACTTCGAGTGATAAAATGAAACTATATAAGCATAGGCCGAACATTTTATTGCTGCTAAAAATCTTCGCAAACACTTAATTTAATAAAGCAAAATAGACAAAATGTCGACAAATATGAAGTTAATTAAGTATACGCGCGTGTAAGGCTTTGAGAAGTAAGTTCTTTATTACTATCTCTAGGCCATAATTAGCAGTTGTTAGCTTCGAACGTCAAACCTACGCAAATGCCTTTGACATTCATTGATGAGGGTTTTAATTATCCTTCCTTGCCTGCCGCAGACACTTGATAGAACCTTTTAGTTTGGGATCATTAAAGTTTTACCTTTTCATTCAGATCACGTTTCATTCTCTGCAGTAATAGTTTTTTTTGTTCAAGAGTTGCGCACTAGAAAACGCATGAATATTCATTCATTCATTTCTATTTTTCTTCCTTTCTTCCTTCCTTCATGAGGATGCAACTCAAACAAAGAATCTTATTCTCAAGAATGCGGTCCAAAAAGAAGAAGAAGAAGAAAAAATGCCCAACAGAACGCATTCTGGCCTCGGCTCTCATTGCTATTCATATTTCAACGGGAAAAATGCGTTAGGTGTCGTGCCATTTATCGCATTTAGTTTTCCAGACAAATTCTTATAGAATATTCAATTTATGATTAATGCATTCCTCTATTAACTGTAGCTTCGCCTTCCTACTAATATCGACGTGCTGTTTTTCATTTCTTGTTTTAAAAGGGGTAGTATCATGTGAATTCTTTATGCAAATGGCCATCTTTTTAATATTCAAAGTCTTAAAAAGTAATGTGAAGATATGATGAGGACGTTTAAACTTAACCCGAATATCTTTTTTTAGCAGATGTTCCACCTAATTCGGTTTGTGTTAATTTTTTAGCTAGATAATGCACAAAGCTGATCAATCTTACTTAAATTTTAATATTTATGAGCAATTATTAGCCAAAGGCAAGGTCCTCATAATCCGGTTGTTAGAGAAAAGTCGAAAAACAACTAAGTGTGTCCTCTGCTTTTGGTCAGCAATTAGCCCACACGAAACATCAGCTGACGAATATTTTGAAGCACAGTAATCAACCAGGCAAGCAGAAAGATTAACAAATTTATACACCGATTTGAAAAATTTAATAAGAAAACTAGTTGTAAAAGACAACGTTTCGCTGTCATCTCGACAACATCATCAGGTCTAATGAAAACTGTAAACTTTACTATATGTAAATATAGCTAAAGTAAGTGTGAAAGATCAATCGAAAAATGGCTACCAATTTGAATAACTATCATATTCTGCACTGACTAGAGACTGACTAGCATCGTGTTCACGTGGAAACATAAAAGCGTTTTCACATGTATGAGGCTAGTCAGTCCAAAACAATAGCTTTTCAAATTAGTCGCCATATTTCGTTTCGGTGTATACTTGCTTTGAAAGATGATACAGCTGTAAGTTTTGAACACACCGGACGCTTTCATAATGAAATACCCATTTGCGATGCTACTTCACCTTCCGTTGTCTCCAATATAATGGCAAAATATCACTGAAACTTAAGCTTTAAGTAGACCTTTTTTAGTTTTTACCTTGGATGTAATGCTTTCCAAGCTATGCCAAACTATAGAATAGCTTACCGAAAGAACTGATTATGAATTGGGAATTATCTTAATATCACCTTAAGACATCATCTTTTTAGGCAAAGTAGGAAAGATATATCCCTTCTTATTGATGGTTTTGCACGGCGGCCATGTTGGAGGAACTTAACAAAATAATTGTCAATGAATTCTTTTGTCATATCCTCCAACATGTTCGCAGTGTCTTTTGTTATTTAATTCTCTTAGGAATGGTTGAAAACCATCAATTGAATAAAGCTAACCTTAGTTATATTTTTGATGCTGGCATATTACTATTTATGGACGTAACCATTGTCAATATATCAACTATGACGTAGATTAGAAAAAAAGCCTCATGACTGGCTCATTATGGGTTCAGTAGTTGAGGATGAAGTTTGAATTATTAAAGTTGTAGCGTTATTATACTGTTCACTGATTGGTTCAATTTTTAATTGTCTAATAAGCCTGAAGCGAGATGACGTTTTACCCCTCGACTCTATACCATAATAGTTTTTAAAATTCTTTCATATTAAAATTTTTGATTCCTTAGAGAATGCTGGAACAATAGTCATAATTAAAGAACAAAAGCAATGTGAAAAGGATTATGGGCTAGAGACGGGGGAGAAACGTCATCTCGCTTCAGGCTTATTTCCCGAGTTTCTCTTTGGAAAGCGTAGCTTTCGTTCTTTTAACCAATGGATAACTATAGATATGTTTATTGTTATTAGTATTTTGAAATAAAATACTAAATAAAACGAATGGTTTACAGCCTTGTTTAAATAAGTCGCGACCAAATGAGAAAAAAACCAAAAATAAGCTTGCAATTAAACATTCCAATCTCAACGGCGATTGGCTAAAAACGTAATGACTTCAATAACGACGTCCTTATGACGTCAACCTAACAAATTAGGAAGATCTTTTAAGAAAAAGGCCTATTTAAGTCGTGATCACACATTTATTTTCAAAAGCCTTTGTAATTTTTGCTTCAATGATTATCTTGTATTCTCGTAACTATTTACGGTTTTAATTAAACGAATTGTTCCGCGTTGACATGAATTATTTGCTCGAGCTCCTTCTAGATACATCCGTTAAAGACTTTTGGTTTTGCATATTTGCTTTTTCTCTTTGTCTTTAAGGCGCTAACGTCTTGTATTCTTAATAGTTCTTATATCGTTTAGAGGGAAGTTCAATAATGGCGAAAAACACGAGTACTAAAAAAAAAATTTTTTTTAAGTCGTCAAATTCAGCCTGAATGAACAATATATGTATACATGAATGATCAATATATATATATATATACATAAAACTGTTTCGATGACGTCTTTAGATCATAGCAATTGTAAAATTTCGAATAAATTACAATTTTTCGGGCACAACAAAAGAGCAGCTGATCGTTATGGGAGTGACGAGAGAGGGGCCTGGAACTAGAGTAAATAGAGGAAAAAAAGCAAAAGCTATGATAACAGTTGGGCAGTAGAAATCTTTCATTTTAGTCATTCTTCTTGGTTTGTTTGGACATCGTGTTGGGAGTGAGTTGTTTAGTCGAGATCAGAGTTTGGCAGACAATTCGAATTATGGCGATCGAGCAAGAGGATTTCAGCTTGACAGAAATCGACCGTGGGTTGTTTTTGTGCAGAGAACGATTCTATGTTTCAGGAAACCAAGCAAATTTATGGATTGTCAAGGGTTCTGCTATGGATTTGGTTATCGATACAGGCATAGGACTTTGGGATTTGCCTGGCTTCCTAAAACGAGCTGGAGCGATTGGAGATAAACCATACTTGGCTGTGGCGACGCATATTCACTTTGATCATTCGGGCGGCCTTCATCAGTTTGAAGAGTTCGCCATTCATCGACTAGAAGCCAAAGCTATTCAAAAAGGAGACAACTATGAAACTTGTGCTTTCATGAACGACTCAGATATTTCTAAGCCACCCTGTAAAAATTGGTCGGCAAAGAACTACAAAGTCCCTGCGGCTGAGCCGACTCGCTTACTCGACGATGGAGATGTTTTGGACCTTGGGAATCGAAAGATTCGTGTGTTACATCTGCCTGGCCATTCAAGAGGAAGCATAGCTCTTTATGAAGATGAAACCAGAACTTTATTCAGCGGGGACATCATATACGATGGACTCCTTATCGACTGGTTACCGTATAGTAACGTTTCTGAATATGTTAAATCATGTGAAACACTGTTAACGCTTGCTCCGAGTGTAGATAGGGTATGTCCTGGGCATAACAACCACTTCACCGGTAGTACTTTACAAAGACTGCTTTTTACATACATCTCGAATGCAAGAGGATGCCATAGGCCAGGTTCTAGTTGTCTCAAATCTATAGCAACTGTTGTGTTGAAGGGCAGAAATACAGGTAACGTCCCGGCGAAAATGCTGCTTTTTTGCGTGCTGTTGTTGTCGATGTGTATGTCTTTAGCTACGTGACTACTAGTAAAAGGGAAACACTTTTCAAGTACTTTTATTTCTACACTTACGTCTCAAGAAAAAGAAACTTCAAATCTACTCATCTATTACCTATAGCTCTCACGCTTTGCCTAAAGTACAAGAAAATGCAAAAAGGGTTAAAAACCTGATGAAAAAGGAAGGAAAATGAAAAGCCATGGAAAAAATAAAACAGGAAAAAAAATCAACAATTGAAAGTTAATTTATTCAATATATTTATCTGTGCAAAGGGAAGTCACTCTTGAAAGATCCTAATTGATTACTAATTCAACTGCCCTACTGTCATCTTTTCTTGAAATATAATTTAAAAAATAATTTTCATATTCAGAAATTAAAGGAGCATTGAAAGCTGTAAATCTTTGAGTGTGTCATCAGTGACATCCATAAATATATATGCAATACATGCACGGTTGTAATTAAGTTATTCATGTAGCCCTGAAGATGGCCAATATGTCTGCAAGCTTGGCAAGAAAATACAATCTTTTAAACATAATGGATACGAATCGTTCACTAATACATGCAAGCTAAATGAAATGGCAGTTATCTGCCATCAAGAAAGAAAACAGGCAGAAAGACTGTTTTTGGAGGTGTCATCTAATAATAAAAATGTTTATTGCTTTCTCAGAAGAATTGATCTCACCTATATCAAGAAAAACTATTGAGACAAACTATTGAGTTTTAACTTATTAGCCACAAAAACTAAAAAAAATTCAGGACAAAATTTGAGGTAAAAGAACTATCAGCAAAAATTAAGGATTTAATTAAAATTTGCCATCAACACTTGCCCACACATATTGTGAAAAGACTATGCATTAAATCCTGTCAACAAAGCTTCACAAATATTTGAAATGAGGTATTGCCATTATTATTTTATGCGATGGCTTAAGAATAGGGCCTCCTTCAAACTGCTGAACATAACCAGGTGATTTTCTCCCTTTTGAGTAAAAGCTGCTGAGTAAAAGTATGTAATTGGAAACCTGAAACTGGGGAAAAAAATTTGACTATGAACAGAATGTTACTGATTGGCTAATACCTTATTTTTTTGGACTGAGAAAATTAAATCACTTGGAAATCACCTAGTATTTAAAAATTCATTTAAGAGAACATTATTACAAAACCAAACATGCACTAAAGATAATTATGAACAGAATTACTATGATTCAAAAAGGAATTCAAGCTTTAAAACAATATTTGAAAAAATGAAAAAAATAGAAAATGATAATAATAATTATCAATTATTGAAGAATGTTCTACAACTTAAAAGTCTCCTAATTTCATATAGAAGTATACCTTATCTTAAAATGTTGAGTTTAAAATACTCTTAAGACCTCAAAGATAAAGGAATTCTGATGATTCTCAAATAAGAGAGAAATTTGTGCTATAAGTTAGAGTATATATATTAATAATGTATGCTTCAACATAAATTATTAATTTTTGAGAAATACTTTATTATCTTAGCCATTTTGTTTTAGCTTCTATAAACTGGAACTGATTATGAAATGGAACTATTATAAGCAATTGTTCACATGTACCATTAACTTAATTCGGATGTCATACTCTTGTGTAGTAGCAATATATATACATATATACGTGTACATATGCACAAAAACAATACTAATAAAATTAGTTCATGACACAGCTGTTCAGGACTCCACACTTGGAACCTGTTGTTACAGGTAATGAATACTCTCTTCATCTTTACTTGTTTAAGGGCCGCCCCCATTAAACCCGCCTTCAAATAAGCGCTCACCTAAGACCAAAATTGTTTAATAACTGCCGCCCCCAAAATGAGCATCGCTTAATTATGAACCTTTCTCACCTATTCTGCCATTAAAATAAAAACGTTTTTCTTCCTAGGAAAACTAAACTAATGCTGAAGATCTATAATTAATTATTAGACAAGCCGCATGTCTGTACAGCCAGTACCCTTCATTGACAACATCACTGATTTTAAAAAAGGAGGGCTTACATAGTTATGATTGTCTTACAAAAGGGTTTCAATCAACGAATTCATTCAATCATTATTTTATACATTCATTCATCCAAATTTTCTTTCTCAGCTTTTGCAACTTTGAAGTGCAGAATTTAACATTTTTCAAAATAAAAATTAATCAAATATATTTAAAAAAAATTAAACTGGTAAAGCATTCACTCATTTATTCATTCATTCATCCAAGTTTTCCTTAACAGGAAAGCTAGTTTTATATTGGATATTGATTGACACCTGCAAACCTCTAGATCTTTCACTACTGTTTTTTCTTATGAAAACCTTACACATTTCCAATTATTTTTCCCATCAATTTGTCCATAAGTGTTTTCTGGAAGAATCCCCCCCCCTTTGCAACTACTGTGCAACTACACCAACCAAGACCACCCAGACAAATTTTCATACAAATTAGCCAATCACGATTGGGTATTTAAACAATAGAATCTGTACACATTTTCACTTTTTCCTCTTTAAAATTTTATTTTTGTGTGTATATTGTCAGAAGTAAACAAGAAACAGTTTAAACTCCAGAATTTCCTAATTCATCTGTTATGCATTTTTGAAATTAAGTAAAGTATAGTATCATTGGACAGGTACAGATCCAAAAAGATTTATTATATTTGATATTCCAACTGGCCAAGTTATTAAATTCATAAACTGCATTCATTTTTTGGATGCATATCATTTGAAAAATTATGTTGTGACCACGAATAATGTTATAAGCATTTCAATAAATAACCAACACATTTATCGAGTTGCTTTCAAATAAAGTTGGAGGCTCTATAACCTTTTTTTTTTCCAATAATTATTCTTCTAACAGGTAAATATTGTATTGCACCTTTTTTTGAAGTGCTTGGTAATTTTATACACCTTAAGACTAAACAAAAATACAGAATCCACAGTCTGATGATAACTATACCTTTTCATCAAATTTACTGTTATTAATTTCTAAAATTTTATCAAGATTATGAAATTTTAGTGACATGAACAAAATGAAAATTTTGAATAAAAAGCAATATCATTTTCTAATATTGATGGATTTTCACCTGTCTTAGACATATTTAATTCATAAAGTTCATTGTGTTACATATTGCTTCTGTTATTATTACTGTTGTCATCAATCTTTTCTTATAATTAAAAGTGTGAAATGAATTGCATGGAGCAAGTTGTGTTTGAATAAAAAATGAAAATAAAATTGTGGAAATAGGACACATAACAAAATGCAAGTAAAACATATTCCGAATGAATAACTGCTTGTATAAAGTTCATTATGTTACATAAATATAGTTGCTTCTGTTATTGTTACTGTTGTCATCAATCTTTTCTAACAATCAGAAGTGTGAAATGAATTGCATGGAGTAAGTTTACGAGGTTCAATAAAAAACCATGAAAAAAATTGTTTGTGGAAATATAGGTCCCAAAGCAAAATACAAGTAAAACAACAGATTCAGAATATCTGATTGTATAAAGTCCATTATTTTACATATTTCTTCAGTTATTATTATCATTATCATCAATCTTTTCTCATAATTTGAAATAAGAAATGAATATTGCATGGAGCGAGTTTATGAGTTTAAATAAAAAATGAATATATAATTTTATGGAAATTGAACAAAAAACAAAATGCAAGTAAAACGACATTCAGAATGAATCGAACAATTGCTTGTGCTTGCTCAAGGCTGTATCAAGGAAGAACAATAGAAAATGCTACTCCACCCATGGTCTTTTTGGCAAAACTTTATGTAATCTTAAAGCCGAAGTATTCCTTTCTCGTATTCTTCTTTATGTAAACAAGAGGCTTTTATACAAATAATGATAGCACTTGCAGCAAATACAAGTGATCATTTATTTTACAAAAACACATTTTCATCTGAACTTAGCGGTCAATCTTCAGAGGGTTGTGAGAGAAGGGGATGTAAAGCCAAAATTATATAAACCAGGCTGTATTGTTGTGTGTGTGTGATGAGGATGGCTGGGTTGACAGAGTCGACTACTTATGGAGGGATCATGGAGGTGATGCTACTTTAGCAGGAGATTCCATCCAGTAATTCTCTAGCAAAAAGGCACAATTATAATTGACCTGTGAAATCTCTCATTTTCTAAGCCTTTGAAGGTACTAAGGCATCGTTAAATGCGCTAAAAGTAACGCCAAAAGTTCAGGAAAGGGCTGTCATTTAATGTGATATTTCTCAGTAAAACGAACAGGTTTCAAAAGACTTTCGAAAGGACAGTGTCAATAGTCTGGCAGTATTAAAAAAAGGCCGACAGTAAAAAGGTTATGCCAGTTCCCAAAAAGGTTTAGGAAGATTTCAGAGTTGCAGCCCCATTTGAATGGGGAAAAATGAGCGCTTGATGTACTTTAATCAACGAGGGGGTGGCACAGCACGTCAAAAAGGAAAACGTTTCAAACCACTTTCGAAAGGGGAATCTCAAAATTATTGTTTGCATTTAGTCTGGAATTAAAACGGCTATGCCAATGCCAGAGGCGCAGACACATTCAAATGGACAAATAAGCGCTAGAGTTACGTTTATTACAGAGGAAACTGCAAAGCACCTCAAAACCGTTATATATTTCTGCCCAAGGTACAGAATGTGGTCTTGCTGATCAATTACTTGGAGTGCATGCGAGATGTACCGTTATTGTTCATGCTTTTATCTTGCGAAGGTATCGGAAACGAAGCGTCTGTCATAAGCCATTAGCGTTCATACGAAATAAGACACAGCATCATCAAATTTATTTTATTAAGCAGTCACTCCCATTATATTAAAAAAGAAAAAAAGAAAAAAAACACGACACAGATAAACGCCTTCCGTTAATATGTCTACGTTTTCAACAAACGACCCAATTATTAAGAAATCATGATCTGTATTCTATCATTACTAGATTTAAGAAACTGCTTTATATTATCCATCTTTTAAAGCTTTCATTTATTAAATTTAATTTTTTCCCCTTAGAAATACAGTGATCACCGTTTTAAAATAGGATATCATGGACATTCGTTATCATTGAATTAATAAAAGGCTTAGCATATAAGGCAGAGTTAATTAGCTGCGAGTAGAGGTTGTTTTTTCTTCCTCTCTGGCAAACGGCAGACGGTGGGCAGAAAAACACCTCTGCTAGCAGGATAGAGTTAATTAAACTGCGGGCTAATTTAGTTGTTACGAGCAATTAAAAATTCTCGTTACATTTTTCGTTGCAAAAACATAAATATTAAAAAAAAAACATTTGCTCAGTCCTTTCAAGGAGTCTTTACAGGCTTTCGAATTCTCTCATGAAACAGAAGTTGGATCGCCGGACGTTTCCGTCAGTGGACTGGAATTCCTGAGGGAAGATCTCTGGATTCTTTCAAGTTTTTTCTTGGCACCAAGGTACAAGTTCAGACCAATGACCCCAATAAAGTAAGGAGCTGGAAGCCACATTAAGAAAATGCATAAATAATCTGCAACGGAGTATCCACCCGAGTCTATCAATGTCAATGCACTTTCACTGGACGCAGAGAAAGAGCCCAATAAAGCAATAAGAGCGAGATCCATCAGAATCAGAGAATCTAATAGGTTGAGCCATGTTCCCCTGTTGGGTGGTTCTTTGTCACGATTTGTGGATCCATAAGGACGGATGTTTGTTTGGAGCGTTAGTAACACGATACAGGAAAGACAGAGAAGGCTGTGCATGAGAGTTGAATCCGAGGTAAAGGTATAAATCAGAAGTAGAACTATACGAGCAAGATAATAGACACCTGAAAACCAACGGTAGCGAATTTGATAGCAATACTGGAAGATGTCTAGAAATGGTTTTAGCTTTCCACCTCCGAGACCTGGTTTGAGATATGAAAGAGGCTGCACCAAACAAAGACATAAGGGGAAAGGAAACACGATTATATTTCACAAACTCCGTTCGAAATATATGAGAAAACAATAGGTAGAATCCTGCCATTTGTGCTTCGGACCACATTTTAACGCACTCCACTCCCCTAGAGTTTAAATATTGATGACGTAATCCCAGAATCCCGTGCTGCACTAAGTGCGAGGTCACGTTGTACTTTTCATCTTTTTCTGCTGTGCTTCGGACGTACGATAAGGTAAGTGGTTACTAACCGTGTTTTTATCCTCTATTTTATACCTTTTAGCCTACTCCTATACCCAGAATCATAAATAATCCCATTCGGGATACAATTGCTTGTAATATTTTGAATTTTTAGCTCTAGTAGCTACAATGTCTTCTCGTAAACGATCTAAACATTCTTCCCGCCACACGGACAGTTCGTCCGAATCAACAAGCTCTAGGCATAGCAAACGACAAAAAACATCCCAAGTGGACCAAAAGGATATAAATTCAGTCTTCTCAACACTGAAAGAAATCCAAGAAGCGATTTCAAAGACGAATAACCGTATCTCAACTCTCGAAGTTAACATGGAATCTTTCCCGCCAAAACACACCGAGATAGATTACAATGATCTGCTCTCAGTCCAAACAGAAGACATAGACCTGGACTACGATCTCCCAGAATATCAAGAAGGGACACAGTCCCCACCAAGCTCGGCTATTAAGCCACCAAACTCGGCTATTAAGCCACCAAACTCGGCTATTAAGCCACCAAACTCGGCTAATAAGCCACCAAGCTCGGCTGTCAAGCCACCAAACTCGGATGATAGACCACCAATCTTGACTGATAAGCTACTCAATCCAGGCTCCGAGTCTCCAAGAACTGAAACTGCTTCAACAAACGGCGAAAATACGCTAATAGATGATGAAATGTATGACCCTGGGGCCACACCATCCTACTGGGAACCAACCAAGGGGCTATCAACCTTCCTAGATATGCACTTTAGGAAGAAATTAAGCCATGACCAGGTGTCAGACATTCTTGAAAATTTCAGTTTCCCTCACTTGATTGCCTAAGGGCACCCACTCTAGATACCTCAGTTGTAAATCCAATAAACAATCCACAAATAAAAAGATTTGTCCAGAATCGTGATAAAGACCTATGTTTGGCTCAAAAAGCTTTGCTAAACACCACAGGTCCACTTTGTTGCTTACACGATGCCCTATCAACGGGGAAAGAAGTGTCACCTAATCAGGTTAAGAACATTTTAGAACAAGCCTTACGCTTACTAGGCTCTTCAAATTATCTCCTTTCAACTGTTCGCAGGAAAAGGGTCCTAGCGACTATTAGCAACAACAAAAAAATAAAATAAAATAAATAAATAAATAATTTAAAAAAAAAAAAAAAAAAATTAATTAACCTGGCAGATGAACCTTTGCCTAATGCCAAAACTATGTTTTTCGGTGAAGATTTTCCCACCTTAGCCTCTAAACAGGCAGAACTTAGTAGGGGTCTAGCCAAAAATCTCTCAGTCCCCACTAAAAACCAACAAGCAAATCGTAAACCAAATTACATTCAAAGGTCCAAGCAGTCCAACCAGTCGCGCGGTTTTTCCAAATACCAAAGTAACCGCTCAAACAACTACCGGTCCTTTCGCCCCTCAAAGGGGACAAATCGGGAATCAACAGATTCCTAAACAAATGGAGGGAAATAACCTCAGACCAAGAAATCCTAGACATTGTTACAGGGTATCAATTTCCCTTTTGTTGTGTTCCAGTTCAAAGAATTCCAGTTGTGACAAATTCAACAAAACAAACAAAACCGTTATTAGACGCAGAGATTCAAAGACTCCTGAATATGGGGCAATCTATGTGGACCCCTCCCCAAACGAACCAGGCTTTTACAGCCGCTTGTTCTTGGTGCCCAAAAAAGGAGGATCCTTCAGACCAGTCATAGATCTGAGTCATCTCAATCATTTCATACAGAACTCCCACTTTCAAATGGAAAACATATCGTGCTTAAAAACCATCCTAAGGAAGGGGGACTTTATGAAGTCTATAGATCTGAAGGACGTGTACCTATCAATAAAATTCACAAATCTCAAAAATACCTGAGATTTTTGTGGGAAAACAAATGCTACGCATTCGAAGGTCTCCCCTTTGGTCTAAATACAGCACCAAGAATATTTACAAAACTGACCAAACCGGTCGTCTCGTTTCTTCGAAAAGAGGTGTACGCATGTTAGCTTGACGATTTTCTTTTGTTGGGGTCCACGATGACAGAGTCCGAGACCAACACATCAATGGCATTGAAACTGCTTCAAGACCTAGGTTTCACTATCAATTGGGAAAAGTCCCAGCTGAAACCAAGCCAATCCATTACCTTCCTAGGGTTTATAGTAAATTCAGAGACACTAACTCTGAGCCTACCAGAGGAAAAGTCCAGAAAGTTCTGGACAAATGCCAGAACGCCCTGACCAACCCAACTATGCTGGCACAGGACGTAGCAAGCCTACTCGGCTCTCTGGAATCAATTCGTCTGGCAATACATCAGGCCCCCTTACACTTCCGACGTTTACAGATTCAACTTATAAAGCACCTTCGAACCAACGAACACAACTACGAGACACAAATCACCCTAAACCACCATGCCCAAGAGGAGCTCAGGTGGTGGATAGCAAATATAAGAAAGGTAAACGGAAGTCCAATCAACCCTCCGACCTCAGACCTAGTCATAACAACAGACAGCTCCAAGAAGGGCCTGGGGGCAGTTTGTGAGGGCACCACCACAAACGGTCGGTGGTCCAGCGAGGAGAAAAAGCTGCACATCAATTATTTAGAACTGAATGCAGCATTCCTTGCCTTAAAAGCGTTTATGAAGAACCAACATCACAAGGCTGTTTGCTTGAGAATGGACAACTCTACATCAGTTGCCCACATAAACAACAAGGGAGGAACCCGGTCGAACATACTTGTCTCCCTGACGCTGGAAATATGGGAGTGGTGCCTACAAAGGAAAATCCTGATAAGCGCACAACATCTCCAAGGAATCAAGAGAGTTTCACGATTCCAGCGAATGGAAAATAAGCTTCCAAGTCATTCAGCCTTTTCCTCAAAGATTGCAACGTCGACCTATTTGCCACACTACTGACAACCCAGCTGCCACAAATTGTGAGCTGGAGGCTCGACCCAGAAGCCCTTTACACGGACTCCATGACATTAGACTGGGGACCCCTAAAGGGATATGCATTTCCACCATTCAACATGATCCCTTCAGTCCTTCGCAAGGTATCTCTAGACAGAGCAGACCTCACACTTGTAGCCCCAATCTGGCAAACCCAGACTTGGCGGCCGATACTGCTCCGACTTCTCATCAAGAATCCAATAATACTTCCCAATACGAGGAACTTACTGAAAGACCCAGCCTCAATCGAAAGGGTCCACTCATTGTTTCCGAGACTACACCTAGCCGTCTTTCACATATCAGGGAAAACTTACAAACAGAAGGCCTTCCTGAAAACCTTACCAAGATACTATTGTCAGCCACTCGACCCTCCACACATAAGGCGTATGGGTCCGCATGGCAGCATTGGAGCAGCTGGTGTCATAAATCAAAGATTAATCCTGTTTCAGCAAAATTAAACCAAATTCTGGAGTTTCGGTCAGAGTAACAATGGAGTTGCTTACAGAACCGTTAATGTTGTTCGTTCAGCTATATTGTCTAGCCACAATAAGATTGACGGTTACCCAGTTGGGCAGCACCCACTGGTAACACAACTGTTAAAGGGTATGGGGGTGAATATCCGACCCCCCAAACCAAGATACAATCACACATGGGATGTCACAAGAGTAACAAAATACTTGTCATCCATGGAAAGTTCCAGAAAATTGTCATTAAAGCTATTATCACTCAAACTTGCCATGTTATTTGCACTCTCATGCCCAGAACGAGTCTCTTCCCTGTCTAAATTCGACTTGCGATACTGCCAAGTAATTCCAGAAGGCATCTCATTCACCATGACTTCCCGAGAAGTCGAGGATCTCTTGAGGACATGGCCAAAGCCTTCTTTGCAAAATTTCATTCAGACAGCAAGCTCTGCCCAGTTAACACTTTTCAATGTTACTTGAAAGCCACTAGAAAGGTTAGACTACTGATTCCCTCTTTAAAACCAGATGTTGTGTTCATCTCATTCATCAAGCCCCATAAACCTGTTACTTCGACCACTTTAGCCCGCTGGCTACGTGAAGTAATAAAAGCCGCTGGTATTAACACAGATATATTCAAGGCACATTCTGTACGAGGTGCTTCAACAACAGCTGCAGCAAACAACAATGTCCCAATAGGTGACATTATGAACATGGCAGACTGGACATCACCCAGTACCTTCCAACGCTTCTACTACAAGCCAGTACATAACAGCAGCTATGCTAACGCTGTCTTGAACACAGATAAAGCTTAGTTCTTCTAACCCAAAGTCATTTATATTGTTGAATACGTTCAAGTTACGATTAAATGTATTAATTTCACAAACTCACTGTGTTAATGTCTGCATTTATTCAGACATATTGTTGAGGGCGTTAAAATCTACCTATTGTTTTCTCATATATTTCGAACGGAGTTTGTGAAATATAATCACAATTATACAAGGGCCGCGAAGCGGCCTGAAAGTATAATTGAAATTATATTAACAAACGAAGTGAGAAATATATGAGATACCCTCCCGCCCTCGTAATTGTCAAATATTGACACATGACTAGTCATTCCCATCATATATTTCTCATCGTGGAGTCTCTTCACACAGGCGTTAAAAAGATGAAAAGTACAACGTGACCTCGCACTTAGTGCAGCACGGGATTCTGGGATTACGTCATCAATATTTAAACTCTAGGGGAGTGGAGTGCGTTAAAATGTGGTCCGAAGCACAAATGGCAGGATTCTACCTATTGTTTTCTCATATATTTCTCACTTCGTTTGTTAATATAATTTCAATTATACTTTCAGGCCGCTTCGCGGCCCTTGTATAATTGTGATTACGACACAGACAATGATGGCGAGTATTCCGTACCCAACGTGTTCACCTTTGAAGTATTCAACTTCACCACTTTTGTAGAGCACGTTTTTGCCGTGTAGAGTCGTGAAATGTAGAAGCTCAAGGGAAACTGAGGTAAACGTGGTGTACGAGACGAGGAAGAGTGTTGTAAAGGCACGGAGGGCTGAGCGGCGAGAGAAGACACAGCTAGGGAACCTAGATAAGAAGATAACGACGATACAGAGGAAGAGGATGTAAGCAGGAAGGACGTAGGTTAAGCCCAGCTTCTGCAGATCTGTCATTCCATTCCACATACAAGCACCAAGACCAACTTGGGCGTTAGCCAGGCCAATGAGAAAGCTCAATATAGGATCAGGTTCAAAACCATCTCGTACCAAAAGCAAAACCACTTGATAGAAGAACAAGCAACCAGTATACTGTCCTGTAGAAATATCAACATTGAGCAGAAGAACGGCTATCACCACCAAAGTACCGGCAATGAGAAAGAGAGAGAAATATCCAATCCAAGCGTATCCTTCTGGACACACCTTACAATCATCACTGCCCAGGACAACACTGTAACCTGGGCGACATTTGCCGCATAGGACCCCGGTGCGATGCCCGTCACACTGTCTGTCAGCATCTTCCAAGTATAGATACTCATGAGGTGCACAAAACATATTTGGTGGACAGCGGTAGTTGCAGTACATCGCGGGGCAAGTACTTGTTGTGAATGTTTCTGACGTACCATCAATGGTACCTGCCCATAAACCTTTGCGGATGAACACATGACGGTCTCCCTGGCAACGAGTAATACCGCTGTCGACGGTGGAGTCTTGTGGAGATCTGAGACACACGCATTTGGAGTTTTCTTGAAGGCGGTATCCTGGTCTACAGTCCTTAAGTGTCACTTCAGGAATAATTGCCTTGACAATGCGACCAGTGACTGTCTGTATGGACAGGGAAAAGGGGACGTTCTCTTTCCCGCTAAGCTTGAAGGAGTAGATGTTTTCTTTGGCGGGAAAAAACGGGCCAGAACTCACGTCTACTTGGGCGTTGGAAATGTTGGTATTTTGGATTTTGATGTTGACAATACCTAAGGAAAAACAATAATTTGGTGACAAGTGGATTTAGCATCGCTATCAGTTAACGTTTGTGCATTCTGCGCAACAAGATGCAATGCAAATATTTTTATTACATAACCTGTTTCGGATTGGCTACTAGGTAATAAGGATTCTAAAAATAAGGTAGGGTCCCATTATCGAGGAACCAGAAAAAAGGCTCAAAATAATGGGGGATTCAAGATATCCAGGGCAAAATGTCGTAGAGATGCAAGTCCACGGGACGCTGTCTGAAGTTTGAGATGACTGGAAGATATAAGATATCCAGGGTTCATGTAGCCTGTTTCCAGCCTATTTCTGCTCTCCGTTTTGGTTTTTGGCCGTGCATGCTCAACATGAAAAGCGATCGCTTCTGGGCATTCTGGGTATTTTTCCTCCCTGACCAGTCTAATAATAATAACCTCGTTTCTCAGTGTAGGGTTCGACGAACGGAATTCCACTATTTCCCGGGCCAATTTTTTATCCCCGACAAGCCTGCCCTACTTGCAGGGTAGGGTTCAGCGAACGGAACTCCACTTTATTTCCAAAAGCATGCACATAGTTCTTCATGTTGCACTACAAGTACCTCATGAATCTAGCCTTTTCCACCAATAACTTACCTGGTATGGCCTGATTGCGTTCATCTACTAGTCTAACAGCTGGGTTGGTAATATCACTAGGTGACATGTCAACCCAGTCTTCTTTGTTCAAAGATATCTGGACTGGGTCTGTTGCTATTTCATTGCCAACAAGAGGCGATACATTCTCGTAGACAAAATTAGACCAGTTGAACAGCTGTCTGTCATGGAATCCATAAACCTCCATGTACCATCCACAATATTTTAAGGTTGAGGAATAAATAGAATGCCCTACAACAACAAAATTTATCAAATCAAAAAAGAAATAGAAACCAAAAGTCTGAAAAGGTTGCAAAGCTATTAGTTTTTCCGGAGATGCAGAACGTGTTGCACCATGGGGCTGTTTGGGGACGCTTATAATACTTATATGTTGTTTTTTTCTATTGGTGGAAGTAAAAAGTGATAGACAACCTTAATTGTCTTGTTAATTTTCAAATTTCTTTCGTTTCTTGATGCATACAAATGTTGACAGACTGTCAAAGTCCATAAAAATGGCCTCATAATGCAACACATTTCTAAAGCTTCGTTGAGGGTACTGCTAACATGTTGACATGTATTTGTTAAACAATTGTGCAAAGAGTCTATTCATTCATTTCCTAAAGATATAATATTCCCCTTCACAGTTCCCTGAGTCATCTTGAAAGATATAAACATGTCAGTGCATTAAAGCAAGAGCAATGGTGACCTTGCAATGATAGACTTTTTTTAACACCTTGGACAGTTTTCCATATCAGTCTCTATCATTGCAAGGTCATCACCATTCTTGCTTCAATATACAGGCACATTTACCCTTCAAGATGGCACATGAAACTGTTAAGGGGACTATCACATCTTGAGGAAATGAATGAATAGAGGCAAGTCAAATACTGGAAATGAATGGCATCATGATAACTAATTTTTAACATAGCCAGTGTCTAAATTCATAAACAAACTTGATAGTTGATATGCAATAAATATTCAACCGTAACTGTGTGTGCACTAGACAATGCATGGGATCATAGGCTGATAGTACAATAGCACTGCACACAGATTTTAAAAATAGCTAGACAAGCATTGCATTACATTTAACCATTTCAAGTCTTATATGGACCGATTTTAGTATCTTTATTTCGAGTTACAAAAATAAACCAATTAATTTAAGCAAACAACTACTGCAATTGACTATGAAAATTATCAGCTGAAAGTAAAGTATGAGTTTGTCTAAATTTTGCATATGTCTTCGTTATTATGATGTCTTCTGTACCCTGCGCTTTTCGTCATTTGTACATTGCATCATCACGACCATGTTGATGGTATTTAACTAAAGGCTCATAAGCATCCATGTTTAATACCAACAACATGGCTGCCATGTCTTTGTCATTTAACCCTCTTGGGAATGATTGCAACCAATCAATGAGCAAGAAAAACTAAAACTATCCATTGGATAACTAAAATATGGAACAAAATATGACGTTGCATGATAGTGTTTGGATTCCCACCACAAAAATAGTTTGCGAATTTCCTTTATTCAAATTTATGACAATAGTAAGGCACTTGGTGCTAATTAACTGAACAAAAGATAGTCTACAAGGGATTCTGGTAGTGGGAGTCAAATGACGCCATCATGCAAGTGTCCTATTTAAATTATTCTAAATATATTTACCTGAAACTGAAGCATTATTGTTTGAGAAGTTGAAGAAAGTTTTCCATTTGTCTGGAGATACAAGGGTCTCTAAGGTGGTTGGGGCATTATATGTAATGAAGCAATTTTTTGATGCCACTCTGTTGGGGGTGCCAGGATTTTGCACAAAGATACCTGCTCCTCTGAGAGCTGTATTCTAAAAATAGAAACAAAAAAGCAAGAAAATGTAACTATTGCTATTCACCACCCCAAGTACGCAGTGGTACAGTGTACCAGGTTGAACAGAAAGCTATGAGAAACCAATATGAGAAGATTTTGGGGGTACATGACATTTTATCTGCCGTGTTGGTTGATGTAAATAAAAGTTACCCTGCGAGGAGAGGTTTTTTTTCTGAACCCTCCGTGGGCTGGCTAGGGTTCAGAAAAAAAACTCTGCTCACAGGGTATAAAAGTTTAGGTTTCTTTTCAAGATCAACCAAAATGGCCGCCATGTTTTTAGACATTTTGTTTTCATGGAAATGAAGTAATGAACATATTGGCTTTCATTCAAAAGTATGACCTTTTGGTAGTTCCTAAAATTTTGAGCGATTCTAACGAATGGATGGTTTGAATTGCCCTATTTCATTATGACGTCGCATCAAAACAATCTATTGTTTAAACGCAAAGGATCATGGTCGTCGGAGGGGGTCAAATCAACGCAAATTCACCGAAAATTTTCCTAAAACCCAAATCAATCCACGAAGAGAAGTAGAATAGCCAGCAAACGCTCGGAATATTTTTTAGTACATATTAACACATATTATATCTGAAAACCAGGCCATTTTAGATTAAACTGTTTCACTAGGAGCAAATTTTGTTGAATTTTCTAATGGATTTGGCGATTCTATCCCCCACATAAACAAGCAGTGACGTCATAGTGAAATAGGGCAATTAATTTATCAATTTAACCTGCTGATCTGAGAGACAATGGCAGCCAATCAGAATCTAGAAGAAATTGAAAAACAAATTAAAAAAATATCTACATACCTTTGAAAACAAGAAATTGGATCCAGGATTGACATTAATCCAAGACTGTCCTAGAAGCGAGATACCTCCCCCATCATGCCCTTGATTTCTGATAAATTCCATGGAACCTGCTGCAGCAGTCAAGACTGCATCTATCATCAAAAACACTGTTCCAACATTATCAAGAAACTGATTTTTACCCTCAAAATAGAATGGCATTGCATTGGTACAAATTGTTCCTTGACCTTTAATCACAGAGTAGGAAAAGTTTGAAGAAGTATTTAGATTTTCTGATTTGTAGTCAAATATGTGGTTATTTCTAAAGAGGGTGTCCTTAAATACTGGAACAACAACACCACCAGCACTGAGTATTTTCCAGGAAGCACCTCCAACTGCAGCACCATTCGAAGCAGTATTGTTTATCCAGGTACAACCAGAGAAATGGATCTGGCTGCTTGCTCTGCTGTCTATTGTTAAAGGTTCTTCTGTTGCGTACACTGATGTGGCGCCTCCCCATACAGCCGAGTTTTGTTCAAATGTAGTATTCATGAATGTACCATTGTTAAATGGTTGCATGTTGGAGAACACTTGGATTAGACCATACCTCATCCCTCCTCCAGCCCACTTAGCTTTGTTTCCTGTAAAAGTACTTTTGGTTATTACGACCTTATTTTGGAAGCAAGAATCGACAATTTCTGTGAAGAACCCTCCACCCCAAATAGCATAATTATCGATAAAGGAACAGTTGTCAACCAAAAAGCTATTATGACTAGCGTTGCCTCTAAGGTACAGTGACACACCTCCTCCTCTACCTAAAGACATGTGGTCTGTTTTCTGTGGTGGCAGAAAGTCCGTGTTCTTAATATCTGGTAATTGTGGTGGTTCTGGTGCATAATTGCTGGAAAATATGCAATCTTGAAAGACATAGTTATTGTGATGAATATATTTCTGGTGTTCTATATCATCGCTGTCATTGCACCCGTTACCATACATTGATCCACAGTATGTAAATTGCACATAGATCCCTCCGCCTGCCCAACGTGTTGGACCAAGTGGCACCGACATGTCTTTATCTGGTACCACTTTGTTCGATGTGAATTCCGACGCAGAGAACTTGACCTTTCCACCAACATCGTACAGATTCACCCCAAGCGCGGAATTATATGACACAGAAACATCATAAAATTCAATATCTCGAGTGTAAACGAAATGTAAAACAGCGAGGAAGGTGAAGTTATAAAGCGATGTACCCATGTGTGGCGCTCCGCATTTTGATATCGTTAGTCCTTTGATTGTTACGCTGCTGCTTCGAAAGAAAGATATTCCAATGTCATCACCGCTGCACTCAATGAATACCGAGTTTTTGGATGGCCCAGAGATTAAGACATGGTGAATGCTTGATAGGTCGATATTCTTTCTAAGGTAGTATTTCCCCGATGTCAGACTGATACGTGTATCGTTGTTCAGCTCCTGAAGAATTTTCGTCAAGTTACAAGATGCGTAGTCATCACAAGTAATATTGTGTTTGTAAAACGTATTATTAGAGCCCGCTGTGGTCGATACAGTGATAACAAGATAGAGGAAAAAGAAAACGTATACACTGGTCATCTTTGAACGATTTGTTCTGCGTGAAATTCTAGGCAATCGTCGTCATTCTAAACATCAAGGACCTTGCACAAGGTGCTTATACTACGTTTCTATTTTTAGCAAGGGAAGTTTGTGAGTTTCAATAAAAGGGGTAGCCAGGCCTTGTGAATGATATGCCTGCGAGGTGTCATATATTACACTTTTCCGTTAAAATATTTTAAAACCTTAATGTTTGGAATAAATATTTTAGAAAATACCTATTTGAGATGTAAAACATCTAAAAAGATCTTGCCTTTCATTTCGAGTGACTTTGGTCTTATCGAATGTAACATCAGAATATGTTTATTTATAAGTAGAGCTCAGAGGTCGAAAGTTAATATAATAGATGTCATAATATAAATGTCAAAAGTATATTTATGAAGCTTTTATAATAAGAGCATAGAAAATATAAAGGAGAATGCGCACGTTGTCATACTGAGACGTAGAAAATATCGCAAAATACGTACTGCGAAACTATCATCAGAGCTGATTGTGAAACGAATGAACGGAGTTACGGTATGTCTAGAAAGCGATCTAAAAGTTTCGAGGTAACGATACGGTTACCCTTGATTCCAGAGGGGCTAGTCTATTCAGAGAGAAACAACAAGGAGCCTCTGACACCCAGGGTACGATACGGTAGGTTAAGATCTTGAAAGATATTTATCGGCTTTAATTTTGGACTTCAGACTGTGACGTCATAAAACCGGAAGCATAAAAAGAATAAAAGATCCGTAATCGCTCATTAAGCAAACAAAAAAATTCATTTGCATTGATATTGAATGCACAGGGGATGTTTTGTTTCTCATAGAATTTTAGGCAGAAGAACATGCTGGAGTTAAGGTTAAGGACTTTCTTTCGTGTATTGATTTTGAGCCTGTGGTACATTTTCCACAGGGGTACCATGAAGGAACCTCTTTACATTGGGCATAATGTCAGACCACATGCACATTTCATTCCCTGGAGTACCATTTCTTTGTTCATTGGACACAGAGGGACAAATAAACATGGATACAACTCAAACAAAGAATCTTACTATATTCTCAAGACAATAACACATGGTCTAAAATGGGAAAACATTATTCAAAAGGTAAAGAGGTCTATCCAAGATTATTACAATATTATCATATTATACGGGCATCATGTGTCTTGGAATATTGTAATAATCTTACGGAAGTCTTTTTGTCTATGCAGGCTTTTCATTAAGGGTCAAGCAAAATTCTCCTACAAGTTCACTGATCTTCTATAATCTCAAAGTTAATGAAAATCTTGCCAGGACAAGAGGGTGGATAGGTCCATGGATAAATGGCAGATTTTGCAACAAATTTAGTCGTCCAGATTTAGAATTTAATGGATTGGTAGATCCTGCAAATGCAGCAATTACAAATTTATTTCAACTTTTTTTTCACCCAGATTTCGGATTTTGTTTATCATGGAGTTCAAATTGCTGATCTATAATCTTCTTCAGAAATGTTTTATTTTTTTGATCGAATAAATGTCAAATCATTTATGGATTCAGAATTGAGCATTATTTTTGCAGATCAAGAGATTCTGGCATTAATTTTAATGGTCAACTTGCATACATGTTCCCTATTCAATTCCCACCTGCCCACCCACCCCCCCACCCCCCATCAGAAATCTTTGGCTAGTTCATGATGCCCATCCCCCCCCAGAAATCTTTGGCTAGTCCATCAGAAATCTTTGGCTAATTCATGACGCCCACCCCCTCCCCCCCTTCCTAGACATCTTTGGCTAGTTCAGAAATCTTTTCCTTAGTATCATTTCAAAGCTTGAAAACTCAAAACCCTGCTGTGACTGATTTTAAGTTAAAATACATTTAATAAAACCAAAGGTTCAGCTTGGACTACCAGACATCTTAGGGCCTGGTTATAAACCTTAATAATATAATACATGTAATCTACAAGGTCTGGCTCTATGAATTACTATGGTTGGCATACCAGTGTTATTATAAGTAGGGTTAGTAATCTATACTGACTGCGATACCTTAGCCCAAGCCTGGTTTAGAGACTCGTGGTACAGACCAATCTGGAACAAGGGGAGAAGCATTAAAATAGAGGATTTGTATTATCAGGTGCAGGAATACATGTAGCTCAGCTGGTTAGTGTGTAACCTTCAGAGCTAGAAATCAATGGTTCGATCCTCAGGATCTCTATGTCTGTTTCAACTTCTCTCTAATTTCAGTGTAGCTGCAGCTTTGAATACTTTCAAAACAACTCACTGATAAACCTAATCAAAATGTGGCAACCAATTTGAATAAATTACCATTGTTCTGCACCAACTAGCCTCGTGTTCATGTAGAAACACAAAAGCGTTTTCACATGTATGAGACTTGTCAGTCACTAGTCAGTGTGCAGAACAATAGTTATTCAAATTGGTTGGCATATTTTGATTAGGTGTATTGAGAGAAGGGATAAAGTGCACATGCACTGTTGGCCATTATTGATAGCAGTTGAATAAAGGCAATATACTTTTTTTAAACATGATGGCTGCCATGACAGACGGCAGGAACAATTGAATCTGGTCTATTTAGGCTTACAATTTACTTACGACTTTAGATTTACACTTATGAGAAAGAGTTCAGTTTCGCATGGGACAAAGTCTTTATGGCTGGCAACATGATATTGTACAAAGCCTCATATACAGGCTGTATAACATAAATGAATGAAACCTAACTGGGATATGATGACCAGTGATTTTTAAATATTCCTTTGGTTCCTTTTTCATTATTTTGTTGTTGTTGGGTTTTTTTGTTGTTGTTGTTGTTGTTTGTTTGTTTTGTTTTTACATTAACATGAACTGGTTGTTCATGATAGACAGATTAGCTTTGGTACAAAGTTTTCCTATTTCAGACCATGTGTCATTCCCTAGATTATCTTTTTTGTTAATGGTTGTGCATGAGAAGGCACATGAATATGGATACAACTCAAACAAAGAATCTTATTCTCAAGAGCGTGACACGCAGTCTAATTTAGTTGTTTATTCCTGATGTGGTCTAGCTATTTACCTGTTCAAGCAGTCTTTTGTATGCATCTTGTAAAGCTGCGATCTCTTGCTCAGATTGATTCTCCCTGTCTTCAATCTTTAATATAATAAATAAGAAGAAAGACATGGCATAATAAATGTGGGGAATGAGAATCAAAACTGGGACTCTTAGATGATGAAGAACAGCTGTGGAAGTGGGATAATAGAGGTTTTGCATATTAACCAGTAACAGCAGACATGTTAGATGGCAGGAACAATACAACCATTTTACAAGAGAAAGAATTTAATTCCCAAGAGCTAAGGGATTCTATTGTTCTGCCATCTAACCACAGGCGGCCCAAGCTGTCTTGATGGTGCAAAACCTCTATTGTCTAAATATTACATTGTAAACAAAATGAGAATAACAACATGATAGAAGTAGAGATATTGAAATAAAAATGTGGAAAAATAAATGGGAATGAAAAGGAAATAAATCACATGCTAAAAGAGACATATTAAACACTTTAGACAACTAAAACAGAAACGTAAAATAAGCTGAATATACCGTGTGCATAATTTCTTCCATTTTACTGTCAATATTTTTGCAATTGAACATCAGCTCGCCAGCATTCTTTTCAACATAGTTATTGTCCTCTCTGTCAAGGAAACAATAAATGAAAACTGAAACTTATATTTAATATCAATATTTTTAATATCATAGTTGCCAGATAATTGGTGACACCAGTTGACATGAACCTGGATTACTGCAGTTTTCCATATTCTGCAAACTTGGTAGTTGCAAGCTGCATTCTGAATTTTTTTTTGCAGCCGTCAATAGAAAATAATCAGTCAGTAACTTATTTTTTTGCTCTTGACTTGGGGCAGAAAAAAAAGATCACAACAAGCTGTCAAAATGTCTGAATTTGCAGAATATTGAAAACCACAGTAGTTGGAGAATGACAATGGTCTACACACCTCTTTAATTGTTGATTCTGTTCAATCAGAGCTGCCAATTTTTTCTCATGCTGTCGTGTAGTGCGTGATGCTTTGTCTTGTTTGGAAGCTGCTTGTCTTTTACAATGCTACATACAAACAAAAGTAAACATTTATGTGTAACAAATTTTGATGCCTATACACTGGAGCTATATGTATGGAGTACAAAATATGAGAGAAAGAGAGAGAGATTTAAACTGTATATAACTGTATTTAACGGTGTGGGCCTGGTTGTGCAAAGGGTGGATAATCAATGCCCTGTTATCCAATCCAATTTATCCACTGGACTGGAATTATCCTTCAGAGATAGGTCTATCCACCCTTCCTGCAACCAGGTTATGGTCGATACGCAGTGAGGAATTCCACTGAGTCATCCATTGACCACACCTTCTGAAGCAATTATCTCAATTGAGAGCATCAGGTTCCATCCCTGGACTTGGCATCCTGTATTAAGTAGAATTTGTTGGGTCTCTAACTTGGTTCAAGGGTTTACCTACATGTAGTCTGGGCTCTTGTTTTCCTCACACTACAAAACCCAACCATGTCCCAACTTGAAACATCCAAATCAGAGGTTGTTTCACGGTTCGATAAAATTTGACGAATTCTAGTTTTGCTATGTCCTAGCTAGCATGATAGGGTCCTCAACACAGCATTATTATTGTAGCCATACCTGTATTTTCACTATAAAGTCTTTTAATGCTTCCTTCTGAGCCCTTGTTTTATCCTGACTTTCCTCCAGCCTGGCTAATGACTCACTTTAAAAGAATAAAAAGGTAATAAGAAATCCATATTAAGCATGGACTGCAGCACAATCAGGTATAGAGGATCTGTCTAGCATGGACTAGAAAGAGTATCACCAGGAAGGAGAACAGAATCATGAAGCTTTTTCTCATCCATATGCTGCCTCCCCTTTCAAGTAAACTGTTTAACAAAGACCTGTACCAAGTCACACTGTCTTAATAATTATGAACAAAATTATTAATAATTAATAAATCACTGAAAGATTACCGTTCTTTTTCTATCCCCGTACTGATGGACTTCATCAACTTGAGAGTATTTTGAACATTCTACAGTAAAAAGAATAAAAAACCCTTTTTATTAATTTAATTAATTAATTTGACAGTTTTTTTAATTAATTTATTTTACAGTTTTTTTGATTAACTGATTTTACAGTTTTTTATTCTTATTTTTTTATTTATTTTTTAAATCTTGATAATTCAAGTGAATAAATACCTTACCTCATTGTAACCTAATCTGCCATCTTTTTGGTTGTCCAGTTCCCTGAATCTATCACTTCTTTCCTTGATACAATTCTTGACTGACTGCAGTCCACTGGTCAGTCTTGAGATTTCCTTGAATTAACAGAAAAAAATACCTTTATGTAATAACTATGAAATAATCGAAATAATTGCTGCGACATTTGTCATCGACTTACAGCTTTAAAACGATCTGGAGACTGAACAATCTTTGATTTGAGGTTCTCACACTGTTCTTTTTGTCCTGCAAGTGATACATTTAACTCGGCCTAGGGAAAAAACACATATCATAATCAGCAACATTAAAAAAATACAGCCAGTATATATTTTTATTAGTGTAATCTGTATCTTGCTATACCTTTTTAGAAGCCTGTTCGGCATTGGTTGTCTTCAGTTGTTGATATTCTTTGGCTTCTGCAGCCTGAAATATACATATAAGGGATATGTGTTATAAAATATTTGAAAAAAACACACATTCTGATTGTCAAGATAAAAGATATAATGCACTTGCTGTACTGATCAGCTGGCTACAGAGTTTATATCAGAGGAGAGAGACATACTCCTGTAAAAATTGTTCAACAATATTGTAATAAAAGCATTATGAAACAGCTGCTTATGATATGAACACTTTGTAAAGCACTCAAAAAGCAAGAGAAACATTGGGCTATGACTTGTCTTCCTAAGCTTGCTTTTCTCTTGCTCTACAGCTCCCACCATGTTTATTTTATACCACAGTACAGATACTTGATTTATATTCCTTAAATATATGAAAAACCACCGCTATGATTTACCTGTTCTCTGTTTAGTTCACTGATGGAGGACTGCAATGCTTCAACGGCTGGCATAAGCTGTATTTAGAATTGATACTATTTACATGTACACTCATGATTGCAAAATATAATAATCATGGCTAAGGGTATAGTAAAACCTTTATTGTCACTGCCTTCTAGCCCTTGCAAAAATGGAGAGCAATAAGAGACAATGGATTGCTTTAAAGATGAGATCTTTGCTGTCTAAAGTATGCAATAGAGGCTTTGCATCATCATGTGATGGCAGCCATGACAGGATGTGCAACAATAGTCTTTCTCCCCTGGGAAAGTGAATTCTTTCTCATGTAAATTAGACTAGACCAGATTCTATTGCTCCTGCCTCCTGTCATTTCCTGCCATTACGTGATAGTGCAAAGCCCCTATTGAGTTAACAGTAACAGTTAACAGTAACAGTTAACAGTTAAATGGACAACTACCGTCCAATTTCCATTCTACCAGTGCTATCAAAAATCCTAGAGAAGGCAGTTCAAGTACAATTAATTGAGTATCTTAATGAACACAATCTTATGTCAAAATACCAATGTGGTTTTCGCCGCAAGTACTCCACGCAAGCAGCAATAAATTTCGTTACAGACTCCATTAGAAAGAATATGGATGAGGGATTATTGACAGGTGCGGTATTTGTAGATTATCGAAAGGCGTTTGACACTATTGAGCATGCTACCTTACTAGAAAAACTGAAGCTACTTGGTATCTGTGATAAAGAGCAACGTTGGATGGCCGAATATCTTAAAAATCGTACCCAGTCAGTATTTCTTGGTGGTTCATTGTCAGATCCTCAAGTTATGGTTTCTGGAGTACCACAAGGATCCGTATTAGGCCCTTTGTTGTTTTCTCTTTATGTTTCAGATCTTCCGAATTGTTTACAAAACACTAAAATACTGATGTATGCTGATGATACCGTTATTTACTGCTCTGCCCCAAACATGGCTCAGTTAACTCAAAAGCTAAACAACGAGCTTAAAAACCTTGCTGATTGGTCAAAGTTAAATGATCTCTACATCCACCCCAAGAAAACCAAATATGTGGTATTTGGAACTCATATGAAACTTAATCAAATTGACTCTAATTTAAACTTTGATGTTTATTTAGATAACGATATTCTTGAACGTAAGAGCTTTTATAAGTATTTAGGAGTATACCTAGACCAATCGCTATCCTTTAAAGAACATGTCCACAGACTTATAAAGAAAGTTTCAAGTCAGCTTGGCTTACTGAGTAGATTGAGAAATAGTCTCACTACGTATGCAGCTAACAAAATCTATACCACTATGGTTTTACCAAAATTAGATTATTGTGATTTTACATGGAATATCAATTTGGCTGCTTCTATTAATGTCTCTTTAGATCATTTACAAACGAAAGCTGGCCGAATAATTTTAAAGGATTGTAGCTTAGACCATGATAAGGTGATAGATAAATTGGGCTGGAAGAGTCTTCGAAATAGATGTTCAATTCATAAGCTTATTTTTATTTTTAAGTGCTTAAATGGCATTGCACCTGAGATTTTTAATGGTTACTTTAATTATGTCTCACATGGCTATAATACTAGACAAAATGGTTTAAATATTATCATACCAAAAGTTAGGACTGAATCAGCCAAGAAAACGTTTTATTATTCTGGAGCTATCATTTACAATAGTCTACCTAGCTCTCTTAAAGAGATTAATTCTTTATTATTATTTAAGTCTAATCTCAAAGATATTTTTTAAATGTTTTAATGAATTGTATTGATTTTTACTAACATTTTAGTATTTTACAGTATATATATATTTAATTATCTTATTATTTTGTTGATAATTTTTGTTGCCCCCAGGGCGCTCCTTGATAACAGCTGTTTGCTGACGAGCTTACCCTGGTAAAACATGTAATTATTATTTATTATTATTATTATTACAGTCCCAGAATGCATTGCTCTGACAGACTAGCAAAAAAAAGTCTACTACAGTGAGGAAAATTCAGGTGGTAAAAGGCTTTGCATATCTTAATCCCCCCCCCCCCCCCCCAAAGCCAGTAATAATTTTGACAGTGAGCATCATATCTTAGGATCAAATATAATACCTGTTGTGCTTGAGCCTCTTCCTCAGCTCTCTGAACTCTGGATAAACACAGCAGTATATACATTTATCAGACTCTGCATCACATGTGAAGTTTGTTTGGTCTCTCCCTTGATTCAAGGGTTTTTTCTCATAAATCTCCAGTTTGTCTGGTCTTTCTCCCTCTAATACACACTACATTCTAATTCGATCTATGATTGAGTTAGCCATCCCACCACTTTGATAAGCCTTTGATAAGGTTACTTTTGTCACAAGACCCAAAATATATTCTTTATATATAAAACTGCTAATTTAAAAAAATACATTTTACAAAATTACAAGATGCTTAGTATATTGCTTGCTGTAATTTACCTGAGTTGTTGGATCCTTTGTCTCACAGAAGCATTTCTCTCAAGAGTTTGATGTCTCCTATCTCCAAGTGATTCCTACAGTTGAACAATATATATTTTACAATTACTGACAAATTTCTCGCGCGCTGATTGGTTAATTTTTATCATCAATAAGAGGACAGACAGATAAAACTGACGTCAACGAGCGCGCGCTCTTTCCGTTAGTTGTTTTGATCAGTAAAAATGAGAAGTTTTTATCGTTTTTGTTATTGTAAAAAACAAATTGACATCAGATTTTTATGTGTCTGTCCTCTTATTGACAATAAATTTCGCCATCACATTGTCAAAGTAGTATGCGGATCCACTCGGCTACGCCTCGTGAATCCACACTACTTTGACAATGTGATGACGCAATTTATTGTCAATAAGAGGACAGACACATAAAAATCTGATGTCAATTTGTTAAATTTACCATCAATCAAACATGCAAACATGTTTTTCAGAATGCTAGGTCATCAGGCATTGATAGAATTGAACATGCAGTTGATTTATCAAAATGGCCAATAATGCAAGGATAAGACTGAATGCTTGGCATTAAACTTACCACTTCTTCTATAGCCTTGTTATAAACTTCAACTTCACAGTGTTTAAATTTGATGAAATTAAGCACAGCACTATACGTCAACAAGAAATAGATAATAAATAAATAATTTATATATATAAAATATTGGAATTAAATGGGTATCACCAGAGTGGCTCTTAGGTCTTAAAATAGCGACCGGCCATCAGACAATGTTTGCATGGCCAGAATTGAAACTTCTCTGGTAAATAAATGCCTTGCCAGTCATTTTGATCAGTAATTTTGAGCCAGAAACAATAATAATAATAATAATAATAAAATAATGATAATAATATACATTTATAATGCGCTTATTCAAAAAATGCTCTAAGTGCAAAAATAAAGAGATTGTAAAGAGAAAAAAAAGATACACACAGTTACAAGTTAAATGCAGATTTAAATAAGAAAGTTTTCAATTTATTTATTTGTAATAGCATTGTTATTACTTTGATCCCCAGATATCATCTTTTTTATGTTTAATATTGTTTATTATGTACTCACCTTATGCAATATAGTGTTCTTTTGGGCTCTATAAGAAACAAAAAAATTGTATAAATTATATTAAAATAATAACATTAAAATTGCTTGAATGCCATCTAATCATGATGATCAAAAGGGTATTAAAAAATACTCACTTGGTGACTGAAGATCATTGATGGTAAAATCCTCCACTCCACATGCAAACATAAACCTCTGCCTGTTGTTATGGTAATTGAATTTGCATATAAGTTATAACCCAACAAATAAATAACAATTTAAATATTTTTATAAAGAAAATGTCTAATTTTTCATAGATTCTGAATGACTACAAAATAATTCAAAAATAATTTCAAAAATAAGCCAGGGACTAGGGCAAGTTTTTTGAATTTTGAAAAATTATGAAAAAAAGGGGTAGATCTAGGGGAGGGGTGCAGTGGTCCCCTAGATGAGCTGATATCTAGTGTATTATTGGTGTTTGAGTTTGTAAGGAAAGCCTGCACCTCCTCCTAAAATGAAAATCCTGGATGTTGTCCCCCTTGTAGAAAAAATACTGGATCCACCCTTGGGGGAGGACATCTCAATATTAGTAAGTCTGCTGTACTTTCATATACTTACAAGGCTAAGGTGAATGTAAAAAGAACTGCACTTTCCTCTTGTAAATCTGGATGTTCAAATGATGCCATAGAGCTGAAGTGTGGCTACAATAATCAAATACAAGAAACAATCATTGGAGGATTTATTTGTTGATGCAACATAAAAGCCAATATTCTCAAAAATGATTGTCGAACAAGGAAGGGGGGGGGGGGGGGCATATGGTAAATTATAGTGCTCAATGCTGGTCAGTACTCGACTACAACAACTTGTAATCACTACGGAAAATGACTGTCAGTCATCAGACAATGTTCAGCCAAAATTTTCCAGAACTTGTCTGGTCAAATCCTTAATTGCCTTGCTGGTCATTTTAACCAGCATGGTAACCCAAATCAGAAATAAGGTATGACTGAACTATGACTAATTTGGTGGATAATCGTGACTGACAACTGACAACTGAAATGATTGGATGATTTACTAGAAGAAAATGGGAAGCCATTTCATTGTTAAAGTATGTACATGGCCATGTGTGTGCTGCAATTCAGAAAAATATTTTGCCGACTAATATAGCAACTTACAAAATAATATACTTAACATACATACACCTAAATGGGAGTTCCTGCTAGTGGTTTTAGGGGTAGTTAAGGGTCTAAGGCCAAAAATTACTCTAATAATGAATGAATGAATTAGGGAGGTTTAGGAATGATCAAAACTAAGCTATCAGGGATAGTGAAATAAAATTGAACAGAACCCCACTGATATCTAGATAGACAGATTTGCAGTTATGGAACAGTAATGTTAGAGAAGTCCACAACATTTCAAAGTAGTACGCATGTATACCTGAGTAACTAGTTCTTGTGGAATGCCCACATGATCTACCAGGAGATTGGTGTAAAATTTCCTAAGTCTTTGGAACTGAAAATACAGAAGAGAAAATCCGAAAAGAATTAAGCTTAACCATATGATATTAAAAAACAGAAGATAGAAATATAAAAAATAGAAGGTAATTATCTTGCATAAAGTTAGCTTTTAGCATATTAAATTAACAACACACTGTAAGTTCATAAAATTCAGCTAGAAAGACGCTTTTTGAACAGCTAAAAACTTTGAATAAACGACAAACAAAACCATATCTTAATCTTTTTAAATCAAATCAAATAATATAATAAAAGGCTATTTTGGTTAGCAAATAGCAGTAGTAATATTTAAAAACAGATTATACTAGTAAAATTGAAGAAATTGAAGAATGGTGTCCGTTCGATATTCAACGGTTTCTGACAAAAATCTTACCTGAGGTCGTTTGATATCATCCTCTGTGAGAACCATTTTGTTGTCAAACAGCGAATTGGAAAGAGAAACAGCATCTTCCACGCTTAAACTTGGAATAATAAGCCTTTCTCGATCGTGAGACATGATATTATCAAAGAAAGAAAAAAATTTTTTGAACTTTTGAGAACAAAATGGCCGACTTGTTGTTTTGTATTTTGCGCCCCATAAATTATAGTCACGTGGTAGAGAAAACGTCGTGTGATTGGGTCTTATTTTGGCCCCCGTAAATTTACATAAAAGGAGCGGAATCTGGAAAACCAAATGAAACGAATCGAACGAAAAAGATACATTCAATGAATAATAAAACAAAAATAGAAATGACACGAAGCGAAAAATGAAAATGTGAAAAATCTTCCCTAATTTCTGCCTAGGAGGAAGTTGTGCCGTCTTACGTGAAATCTTTGCCTAAAGAAGAACAGAGAAAAAAATACTCATATTGACGTCATAGGATCCAGTAGGATACCTTTTAGGATACCATAAACAATCATATAGGAAAACGAAAGCGCGCGCAAAAAAATGCACCGGTGCATTTTTAATCGATTTTTTCAATCGTTCGTTATTACGGAGGACATTATCTTGACGTCGAAGTCGATTTTTCCCCCGATTTTATTTTTGCTTTTCAGTTTTATCTAAGTTGGGCCGGGGGTGTAACGTGCAGTAAGGAAGGTCGGTATTAGTCATAACAAGGAAGTTAAGACTAAAATAAGCCAAACCAACAAAAATTTCATATGAGTGACCTGGTTTTAATCAACCAATCAATCGTTCAATTAGACGTTCCGGAGTTGAAGAACGCGTTGCATCATGGGGCTGTTTTAGGGCCGGACGCTTTATTACTGATGTGGCATCTTTTTTGCTTTCTGATAATAAAAAATAAATAAAAGTGATAGAAAAATTAAATCGTCGTTTTGAATATTTATTTTTTCTTTTCGTTTCTTGATGCATAAAATGTAACTACTGACGGCGTGAAGAGTCCCTCAAAAACAGTCCCACAATGCAACCTATTTCTACAAGTCTGGCGCGGAACGGCTAATGTTATTTAATCATTTCAGCACTACCACTATATATATAAATATACACATTTTATTTGTAAAAATTAAAATAGATCGACATACAGCAATATTTATATAAAAAATTGACAATTCGATGACAGAGTTTCGAGCCATGTGCCTTAGACACGCAGAGAGGGAAGGTAAGAGATCAGTCCCACCTATGCTCTTTCGTTTTAACAGGCAAAAGGGAAAGTGATGATACAAGGAGAACACGTACGAGCATGCTTTAAATAGTCACAAAAAGAAACCATCGAGTATACTACAGTAGTCAGTGACATCCGGTTCAGAGGTATGACACAATCCGGAAGTGATCTTGCACTTTGGAACATAAGACAGCAAAGATCACAAACTGATTCCAATTTTGGGTATCATTTAGACAAGTCGTGACTAATATAAATCATGTTATGAAATTTTCCCGAATGCATGGAAAACTTCAACTGATTATAAGCAAAGAATGCCGTAGTTATAGCATGAACAGTTGACTCAAACATTCAGTACAAGTGTGAAGCTGAGAAGGTTTGTTCCGAAACGTCAGTAAGTTTTTTCATCTTTTCACGGTGTAAAATTTACCTTTTTATCATTACTGTTTAGTTAGAAACACCGACGCAGCTCACGCTAGTTTTTAGCTAGTTATCACTCTTCTTACTCCTAAATTACGTTTATATGATTGGAAAATCCTTATGGTTTTGCATACCGACTTCTCACAACTCAATATTTTGCACTTAAATATTAAATTAAGTTAATTGTTTACACTGAAGATTTGCTGAAATATTGAAAACCAAGAAAATCTTCAGAAAGTAACTGAATTTGCTGAGTTTTTAAGTTATCCTTTAATTTAAGGGTTATAGAGATTTTCTTTTTATTACCGGTAAAGTTTGCAATGTATTTCAGTTAATATAGCTGAAGAAATGCTTCAAATCAGCACAAGATGAGTACATGCGAATTTAAAAAAATAACTGATCGACATGAAATAGTCATATCACTAGTTAACTTTTATGAATATCTTTATTTAAGTGTTTAGTCATTCGCACTAACTGGGAACACTTTTCACTCACACGCACTACCACTTCATTCAATAATCTATGCACACAACTGCTCAGCTCACATGTTGAATTTCATTGTTTACCAGAACTACATTGTCAACCATTTTTCTTCAGGTCGCTGTCAGGAATCTTCGAATCAACGAATCCGGTACATCTTGTAGCAAAAGAGAGTTATCTAGACACGGTTTTTGTCCATATATAAGCAAAGCACCATGACGACACTTCTAGTCGTTTTACTTGGCCTATGCACGTTTGTTGTTACTCAGAGTAGTGATGTCTTCAGAGACGTCATTAGATTTCAAGGTTTGCCCCTTGAAGGAGAAAGAAAGCGAATCCGCCAAACTATTGCCTAAAAAATTCTTCATCCGCAACAATTTGAAGGTAAGATGTGAAACATGTTGCCTGACGTATTCAACATTTTATATGAAATGTGTATAGCTGACGTCCGAATACATTCATTCTGTCCGTTGTTCTTTCCTTTTGCTTGTCTCTCTAGATCATTGATTCGTTAATTAATTATATCTTTCTAATTGTCTTTTTGCTTTAGTTATAATTGTTTGTTTGTTTTCTACAGTTTTCTTCGCTTCTTTCTTTCTTTCTGATAAACTTCCCTGACAGTTTTTTTATAATCTTTAATCTCATCAGTGTCTTCCTTATTTCATTCATTTTTTTGCCTGTCTCTTTCATGCCCTCTTGTGTATACTTTTTGGCACTTCTTTCCCTGTCCGTCTTTAATATATCTTTGACCGTCATGAATATATGCCTTAATCTGAAATTGTTTTATTCATTTGTCCAGGGAGATGTCGAGTTTCGCGAAAGCAAGAATATGAGTGTCGAAGTCTTTCTTTCTGGTCGAAAAGAGGACAGAAAGAGATTCAGAGTCCATTACCAAATGTTAAACAATAAAAGCGTAGTGGACTTACAAGTGGTAGGTATTTACGTTACGGACAATAGTGCCCGGAATCACATAGAGACAGAGCTTTCACAATAACCATGTTGTAGGGCAGGAACAATTGATGCATTGTTTTGGCATGGATAAATAACGAGATGACAAAATTTTCAAACCCGTATCAGTGTTTTTGCCCTCTAACTGCTTGCCTTGAAAGTCCTCTATGACTGAAATACACTGCATCTTCTTTTTGCATATGATCGACGTATATATTCTTATAAAGACTGGGTCGAGTTGGCATTGCAGTGCTTTGTGGGAATGTTTTAGGGGACGAAACAGACGCCATCTTGGAAATACTGACGTTCGTAAAACATTCCCACAATGCTTTGTAATGCCAACTCGACCAACTTTTCTCCTCATCCTTGAAATGGCTAATACTTCCTTATGGCTTGTTCTTTGCTTGTTTTGGTGACGTTACAGGAAGGAACACGTTGAAATATGAAAAGTTTTGTAATACATACTATTTATATTAGTGCGTGTTAAACCGAAACGTGCCACAGATTAAAGGGCAACATAATCATAGTCAACATTACGCATACGCATACTATGTATATGGCTCGGTAATGGCAGCTTCTCTTTTTGTCCAAGGTTTGTTTGTTTCATCTACCCCACCATTCATGTTGTTCTTTTTTATTGTTATTTCCAGTTTTTAGAGCCGGAACCTCCAAACTGGCCGCTGATAGGTGGGCTCGCGGGCGCAGGCTTATTCCTCTTCGTACTTGTCATTACTGTCTTGTGTGTTGTTTACAAACGACACAAAGAGAGGAAAATTAAAGAGGAAATGTTAGACCAGGAAAAGTTCGAGAAAGGGAAAAATGTACTAGGTGAGATAATTAGAAAATGTAATACCAATGAAAAGAAAACGTTAAATTCCAAAGGATACTTGAATTATGGTGTCATTAACTACAACTACCAGAATCCTTTGCACACTTTCTTTTGTTCGTTAATTCACTCTTACTGTTCTCATGAGGCATTGAGGCAAATTTGAATATTGAAAGGAAATTCGCAACAAAATTTGATTGTAGTAGTTAAATGACGCAATTGTGCAAACGTCCTATTGGTATAATAGTAGCCTTGTTTATAAAGCAAAACAAGAAAGAGCAATGGAATTAATGGATTAACTCTGGCTGTGTAATTTATATTATATTATAAAGACGTGATAACATTGAACTTCTGTAGAGAAGCGTCGCTGGTGGATGGGATCCAGGAGAAGGCGCACTACAACATCAGGTTCTACTGTAGACGAGAAGAAAAAAGCTCGACAAAATATCCAACTAGAGCTTGAAAATGTCCTAGATGGAGAGGATAAAGTGAAAGGTAAACAAACAATCGGATTATTTATTCATTTATATTTATTTATTCATTCATTCATTCATTCATTCGTTCGTTCGTTCGTTCGTTCGTTCGTTCGTTCGTTCGTTCGTTCGTTCGTTCGTTCGTCGTTCGTTCGTTCGTTCGTTCGTTCGTTCGTTTTCGTTCGTTCGTTCGTTCGTTCATTCATTCATTTATGCAGAACCTGTTTTGTTATCACAGCAAAAATAAATTGAAGGTTTCGCGGTTAAGTACTTGAGATATATGTTTTCAAAAACAGAAATAATCGGACCTCAGGCTTGACTGTAACGTAATAATAAACAGTTATTAGATGAGGTTTTGATGATATCCGGAAATATCAATGTCTGATTAACTGATAATACAAGTTCAGACCGTTCATAATAAACGTTTTTAAGGTTTCAAAATACATAAAAGCCTATGCAGGCTCGTTTTTGCAGATAAATGCCTACAAATAACTATCGACCGCTAAAAAATCGCTGGCGTTATGCTGAAAGCTAGAATTATCTGTAGGTTCTCGACCAATGAGAAATCAGATAGTGAATACAATGTATGATCATTAATTACCGTTTTTAGAGAAACTTCGCTGGTGGAGGGGATCCAAGAGAAGGCGCATTACAACATCAGGCTCTACAGCAGACGAGAAGAAAAAAGCCCAAGAAAAAATCAAACTGGAACTTGAAAATATCCGAGGCAGAGAGAATAAAGTGAAAGGTAAACATAGATGATCTAAATAAATGAATATTCTTTTCAGTTAAAATCGATCGTAGTTTTTCTTGTGAATCCTGGTAGGTAGCCGTTCCGGAGGTGTATAATTGCGTTGCTTGAAGGACGCTTTACCGATCAGTTGATATTCTATGCATCTAGAAACGAAAAGATCAATGCGACAATTGAGGTTTCGTAACACTTTTCTTTCACTTTTCACTATCAACAAGCGAACAAGATTCCATATAAGCGATAAAGCGTCCCCTAAAACAGCCCGCCCTATGTTGCAACACGTCTTTCAACTACGCACGGCTAATACAGCCGTGTGAGAACACGTTAAGATTGTGATGTACAAAAGTTACGCACGCATAAGGCAGGGGCGGTGCACCAGACACCCCCTAACGCCATAATTACTCTTAGCTTTTTTGAAGCAAAAAACATTTACGATGCATTAAATCTCTATGTACATTTTTTTTTTTTAATTTTGGGACACCCCTCTAACAAATTCATGTATCCGCCCCTTAAAGGTATTACTCTTCTCTGACGTTAGTATTTATATTTGATTTCAGACAAAGCAAACGCGTTTGAAGTAAGAAAGGAAGGATCTGATTTAGAAAATATCAAAAGATCGCCAGACAACGGAGGTTCTGGATCTGAAAATATTAAAACATCGCCAGACAACAAGGGTTCTGGATCTGAAAATATTCACAAATCGCCAGAAAAGAAAGATTCAGCTGGATCGGAAAATATCAAAACATCGCCAGAAAATAAAATATCTGGACCTGAAAATATAAAATCATCGCCAGAAAAGAAAGTAAGACACAGAATGTTTCAGAGACACTGAATCAAACTACTAATGGAATTAGAAAGCCAATATTTATGCTGAACATCAGCTTGACAAAAAAAAAAAAAAAAAAAAAAAAAAGGATGAGGTTCAGTTATAATACAAATCAGAAAACTGCATCCCATATCCAAAAACATAAATATCTAACCATTGACGATTTTGGCTTTCAGGATATCTACCTTACACGCAAACCCAACGCTTTTCTGAATGTTTCACTTATCTTGATGTCAATCATCGCCGTCACTATGGCAACCCAGCTCGTAACCCCGCAGGCTCGTATCGTGATTCATGTTCCCTCAAGTATGGTCGTGTCAAACTCAAGAATATTTTTTAACGAAAGATACCAGGGAAGATTGATTGTATCTAGTGACTGGAAAGGAGATGTTAAAGTCTTCAAACAATTTGGTAAGGATGAGGATACGCGCGCATTGCATTGAAATCAGATATACATTATACAAATGGTTAGACTTTCGAGTGGTTCGGATGACCACTTTAAATAAAGGTCCCATCTTTCCACACCTTATCATTAGTAATCAATATCGGAGGGACGTAAAAGAATCACTGAGGACGTAAAGAAACCCTATGGCAGTGACCACCCAAGTGCCTACACCTCATACTAACCATCTCTCATGTTTATAACTCAATGTAAAGCGCCTTTGATTATATCCATAGATAAAAGGCGCTATATGAATAATCATCATAAGCATAACAAAAACCTGGTTCACGCTTTAAAAAAAACAAGCACAAACAATGTACGCAGGCCCAGTGCATCTCTGCTCTAACTGATGCAAAAAAGACAATTGTTATTAATAAACCGCAACATAAAGCTGAGCAAAGGCCCGGGAAATCGCATCGTGTCTTAACCCGTACAAATGTTTCGCGCAAGGTATAAAAAAGACGAGTTCGACTGTCGCAACATACGCCGCCGGCCACAAATTTTATGCGATGTCGCGAAGAAAGTTGGAATAACATTCCCCTAAAAGCCCCGTCGCATGCAACGTCGCATATCATGTGTCCGAGACTTAACGGTGCAGTCACACACAACCTTGCAAGCAACAGACTTTGAAGGAATCTAACAGATAGTAACGTACAACAAAACTATGAATTAAAAAATAAAAAACTGGAACATCACGCCATTGCAAGCAACGTTCAGAGTAGCCTGCTGTGCAGACGTTTTTAGTGTCGTTCGTTTCTAAAAATGTCTGCACAGCAGGCTACGTTCAGACGTATTTACACGATGATATTTGTGGCGCGCAATAGACGAATGAGTGCGACGAATGAGTGCGACGTATGTCTCAAATGAGGGGAGGGATATAATGCGCATGCTACGATGGAATAAAACTCATTTTTACAGTTGGAGTTGCCGTTTATAGCAAAACTACAGTTTATCCTGTGCTGCAACTCTAACCTCGACTTGGAATTATTTTATTCGTGGTCACTCAACGGAACTGTAAAATAGACTACAGGAGACCTCCCTCCCCCTGCTTTTGGAGATTCAATGGATTTCAGAGCTAGTTTCGGATGTAAAGACCTTAATGGTATACCAATAGATCTCAAAATTCAAATCTTTACTTTCAGCTGTTTCCCAGGCCTTTTCTGCCGTCGCGGCACTGGATTCATGCTCAAATAGATGCGAGTATGCGTGTGATCCTCTGACAAAGTCGTGTATTTGTTATAGAGGTTACAAAATGGCGGCAAAGAAATGTGAAGGTATGTGGTAAATGTGCCATTACGGCACTCTACTCGTAAATCCTCAATTATTTTTGATATTCAAGTGGTAGATTATCTTTAAGCATATTTGCAAAGAACAAAAACTCATAGATGGCCAAAATGACGCCTTGCAGCTCAAGTGACTCTACCCCTTTTAAAAAACAAGAAATAAGAACACCAGAAATGGAAAGAGCACGAAAAGATTAGTACGAAGGCGAAATCTCAATTAATAACGTGTGACACGGGAGAAATGGTATCAAAAATACAATTGAATATTTTATAAGAATTCATGTAGGAAAATACGCTCAATCTATAGACATCTTGCCATTATATTGGAAACGTCCAAAGCATCATCCATATGTCTCATACCAAGATTTTTCCCCATAGACATCGATGAATGTGCTACTAGTCTTCATAGCTGTCACACGAAGTCCACGTGTAATAACACGATAGGTTCGTATCGCTGCACGTGCCCAGAAGGAATGTGGGGAGATGGAGTCACGTGTAAAAGTAAGTAAGAGCTCAGTACAGGAAGTCAGCCATTGAGAAAGTCATACCCTAATAGCCTTCTAAAATCTGGAAAATTTTTGAGAATCTTCTCTCGAATGGACATTACAAACAATGCAATGAGAGACTTGACAAGAGGCAGGAACAATTGAATCTGGTCTAATCTGACTTACACGAGAAAGAATTCAGTTTTCCAAATGAAAACACTCTATTGTACGTCCCTGCCTCCTAACATGTCTGCCATCACATGATAGTGCAAAGTATCTATGCTAGTATGTTGGTAAAAACAGATGGAGTGAACGGTCGAGGGAAGGAGAGAGAAGAAAAGTAACCCATGGCGGTGCGTAGAGGGTTGTTGGAAATCCTTTAGTAATTTTTGTAAAACTGGATTTTTTACTGAGCTAGACCAATTCACTTGATTTTAGAGTGTACAACAACCAGAACTCCATGTCCAGAAAACTTTTACCAGTCTTCAAAGTGTACAAGAATAAGAGATCGCATATGTAAAGGTAACCAATCTAATGACACTAAACAATAAGCTTTGGCCTTTTCCTTTCAAGTGTGACACAATAGGCTCTTAAAGTGCCTATCACCCTTCTGACAATATTCACAGTATTGATTCTACATGAGGTAAGATGCTGAATAGCACTAAAAAATTGCATAGTTTAACTGAAGCTTCTTGAAGCTTTAAAGGTTTTTCCATGCCATATGCTAATGTTGTGACGTATGAAGAGTCATCATTTAATATATAAAACATTACTGGCACAGATAAATTATATTTGAAATACCATAAATATGAGGAGGCATTTATGGTTATTTGTCGTTCCTTGTAATTCGAGACACCGGCTTCTATGTCAAAACTAGCTTGCAATAGTTTCTATAAGAACAATGGGCAAAACAATGACGTATTTCAAATTTAATTTATCTGTGCCAGTAAGGTTTTGTATGTTAAATGATTACTCCTCATACGTCACCGCATTAGGATATGGCATGGAAAAACCTTTATAACTTCAAGAAGCCGCACTCAAACTATGAATTTTTTCCAGGTTATTCGACATCTTACCCCATGTAGAATCAATACTGTAAATATTGTCAGAAGGGTGATAGGCACTTTAAAAAACAGTTCCAACGACATCAAAAGTGTGCGTGACCCACCTATCAACCCTGAAGCATGATGTGGTGCTCTGCCCCTGCAGTCACGTGAATATACCGCTGTCCACTCTTGTAGACAACAGCCAGTTTTCAGCTTATACCCCATATCTCATCATATCATGTGTATTGCTATTTTGAAAAAAAAATTTTAGTTTTTAAACGGGATTTTTTTTACCTCACAGCTTGCAGCCCCAAATGCGAAAAGACAACGTATCAGCAGTATGGGTGTGGTTTATCGTTTGACAGAAAGTGTGTTGGTGAGTCTTTTAGTTATTACTACATGCAACTACAGCAGAAAAACGAAGCAAAAGGAAACAAAGAAAGTAAATATCTTGATCTTTGCAAGAAACTTAGGAATTCAATTTTTGTTTTTGTTTATGTTGCAGATATTTCCAGACCTTTATCGAGAGCAAAAAGAAACATCACAGACATCATTAAAAGTAAGTTGAATCTGTTAATCACCAACACTGTTACCTTTAAATATGAAACATAGTGATACTACACAGGTATATATAGGTATACTACACAGATTTAACCGGCTTCCACTTAATATATGTGCCGGTCAACTTAAAAGTTAATAAACTCTTAGGCTAAGCAAACGTCGAACTGCAAATGAGCCGAACTTAATTTAAATAATGGATAAGGCGGTATTCTTTTATGTCGTTAGGTTCGGCTCACGTGAAGTTCGACGTTTGACCTGTATACAGTCTTAATTTACTAGCCATTATAATGAGTTTTCTCGCCAGGAAAAGGAGATGTTTGCGTACTGGGTAGGATAACCTTGGAAAAGGAAGTAAATCCACGGCAAACTTAACTGCAACGTACGTGATGCATGACTAACAGTTGCAGCTAGTCTCCTCATTGTATGGTTATGAAGCAAGATTGTCAATAATATTTATCATTTTTATAGCCACAACTTAAACCAACACTATCTGTTTTTAATCAAAACCTAGCCCCACGTAGTGACCTTATCTAGCCACAAAATGTAAATAGGAAATGAGATTTAGATATATATAGACGAACTTAGACAGTTCTTACACACACTGAATCGACTTTGGAGTTAGAAGGCCGAGTCTAAGGCTGTAGCTGTAGTTGAACTGGAAAGCATGTACCTAAGTTAGGACGAATGGCCTAGTAAGGAAATCCTTCTAAAACCACACCTACTAAGGGAACGTCTTTCTAGTCAGCTTCAGTGCACCTTACGCTCGTAGCAAACCTCTCGTATTTGTAAAGCTAACTAGTCTCCTTAAGGACAAGTCGAATAAAGAGTGGTGCTCCAGGCAATCCCGGAGCTATTTCAGCCAAATTCTAACAGTATTATCCATTACATATTTTTCTTTTGCTAAGAGTCTCTATATAGTACCAACATTAACTAGTTTCAAATATTCTGATTTCAGTTCGTTCAGGAGCAAAAGTTATAATTCCGACAACAATTCTCATGGAGAACCGTCTGCATGTTCAAAGTACTAACGCATCATTTATCGCTAAAGAAGACCGTTCATTCAACTTTACCCTCCATCGCAATTCAGGTTTCCTTGTTGATGTTGAAGTTTTCGATACCCACTTAATTCCAATGTATAAGGACTACGATGGTAGAAGGGGAAGCAATAACCCAAATATTACACTAAAGACAGGTTTCAACGAAATGAGAAGTCGATACTGCCGCCATCCAGCTCCGGACTACTACGAACTGGCACACAAGCTACACCGGGAACGCCAGACATTGGTTGAGAGTGCCACGTGTAAGCAGACAAACATTAATCTATGCCCAGAGAATACTGAAGTCGGAGAAAAATATCATTACAGAGTCATAAATGAGCCCTGTCGGCTGGCAACCACGGATAAAGTTTGTAAAAACTCGTTTCGATGCGATTTGCAGGAGTCAAGCGATACGCTCTATTGCACACGTTACGTTTCGATTCTAGGAGACCTCTTTGATGTTGCAGAAGAAACCTTTATGGAAACTCCAGTTTATGTATTTGATTCTAAGGCTTGTAAAGCTGCATTTTTATCATGCTACCAGTGTAGGAATAACAACTGTGGAAAGTGTGATCGAGAAAGCAGAAAAAATCGATGTTCCTGCTGCTATATAGACTGTCTACAACCTTGTGATTATTTCTACGCACTTAATTGTTCTTCGAAACGTCTACAAAATGTCTGCGCTAAAGGTGATGTAAGTGAATTTAAACTGACACCTAAGTATTCACATAACCTAAAGTTACAATTCAACTGCTATCTTGAACATGATCCACCGAAAAGCCTTTATACACTACGATACCGAGTGCGCTACGAAGACGGGACGATCTTTACGTCAGGCTGGATATCAAAAACAGTAAAGCATGCTCAATCGAAAAAGTTCCTTGCAAAAGGAATGAACATGTTGGACTCGTTACGAGTTTCTTACGATTCGGAGAAAATAAGAGAGTACTTCCTGAAAGCTAAACGGAGTAACTTTAAAGAAGATTTTCGATACAGCGTTGCGGAGATGAACACGAAACGGGCTTCCTTTATACCAAGTACGACAATTAAGAAGATTCAGCCACTGAGACCTTTCTCGTTACAAATAGGTGATGGTACTTGGAATAGCAGGGCAACTTGTCGAAAATTGTCCTATTGGTCTAGCATGCTTGGGAATGATTTCTCAAAGTTTACAACTCCTCGAATTCGACACTTAGGAATGACTAATGATGGGGCGTTTGGCTATGAAGTCGCCGATCCGGATTCTCCACCATCTATGAGCGTACAAATCTCCAACGAGGAATCAATACTAAAGCATCTTCATAATACTTCAAGTATCGTTAACGATGACACATTTAAGAGTAGCATACGCCGGAAAGAGAACTCGTGGGTCATATCGCTTGAAGGAAAACTCTCCCATTGTCCAAGTGTTGTTGGTTTGTCCGTCATTGACGAATTGGATGGTGTCAAAGTAATAGAAAGCGATCTCCTCATCTTGTGTCCCAGGAAGAAATTCGAGGCCGAGGTCGATATTCCTCGCCAAGGAAAGGAGGACCGAGAGAGGCTCTTTTCCGTGTTTTTGAGTGACTCTCAACAAGAGTATAAGCTGCAGGTCGCTTTAGTAGACAAGTTGTCTCGAAAACAAAAGGTCACATTTCGAAAGACTGAAAAGGATACAAAAAGAGGACCTTTCATGATTCTCATGCCTTTATTTGTAACTACTGGTTTTGTTTTACTGGCATTGATAGCACTTCTTGTTTATGCTCAAAAAACAGCGAAAAAACAATCTAAGATGGAACTAGCGTCGGCTTCGGGATGGGTGTGGGTCGAAGACAGCAGAAAAGAAAAAGATAAAAACAGGCTCAAGCGACGCCATGTTATCCTCGTTGTGTTCGTTGTCATCGTGCGGTTGGTTTATAGTTTAGTGTTCACGTTCTCCGTGGCCCTTGCCATTCTTATTCTTCTACATGCTGATAACATGAAGATTATCAACGACTATCGCAGCTTTGTGCAGCGTAAAGGTCAAGAAAGCAAGTATATGTCGCTGCGAATGGACCAATTTCGCGAGAAAGAAATCAAAGCATCTGTAGATCAGTCAGCAGATATACAACGTGCATGTGATCACTCCCTAGGAATACAACTGAAGTGGCTACAATACAACATGAGCTGCACCCTTCAATCAAACCACATGAAAATGTTCAACAAGATATCTCAACGGGTAATAGACAGAGTGACAGACGACGTGGAACAACTTGAGCGACAAGTGAAGGAAAAAGTTAGGAGTTTTTCTGAAAGTACGAAGCACAAAATAAGCAGCTTGAAGCTCAAAGTTGAACATTATGGGAGGCGAGTTTATGACAATAAATGGTTTTCATTCCCAAAAGTGGCTTACAACCTTAGAAATAAAAGAAAGAAACGGGAAATTCCAGGGGGAAAATTGCAAATATCAGAACATCTGCAAGAGTGGCAGAAGCAAAGTAATTCACAGATTGAAGGCGCATTGAAAATTTTGTCCAGAAAAAGGCGAAGTTTCTCTGGAAGCAAATTCATTGGTTTTCTTGACTTCATCGGCGTTCTTGACCAAAGACAAGTAATCAGCTTAGAAAAGTCTATTAATGATCGGCTGAATTCTTTGGAGGAAAGTTTAAAGGGATTCAAACAAGTGATGGCCAGTGGGACACCTCCTACGCTTCCACTTTCAACAGCTTTTCTGTGCCCTCTGAGATACTTGACAAAAGAAGCTAAAAAGGACATTGAAAGAGGAATCAAACAAGGACTCGGTGAAATATGTGACGCTACTAAGAATGGAATACAAAAAGATATTCATTGCTTCAGTTTGAATATCAGTAGCTTTTGCGCTGAAAAAGACGGAGACGATGTTTTGGGGGGCGATAAAAAGCTTGATTCTTCGTCCCAGCGAGTGTATTTTGAAAAGAAAACAGGAATCGATTCAACACAAAATACCTCTTCAGCCAATAAGTCTTCGATAATCAAATCATCTGATGGGCAATCACATTATAATGTCGAAAAAGGTGATGCACTAGAGGAACAGATTGATAGCCAAAAAGAGGAATCACTAAAAAGACAAGGCAAGCTCAAAGAACAAAGCAATGTTTATAAAAATGAAGCTTTCAGTTCAGTGAAGCAGACTATTGTCTACGTTCTTGGGACCATCGATGCTTTACTTTTCGTTTTTCGTTGCCTAAAAACATACCAAATTGTGATGAAACTGCTTTACGGCTTTGAAGAGACCACAGAACACAATGTCTACGAATTCCAATCTCCGACAAAGAAACAAAAAATCGCTGATATTCTTGGCAGAATTTTTGACATTTTCGCAAAAGCCTTCACCAAATTCATAGCCATCATTAAAAACTTGCAGAAAAAAGTCTTTCGTACCAACATCGTGCCGTTAACTATCGTTCTAGTCATCGGGGCAGCAGTATTTTATTTGATTATTTTTTTAAGCCTTAATGTAATGAATGTAACAGTGATAGAAGAGCTGGGTGGATATCGCTTGATTTCGGCAAGACTTGATTCGGATTTCGAATTCACTAACGCGGCCATAGCAGACCATATTAAATACCTCAACGAACATGACATGAAACTGTACAAGAAATCAGTCTCCAAAACATTACGCCAATACAATGACATGCTAAAGAATTTCAACAATGCGCAGACACAGCGTTTCAAGAAGTTCAATGAACAAATCTGTTCCATAAGTAAGGACAAGTGCATTCCTTTAATGCCTGACTTCCCAAAGGTTTCGTTCAGTTCTTGTATCATTGGTCGTATTGAGGCGCCCAAGTTCGACGACTACAAGGGCACACAATATCGATACAAGCTGAAATTCGAATCTAAGAAATACGTGGATGCCGCGAGAAACATATTTCTGGATACCTTATATTTCATTCTTGCTGTTGTCTTGTCGTTTGGTGTTATCATTATATTCAGTACTATCGTTTTCTACTTCTTGAAGTCGAGAGATATGGTACGAATTAAATATATACACGTTTATCCAACGCTACCGCCAGAGATACTGAAGGAGTATGGACTAGAAGACATGAACGACCTGCCCGTGCGGAATGAAATGAAAAATAGTACAGATAGCATCAACAGAGTCAAGATTCCAGATAAATTTGTACAGAATTCGAAAGAAAATTCAATGGAACGTCAGAATAGTTCAAATAAATCGTTGGGATCAAATACTCTTACTAGAACCTGATTGGCTATTGATGGAAGCTCAAGTACTCACGTGCGCGCAAATTGTTCTGCTGGAAGGTTGTCATCAAAAAGGAAGGAAGGGAAAAGGGATGGGTGGATTGACGTACGTACGGACCGACGGACGGCATGAAAAAAAGAGTAAAGCAGTCCTTTAGTTTTGTGAATTAATGAATGAAAAAATAACTGAAGAAAAGAAAACACGAAAGAGAAAAAATGTAAAGCAGTCTTTTACTTTTTCTCGATAAATGGACAAATAAATGAACAAAAAAGAGAAGAAAAAAAGGAAAATTGAAGAGCAAAACATGTAAAAACAAAATCCTTTTCCTTTTGCATGCGACATAAAAAAAATAGAAAAACTAGTGACAAAAAGCTACGACGTTTCGATGACATCTTGTCATCATTATCAAGTAAAGTAAGAGTGAAGATGACTATCAATTGAACACTATTATCATGTTAATTATACAGATTCTCATTAATCGCATATAGGTAACTGTCCAATTATTTTCTTAATTAATTATAAAATTAATAGGTAATGGGATTTCATGCTCCCCAATCAAGAAATAATTAGGCCCCGTCCACATCCCCGTCCGTATCCGGAAATCTTTGTATCCGCAAATTTTTTTGGATACGGGTTGCGTCCACACGTGTCCGGAAATTTTTGTATCCGTATCCGGAAATTTTCGAAAACGGTCTCCAGAGTGGAAATTTTCGAATACGCTCCGAATACGGATACGTGTGGACGGTCGTATCCGCAAATTTTCGAATACGCTGACGTAAACACGATTTTGCTCATGCTCAATAAGAAAAACTATCCCTCAAAGGGACTAGGCACTAGCGTGCATCAGGGCGGATCAAGAAATTTCCGGATACGTGTGGACAGCGAAAACGATTCGAATACGCTGCGTGTGGACGTGAACATTTTCGCATCCGCAAAAAAAAAAAAAAAATTTGCGGATACAAAAATTTGCGGATACGTGTGGACGGGGCCTAAGACTCGAAAAATTCTTCTGACTACCAAATTGGACTCGGCCTACGGCCTCATCCAATTTTAGAAGTCCTCGGAATTTTCCTCATGGAGTCCTATTACATATACTAATTCAGAACTAGTTCATTTATAAGTTAAGATATTTACGAGGAAAGAGGCTTCGCATATTTGTGAAACTCAATTCGCATATCCTAATCCATTTATTGTATATATTTGAATATTTTTTATCATTAAAAACATTTAAACATGCAGTGTATATCACCTCTTACCTACCAATTACTTACTCTGTACTTCTTACTTTGAGTATAATTGTGGACTTGAGTGTATCGTTTCGCGCGCTGTGATTGGTCGAGCGACCAGTGATTCTGAGACGATATTCACTGCTCGAGCGGTGATTATGAGGTTTCCCAAAGTTTGTAAGAGCGGAAGTAATTCCAAGACTCCTCCCCCCCCCCTCCCTTAAATTTCATCTTTTCTCTGAAATCAGTTCAAGTCTAAAAATAATTATTCCCCTCAGGCTCAGTGATTATGGTGAATTGATATTTACCTCGTCGCTCGAAGACTCGCTGCTCTGTAAATATTCATCGATAATCACTTAGCGTTCGGTGAATGATTGTTGAATAACTATTTACTAGACAGAGAAGAATTTGCAGAGAAGAATGTGCAGGAAGATTGGCAACGGTTATGCATTACAGAGACAATCTAACTCTTTCCCAATCCCTTTACTATGCTCAGGAAAATCTTATGGAATCTGGCTAATAACTTTCGAAACCTTCCTTAAGATCCCTGAGCATTAAAGATAAATATTTTTTGAATATTTTTTCATTTGATTTGTTTTCGTATTGCTTGTCATGCATTGCAACGTAGTCTATATATCGATTGTTGGAAACTAAAAACAAGTCATGCAATAAAATGGACAAAGAAAGACGTAAGAATTATTGTGAGAAAACCTTACACCAATAGATCGACCAACGCATCTAGTTACTTCAGTGGCGTCCCACTAAAAACCTATGAATTATTACATTCATTTTTAGGAACTTTTATTGCTCCACTGTAAAAAAAAAAAGATAACACCAGAAATGGGAACCCTTTACCATAATCAGAGACCCACTGATCAATTTTCTCAATGTTGTCCACCTTCAACTTTTTTATATATTTAACAATGAATTTTGTATTGTAAACGAATGAACTGCATCTCGGCGTTTTCGACGGCTAGTCATTGAGTAAAAACTATGCCTTTTGACTGCACTGCATTGGCGGATCCAGGGGGCTGTGAGGGCTGTGGGGGCTGCAACCCGTCCTATGAGCCTCATGATTTCGCTTTCTCCTTAAAAAGAATGCACTTCCCGTTTTATTATTTTTCTGGTTCGGCGTCTTTTAAAGGTCGATGCTCTTGAACGCAGAACCCTCGAGTCCTCTCTTTAAGAAAACCCTGGATCCGTTCCTAAACTACGTACCCTAGTTATAACATACTGCTATAGTTCTTTCCCTCATACACAGTCCCGTTACCTTTGCCTTGCCAGGAATAAACACAGAGTGATAGTAGTACGAAGTAGGAAAACAGTGAACCAAGCCCAAGAGATCACATCAATACCCATGTCAATACTTGCTTGCTTCGTACGATATTTAGAAGAACGATGAGGATACTGTAGAGCGGTAAGGTCCACTAGGTTGACGAGGTCGAGTAGCTGCAGCATGACCTGTCGCATGCACGACTTCATCGAGAAATCTAACAAAGACATTCAAATAAAAGGACTATTAGTATTTGGAAAATAAAACGATCGCGTCCCCGAATGCCAAATCGGGCGAGTAAAATTAGATAGAAAGTTGGAATAAAGTTCGGGAAAACCTTTCTTGGCCTCGAATGCCTTTATCAACAGCATTTACACTAATCATCTTGCGAAAGAAAATTATTTCTTTTGGAGATAAGACGAAAGAGATAAAAGTAAAGCGCTGTCTAGCAAGGCTTCATAAAGAAGTTGTTGCTGGAAGAGCCGCCATATTGAATTCCATTGATGCTGAGCGATTCTCAGTGTTTGCGGGCGTTTATCTGGGCCTAATCCCTAGAGGTTAGCGGTAACCCTAATGCTTAAGGTTTCTAGTGTTAGCTGCTTGCTTGACGGATACTTACGATTTACAGTTATGAATGGTCGTACTACCGAGGATCACCTTGACACCAGGTTGAGTTTTGTTAAAGTTATACACCGCTAATGCTTCTTCGTACGTTGCTCCACCGATCATGAATATTATTACATCTTGAGGTCTGCAAGAATATTATATTTTTGTTATACAATGCTTTCGAGTTGTCGGTATACTACATTATCATGCAATTGCGACATAAAAACAAGTGCTTCCTGCGTGCTCTTGAGCGTTTCATATCAACTGAACTCTATGTTACGAGTAAAGAAAACAGGTGAGTTAGCCATTCCAGGGTTGAGAAAAACACCGGGTCAAGTTGACGGTGCATTGCATTGCTGTTTTAGGGGACATATTTCCAAGATGGCGGCTATTTCGTCCCCTCGGTAAAACATTCCCATAAGTGCATTGTAATGTAGACTCGACTCAGTTTTCTCCCTAACCTCGTAATGGCCAAGGACAACAGGCTGTGTAAAAACACCGTAACTGTAACTGTACTGACGATTCGGACGTTAGTTCTTCGTCGCAGGAAAAGTAGTATAGAGGTATCAGTAAAGCTACACACTTTTTACACGTTTATTTATCTTCCTCAGCGCAGATGAATATTTGATTCAGTTTCATAACAATTTCGCGAGCTGTGATTGGTCGAGCGACCAGTGCAGTGCTTCTGAGACGATGATCACTGCTCGAGCGGTGGTTATGAGGTTTTCCAAAGTTTGCCAGAGTGGACGCAAAGTTTGCCAGAGTGGACGTAATACCTAAACGTTTTTTTAAAAATATATACCCTGAATTTAATCTTTTCCCTAATATTCTTGTCTAAAATTACATGCAGTACAATCAAAGCTCTTCTCCGCGGTCCATGTATAATTAGCAATTATTCGCCCAAGGCGAAGTGATTTATTGGCGAATGCTTTTCGAGCCGCAAGTCTTCTGGTCGCTCGACCAATCGCAGCACGCCAAACTCTATATTCAATTCTCATACTCATTAATAATTCATGAGTAAACCATCCAATCAATGGGCTATTTTTGGGTCACATGATTGTTACTTGAAACTTGGTAAAGTGCTGTGAAAGGAATGCATTCAGTCTGGAGTAACTGGAACAAAATTAATTCAGTCCTAGGACTGAATTAATTTTGTTCCAGTTACTCTAAGTCGAATAATTAATGAGATGAGAAGTCATTTCAAAGCCTCCAATATCGGACTGGACGTGATTTCAAGTCCGCGCAGTTAGTTCTAATTGCTAATTGTTCTAATAACTAATTGCTTAGACTTGAAATCCCGTCCAGTCCTCATTGTCGGCTTTGAAATATTACTTCTAAAATCATACTAATGATTCATATTCTTACTTGTCTCTGAGCTGAGAATGCCCCATGTATGGATACATCGCATCTCTTAGCTTCCCTTTAAACAAGTTATCTAGGATTTCTGCTAGCAGTGTCGTGTGTTGAGTGTAGATGTTTTCGACTCCCTGAAAAGAAACAAAACGATTTATTTGCATAATAGATTTTTCCTCTTGTCTTTGTCTTATGTTTCATTTTATTCTTAGAGTACCCAATGGGTTCTTATCCAAACTGTGAAGTCCCCTTCACAGTTACCCGCGCCATCTTGAAAGTTAGCCAGGCTTTTGCATCGAAGCGACACGAATAGCGAGCTTGCAATAATAGAGATATGTGTGATAATTGCAAGCTCACCGTTCGTCTCGCTTCGATGCAAAGGCACGGCTACCTTTCAAGATGGCGCAGGGAATTGTGAAAGGGAGTATTCAGAATTTTCTCATTTACAGGTCAAAGGCTGAATGGGCTATTGACTCGTAGACCATGAGGGCGAGAGGTCTAATTGTTTTCGTATAAACCTACTAATTATACAGCTTCTCATTAATCTTTCTTAATTGGACAGGTCTTGTTGATATGGGATTAATTAGGCAGCTATATAATTAATACGTAATGGGATTTCATGTTCCCCAATCAAGAAATAATTAGATTCGAAAAATTCCTCTTACTGCCAAATTGGAAGTCCTCGGAATTTTCCTCGTCCAATTATTTCTTAATTGGACAGCATGGAGTCCTATTACATATGCATATCGTTAAAATAAACGGAAAAATGAATATTATGAAATTAGGTCGAAAAATGTTTTTTTTTTGTTTCTTTGGTTTTCAAAACCGGCACTTTTAGCTACTAGTGATCTATCACTTATAGACCACTAGTAGCTCAGCCAATCAGAGCACAGGATTTGTGATACACCATTAGTAGGTTCATACTAATTTTATGTATTCACTTCGTTCTTTCATTTGTTCAGGTGAGGTGTTCTTTGATCTCGAAACAAAGTATGAGTCATATGGTCTCAAATAGCAAGTCTCTGAAAGAAAGAAATAAGACTAAAGGAATAGAACAGTGGTCTCAAATATCTAGTCTGTTACAAAAAGAAAGAAATGGTACTCAATGAATGGGACAGTGGCCTCAAATATAGTCTGATACAGAAAAGAAAGAAATAATACACAAGAAATGGGCCTCCGAGTCGAATATCTGGTCAGTCACAAAAAGAAATGGTACTCAATGAATGGGACAGTGGCCTCAAATATAGTCTGATACAGAAAAGAAAGAAATAATACACAAGAAATGGGCCTTCGAGTCGAATATCTGGTCAGTCACAGAAAGAAAGAAATAGTACTCAATGAATGGGACCATGGCCTCAAATATAGTCTGATACAGAAAAGAAAGAAATAATACACAAGAAATGGGCCTTCGAGTCAAATATCTAGTCTGTCACAGAAAGAAAGAAATAGTACTCAATGAATGGGACCATGGCCTCAAATATAGTCTGATACAGAAAAGAAAGAAATAATACACAAGAAATGGGCCTTCGAGTCAAATATCTAGTCTGTCACAAAAAGAAAGAAATAGTACTCAATGAATGGGACCATGGCCTCAAATATAGTCTGATACAGAAAAGAAAGAAATAATACACAAGAAATGGGCCTTCGAGTCAAATATCTAGTCTGTCACAGAAAGAAAGAAATAGTACTCAATGAATGGGACCATGGCCTCAAATATAGTCTGATACAGAAAAGAAAGAAATAATACACAAGAAATGGGCCTTCGAGTCAAATATCTAGTCTGTCACAAAAAGAAAGAAATAGTACTCAATGAATGGGACCATGGCCTCAAATATAGTCTGATACAGAAAAGAAAGAAATAATACACAAGAAATGGGCCTTCGAGTCGAATATCTAGTCTGTCACAAAAAGAAAGAAATAGTACTCAATGAATGGGACAGTGGCCTCAAATATAGTCTGATACAGAAAAGAAAGAAATAATACACAAGAAATGGGCCTTCGAGTCGAATATCTAGTCTGTCACAAAAAGAAAGAAATAGTACTCAATGAATGGGACCATGGCCTCAAATATAGTCTGATACAGAAAAGAAAGAAATAATACACAAGAAATGGGCCTTCAAGTCGAATATCTAGTCTGTCACAAAAAGAAAGAAATAGTACTCAATGAATGGGACAGTGGCCTCAAATATAGTCTGATACAGAAAAGAAAGAAATAATACACAAGAAATGGGCCTTCGAGTCGAATATCTAGTCTGTCACAAAAAGAAAGAAATAGTACTCAATGAATGGGACCATGGCCTCAAATATAGTCTGATACAGAAAAGAAAGAAATAATACACAAGAAATGGGCCTTCGAGTCGAATATCTAGTCTGTCACAAAAAGAAAGAAATAGTACTCAATGAATGGGACCATGGCCTCAAATATAGTCTGATACAGAAAAGAAAGAAATAATACACAAGAAATGGGCCTTCGAGTCGAATATCTAGTCTGTCACAAAAAGAAAGAAATAGTACTCAATGAATGGGACCATGGCCTCAAATATAGTCTGATACAGAAAAGAAAGGAATAATACACAAGAAATGGGCCTTCGAGTCGAATATCTAGTCTGTCACAAAAAGAAAGAAATAGTACTCAATGAATGGGACCATGGCCTCAAATATAGTCTGATACAGAAAAGAAAGAAATAATACACAAGAAATGGGCCTTCGAGTCGAATATCTAGTCTGTCACAAAAAGAAAGAAATAGTACTCAATGAATGGGATCAAATTTCTTCTCTGATAAAAAAAAGAAGTAATACTCAAGGAATGTGACACATGGCTTTGACTTAATAATAATAATAATAATAAATATGTTCTTATACAGCGCATTATAGATTTTTAATGCGCTTTACAAATATTACGATGAAATTGTTAAGTGATAAAGTAGATTAAAGTTACAAATTGAACAAAAATGTTTTTAGTTTTCTCTTGAATATTTCCAAAGACTGCGATGTTTTTATATCTGGTGGTAAACGGTTCCATAGTCTGGGCGCTGCTACGGCAAAGCTACGCGCACCATATGACTTAGTACGATATGGAGATTGTTTTAAAATTACTCCTTGTGTGGCACTCCTTAGCTTTCGAGTAGGTTGGTGTATTTTGAGAATATCACTTATATAGGATGGAGCGATACCGTATATTATATACCTTAAGTCCCTTGAGTATTCTCCTGGTCAAGGATAGTGGAGTCTGGTTTTGCCCAAATATATCACTGCCTCTGACGTGTCGTCCTGCATACTGTATGATGGCTGGAACAAGCTGGAAGTAACAAAATCAATGACTGTATCAAAAAAAGTATTATAGTTTAAGACATGTAAGGTTAAAAGGTACCGACTAATTAGGTTTGATTGACGGCAGCGGAAATAATTCCTAATCCGCTGTTAATTGAAATACCATCACGTTTATCATCTGTCTTTTGGTCGAGTGTCGAGGTTCGAGGGTATTTGGTCGAGGGTCGAGGGTACTATGTCGAGGGTACCAAACAATTACACTACAAATATATCTTGGTGGTTTCTAAGCCCGGGAATGTTTTTAATACCATAAAACATATGCGTACATGTTTGATATTCCTGATACGACCACTAATAACCACCATTTATTAACTCGCAATGACAAACAGATTTACATATGTCAATATTTTACTATGTAATAAGAACCAATGTGACCTCCGACTATTTTAAAATATGTATACCGCAGAAACTCAACTCTAAATCCCATATCACCGCTAGATTTTGTTTATTTCAACGCTAAAAATAGTTCACATCGCCGCTAATTTTAAGCAAATTAGTCGTTTGTCCACGGATGCCATAGTCTGTGTTTGCAAACCACTTTTGATATCATTAGACAAAGATCTAAGGATTTTATAGTATTGATGGGTGATTTTAATGCCCATTATGATGAAAACAATGCTTCCAAGTCTGATAAAGTAAACTTTTTTCTATGTGGTTCTCCACATTTAACTTTTAAGCAAAATCAAAAATTGTTCTTGAGTGTCCAACAATATTTGGCAGACACCAAAAGATTTAGAGTAAAGAAAACTTACTTGATTTCGTAGATATATTTTCTTTTCCGTTGTACTTTTTCTATAAATATACGCTTTTTTTCCTTTCTAATCATTACATGTAATTTCCCACGATGTAATCTCCGTTGTACTTTTCTATATATATGTGTTTTTTGTGTTAATATGTTAAACCTATTTATTTATTTATTTTTTCTATCTCCTAAAACTCCAGAAACCTTGTAATTACTGTTAACTGTGTAATCTCCCACGATGAGCCTAGCTCTTGGAGAGAACCTAGAGAGTAAATATGTTTAAATTTTTAAAAAAAGTTGTTTTTGGTCTCTTCCTATGATTTAAATGAACCTTTTTTTTTAAAAAAAAATCGCAATTAATATGTCAGATGATCAAAAAAAACACAAACATGGTCTTAATATTGTTGAAATTCCAAGTGCCAAAGAAAGACCGTTAAAAAAAGAAGCTCAAACCTATGCAATCGAAACTATTCGAATTTAGCTTTTATTCTAAGAATTACAATAAAAATAATCAAAAATTTGAAAAAAAAACTTCATTAATGGCAAATTACATAGAAAGACGAGTCATACATTTAGGAAAAAGTAGATGTTAACGATATTTGTTTCGGTTTATGTAACAGCTTAACGAGAAAGGTTTGTTGACAAGGAAACAATGAATATCTTAGAGAGAATTTTACGAGAAAAACGTATTCAAAGAAAGAAATTAATTAATTTTACCTTTTTTGAACAACGTCAACAAGTTTAAACCTAACAGTACACATAATAATGATGAAAAGGTAAATTATACACCGTGAAAAGATGAAAAAACTTACTGACGTTTCGGACGCTAGTCCTTCGTCGGAGTAAAAACACTAGCGTCCGAAACGTCAGTAAGTTTTTTCATCTTTTCACGGTGTATAATTTACCTTTTCATCATAATTGTTTCATTAGAAACACCGACGCAGCTCACACTAGTTTTTAGCTAGTTATATCTTTTTAGTACACATAATAAAGAGTTTAAGATTCTCGTTTACGGCAAACATGAAACGTCATTTTACCATTAAAAAATTATTTAAAATTAGTGAAAAGGAATCGCAAAAAACTCCAAGTAGTAGATAAACAAAAGAATACTTGTTTTTGTCGAGAAGGTTTGCAAAAAGTAAAGTGAATTGTAGGGAAACGATGAAAACGTGGTCACGTTTGCCGTTTGAGGGAAGGAAAGGCGGGAATCGTAATCTGCCTAATGATAGGGTTTTAATCTCTAAACAACATCTTGCCATCTCTTTATTGCACAGCTTTGCCCTGCTTAAAGCACTGACAATATTTTCATAAAAGAAAGCTGACATTCTCTTTGATCAGCTGATCAATGCCACGCAACAAGCATAGCTGAAAGCCTTTATATTACTACATGAGCTATCGATATCAAACTGCATATACTGTGGGGTGACCATTACAGTCTTTACGACTTTATTGAACACTACAGACTTTGATATCACGGATAACTATTCTCTAAGTACCCACAATACGTTACTAGGCCGGTCGAAGGTATTGAGGCTATGGAACAAGCGTCCTAAAGCGTTGTCGAGCAGGATTACTCGACTGACACTGCTAACATTGTGGTAATACAAAATTGGTAGTCTGTAGTCTGTTAGAGCTCCTCAGAACACTTTACTTCTAAACGAAAAAGGTAAAGAGATCTAAAGTGTGTTTCTGGTATCCGGTTTTCATTATATCATATAACTTGTTTTGTTTCTTCAACCACTAATGATTTAAACTAGCCGAGCCTTCCTTTTTCAGTTATCCCTCTTTTCCCCACACAAGTGTCTCATTAAAGAGCCTATAACTCAATATTTTCAGCACTGATTCTACATGAAGTGAAAAGTCGAATGGTGAAATATTTTTATTTGATTTGAGTGATGCATCTTGGAGATATCAAGGTTTATACGTCCAGTATGCTAATGAGTGTGATGTCCTAGTAGGGATTTGGGTTTATTTGTCATCATTTTTAAATCAAAACACTGATTACTATGAGGAAACAAATTTACAATAACCTTTCTATAAACCCTGAGTAAGATGATTTTGCCAATCGATAAATCGATAACAATCGATACCGCTGATTTGATTGATATCGATTGTATCGATCAATCGTTAAAAATCGAACTCACACTAAATTTTTGTATCGATTTTTATCGATTGATTGATTATATACATATCGATTTTTTTCGATTTATGTTCTTGAACAATTTCTATCTATGATCGTACGGGGGCCGTGTGGCTACGGATTTATACCACCGACAATTACTCTTTCGTAACCATAGCTTGACACTAACTAGGAGTTTGTTATAGTGATAAGTGAACAGACAGCAAAAGTACTTGGATAATTAGCTGCCTGATCTACATATTATTACTTGTGAATTAATAGTTATAAAATCTATTGCACTATCATCGATATTTTCGAATACTTTCCGTGAAATAAAGCTGATTATATGATTGTACTCATTATTGGATCGAATTAAAGCTGTCAAATCTTGATCGATAAAAATCGATTAAATCGATAAAAATCGAACTCACACCAATTTTTTTTATCGATTTTAAACGATTTCCTATAAAAATCGATACAAATCAGCTGATTTCTATCGATTTTTATCGATATCGATTTTTATCGATTGACTACTCCGGGTTATGTTTTATACAGGATATTTTACTACCCCAGTAAATTTTCGAAAGTTTAATAATGCCTACTATGACATCACACTCATTAGCATACTGGAGGCTCGGCTAGTAGAATCATTAGTGGTTGAAGAAAAAAGTTAGGGGTCATAGGCACTGTAAGTTCTCGCGCTCGACACTAATCCATTTGATTCTACGTAAAGTTAAATGTTGCCTCTTTAAACTATGAACTGTTATAATTCAATGACTGTGACTTCATATAATCATTAAATAGAAGATGTAACTAGCTAAAAACTAGTGTGAGCTGCGTCGGTGTTTCTAATGAAACAGTAATGATAAAAAGGTAAATTATTACTAACAAATAATTAATAAATCTCAAACTAATTTGCTATAAAAAAACCTTTGCTTAATTAAACCTCAAGTCTAGACAAAAATCTCTCACACACACACCTAAATCCGGATACTGCAAAACTGCAAAGAAAAAAGTAAAATACCTAAACATGTGGACGTGTCATTGGTTAAAACGGCTAATAATATCAAGTATTAACTAGAAAAGTCCTAAAATACGAAAGCTTGCACAATAATGGCCTCTGTGTGAGATTTGGTGTCATTGACAGACTGACAGATGCCTCGGCTATGAATTTAGACGATTTGAACAGCTGAAACAAATCAAACGAAGGCGAGAGATTGATCTGAGTGAAAACACCACATTTTTTTCAACAATCCTCCAATAAAGATTGCCACACAACCGCACCAAAAATAATGCAATACCACGTCACCGCAAACCCTCTCCATCATTCATCATTAGTGCAAACCCAAACCGCTTCAAATAACGCTGATTATCTACATGTCCTGTTTTATCTAAATCCGTTAATCACTCAATCCTTTGGCGTCAAATTAATGTTAGTAATATCAAATTTATAGTTTGTAGTAGCCTGTTAGAACTCTTCAGAACACGTAACTTTAACAAAAAAGGTAGGAAGATCTAAAATGTCCTTCGTGGCCTTCAGGGTTCAACATCATTTAACTTGTTTCTTCAACCATTAATGATTTTGGTAACCAAGCTTTTGGGCCCATGGTCCATCATTAGGGGAAAAATGAAGCAGTAAACAACAACAAAAAAACGTTGATAAGCTCAGTTATCAAAATCATTGATCAGTGACCCTCACCCCTAACTCAATAGTTTCAGTTTTGATTCAGTAGTGAATAGTTATGCATCTTGAAGATCAAGGTTTAGTATTCCAATAATGTTATTCGTTGAGTGCGATGTCATAGGCCGTTACATGGTTACATTTCAGAACTCTACATGGAGAACGAGACGGGTGGCGGTGAAGTTCACGACCCCACAACTACATACACAGTTTTAGGCCTCTACGGTGTTTTGGACATAACAATCTTAGCAGCAAACATACTTGTGCTGTTCCTAGTTTACAAGAAACGCAATCTACGTACAGTCACCAACAACTTCCTGGTGAGCTTGGCTGTGAGCGACCTATCGACAGGACTAATAGCTATTCCCAGTTCTATTGCATGTTCATTGACGGTCACAGAGAATACGTGTATTGCAATGGACATTTGCATACGCTTTCTAGCCTTCTCGTCCGTTACCCACCTGACGGTGTTGACCCTGGAGAGATATCTACGAATCACTAAGCCATTTGCGTACAGATCTCGTGTAACGGGGAAGAGCACATACCGGGTTATATTCGGGATGTGGGGGTTTTCGCTGCTTGCTTCGCTCGTTCAGTTGTCGTGGATCAAAAACTTGGCTATCGATGAGAAAGACATGATACAAATCGAGATCATCTACGACTGTGTATCATTCGCAATAGTCGTGGTCATACCATTATTCCTCATCTCCGGTATCTACATCGCTATATTTCGTTTCATCCGGAGACACAACGCAAGAAGGGGTGAGGTGCTAGCAACGAGTACAAGCACGTCCAGCCAGAAAAAAGCAAATGCCAAGAACGAAAGGAAACTTTTACTGGTCTTCCTGGCAATGATAGTGGTGTTCATCCTGGGCTCATTCAACTACTTTTTCTGGGCAATACTTCTTGACCTCCACGAGCACCACAGTATTCGGTTCACTAGTAATACATATAACATGGTTGTTAGGTTTACCATGTTTTTTCGTTATTTCTCATCACTTTGTAACCCAGTGCTGCTGACGTTCTTCAAACAAGATTTCCACGAGGCTCTCATGGTAGTCGTGGGTCGAAGAAGGGTTCCAAGAGAGAAGAGAATATCGAGCAAGGAAGAAACAAACGCGACGTCTAAGGTACTTTGAAAGTCGTCAAGCCAGCCATTGTTGGATAAAAGCAAACGAGATTTTTTCACTGGGGAAAATATTGTCTTACTGTTTGATGAACTATACTCAACTAAGCAAGCCGTAAATTGATGAAACCAGATAGGTTCCCTTTGCAGTAAAATTCCATGTTTGATAAACTAAACCAAACTTAGCCAGCGAACGATTGAAAACAGTTACGCTATATAACCTAGACCAATCAATTAAATGAAGTAAGGATGTTAAAAGTTTTAAGAGTAAGTTAAGAGGGAATCTTCTTCGTAGATTTAGGAACTCATGATTAAATTTTGAACTAGGTTTATATATTTACTTACTGTACTGAACATTTGATCATTTCATATTACTTAACTTTTAGTTTTAGTTTTATTTAATATACATATATATATATATATATATATATAACTTAGATTTTATATTGCTAATTAATTCTATATTGTAATTGACGGTGAAAAGCCCCCTTGGGGATGTAATCAATAAAGTATGTATGTACTGTATGTGTGTATGTATATGTATATGTGTATGTGTGTGTGTGTGTGTGTGTGTGTGTGTGTGTATGTGTGTATGTATGTGTGTATGTGTGTAGTGTGTGTGTGTGTGTAGTGTGTGTGTATGTGCGTATGTGGTGTTATGTGTGTATGTGTATGTGTGTATGTGTGTGTGTGTGTGTGTGTGTGTGTGTGTGTGTGTGTGAGTGAGTGTGTGTGTGTGCGTGTGGAAGATACAAGATTCTTTAATAATGATGCCTCTGATAACAATTAATTCTAAAAAACTCATTAATAATTCATGAAGGGAACACAATAGAAATCATGACGGATTTTCTCTATCAAACTTGGTTCATTTCGTAAACAATTCAGTACAATATGAGAACATACATCATGATTTTTTTAAGCCGTTCAATAAACTCGCAGATCTTGTTTTATCAGGTCTAAAACCACTCGGTTACGCCTCGTGTTTTCAAATCCTGATAAGACACTCCTGCGAGTTTATCAAACAGTACATAGTATTAAATGAAGTTTACATGCCTTAGGGCATTGACTATTGTAACAGCTGGAGGACTAAACTACACAGTTAGTCACTAAGTTATTTACAATTATAGGTCAGAAAAGAGCCTTGAAAAAAAATCTATAAATATATATTAAACACAAAATAATACAAAGTAATGATAAAACGGGGGGGAACAAAACAAGACGAGAGAAAGTGAATAGGCAACATGAATAAGAAATAATTATTCTAAGTATTACTTACAACTTATTGTGGATTATAGCTACTAATGAGGGTAGAAAATAATTTGCGTTTAAAAATTTTTTTTTTCCTTTTTAAAATTTTCATCCAATGAATTCCATAATATTGCACCAGCAAATTGGTTTTTACAGGTGGGAGAGTATAATATTCTTTACTAGAAAATCTCATGTTGTATTTATAAATAGTTTAGTACTTGCACGAATAAAATATGATTTAAATACATCAGGGAGATTGTTATGATAGTCATACATGAAAATACCAGTTTGGAACTTCACAAGGTCTTTAACCTTTAAGATGTTTAGATCAAGAAATAATGGATTTGTATGTGCTCTGTTAGTCAATAAAAGTTATCAAACGGATGACTTTCTTTTGAAGATTGAAAATGGGATGCGGGGTGGTATCGTACGTTTTTGATACGTTTTATCTTTCCGAGAGCTTTTCAAGCCCTCTCAAGATTTTTAAATTCAAGGACTTAAGGACTTCAAGAACCAGCGCGATCCTTGTGCGTTGTATATAAAACTAACGGTTTGATATTCTAAATCTTTTTTCGATAATTTTTTTAGCACTAAATGGACGCAATGCAGTCGGTCACAGTGAAAATTTTCAAGTATTTTCTTTTCTCTCTTGTCAAAACGAATCTTTCCACGAATGAGTCTTATTTTCTTTATTTTCGAGCTAAAGGAGTTGTTTAACGAGCCGAAAACCTGGAACTAGGAAAAATAGACCTTTTTGGAGTTCCAATTACCGCCGGGGCGTAGCAAGGTCTCGATTATAGGAAGGGGGAGGGGTTAGGCAATGTGTCATTTTCTCCACAGGAATCCCGCATGAATTAACTACAATTTGGCGTCGAAAGCAAACTTTTGGGATTGTACGAATATTTTGGGTACATACCCGTTTGTAGTGTTCACCTAACCCTCTTCTCGTCAGCATGCTCACTAAGCCTGATACATCGTTGTTGGAATGTTTCTCGTAACGCAAGGCGTACAGCAAAACTAGCCGCAGTAGATCAAGATCTGTTACATTCTCATTGGCCATCACACGACGGATATTCTGTATGTTAAATATGATATTCAAAATCATAATGAATAGGGAACGAACCTAGGAGAAGATCGTGGTTATCACAGATATATTAACCCACCCTCTTTTCCAAATAATTTGCAATGACAATAACCGATAAATCAAAATCAAAGGAGTGTGGAACAAATCTACTTAGGCGTAATGTTATGCAATTTTCAGACCGCGTGCTACTCTCTTAAGAATAGTGCTAAGTGTGACGTAATTAGAACGAAAAACTACTTCCGGGTCCAAATTAATAATTACTTCTACAGACATTTTTCTGTTTTTTTTTTGTTCATATATCTAATTGTTGAAGGTAGATAATAAATCCTGGGAATGAGTTGTTGCAAGATTTTAGCGATCTTCTTTTGTGATTGGACCCGGAAATACGTCACAACTTAAAAGCTCTATAAGATTCGGGATTTTGTCAGGGATTGATTACCTGTAAGGCAGAAGAGTGATCATTTTGACAGGCGAGTTCTTGTTCCACTTCAGATACATCAAGTAATGCTCGCTCACCGACAATGCGTGACAGCTCACTGACCATAGTCACATGTTTAGACACTGTACCTGACATCTTCTTGAACTGGGGGTAATTCTCCACAAATGCCTTGAGTGGTTATAAAAATTTTAGACTTAGACTAGATAGCGGTGCAAAAAAGGAGTGAGGGAGGGGAGGGTAGGGTAGGAAATATTGTCATCTTGTAACCTTAATATCAAGTGTCATAATTAATACCTTCATATCAGATATGGATTCTAGTTTCTGGTTGGACTTGACGTGGTGTTGAAAGTCATCCATCAATGTTTTGATATTCTGACCAATCTCTCCGAAATTGAGATAAAGATTCTGCATAAAATCCAAATATGCCATAATGAAATCAAACATTAGAACATGTCAAACAAATGTGGAGTACCGGGTGGAGTACAGGGTGGAGTACAGGGTAGAGTACAGGGTAGAGTACAGGGTGGAGTACAGGGTGGAGTACAGTGTGGAGTACAGGGTGGAGTACAGGGTAGAGTACAGGGTAGAGTACAGGGTGGAGTACCGGTTGGAGTACAGGGTGGAGTTCAGGGTGGAGTACAGGGTGGAGTACAGGGTGGAGTACAGGGTGGAGTACAGGGTGGAGTACAGTTTGGAGTACAGGGAGGAGTACCGGGTGGAGTACAGTTTGTAGTACAGGGTGGAGTACCACATGGAGTACAGGGTGGAGTACTACGTGGAGTACCGAGTGGAGTACAGGGTGGAGTACAGGATGGAGTACAGGGTGGAGTGCCGGGTGCAGTACAGGGTGGAGTACAGGGTGCAGTACAGGGTGGAGTACAGGGTGGAGTACCAGGTGGAGTACAGGGTGGAGTACAGGTTGGAGTACCAGGTAGAGTACAGGGTTGATTACCGGGTGGAGTACAGGGTGAAGTACAGGATGGAGTACAGGGTGGAGTACAGGGAGCAGTACAGGATGGAGTACAGGGTGGAGTACAGGGTGGAGTACAGGGTGGAGTACAGGGTGGAGTACAGGGTGGAGTACAGGGTGGAGTACAGGATGGAGTACAGGATGGAGTACAGGGTGGAGTACAGCGGGAAGGACATCCAAAGAAGCCTCTTAACATCATTACCCTTTGGTAGAATTCATCATGTTCTGCAGACATCACAACTTCCTGCAATAGCAATAACAAACTTATAAACATGCATGTGCTAAACCTGACTGTATAAATGAGTCTGGGATCATGAAAAACAGAATGCTGGTGCATTAAATGAGTAAGAGGACAAGTGGAACTTTCAAGACCGAGCAATTAAAATGTTTTCCAGAATTAGGATAAACACTGGTTTATCAAATATTTGAAAACCAGGGCTATCAATTCAGATGTAAAGTGAAATTAGTCCAAATTCGTATTATTCTCCACCATTCTGCCTTCTTATAAACAAGGTGTGACGTCATAATGATAGTGATATAGGGCAATTGAAGTGGTGTTATTACCTGTAGTTCCCGTGCAACTCCTGGAGATTTCAATAGATCCACTCTGTTGTTCTTGATGGTTAGAAGTTCATGTACCATGGCCTGATAGGTCCACTGCAGAAAAGAAAAACATTTCCTTTTACAGTAAATGCCTGTTATATACATCTCATTTGATGCTTTTTCTTTTATTGACATGTAATCTCACACGTTCACTCTAGAGTATCAACATACATTTACTGGCTGCCTTTAAGACCTTTATTTTCTCAAATTATCTTACTGATGAAACCTACAGTATATAGGCCAAACAGATAACTTACAGATTTACCTCAAACGACCTCTAGACCAATAAAAATCAGAAAGCAGCAATATTCACAGATCAAACTGAACCAACTCCTGGGCTGATCTAAGTAAGGACACAACTAACTCACAGATTGAACCCTGAAACAACCTCTGGGCTGATTGAATTCAGGGCATGGCTAACTCACAGATTGAACCCTGAAACAACCTCTGGGCTGTTTGAATTCAGGGCATGGCTAACTCACAGATTGAACCCTGAAACAACCTCTGGGCTGATCAAAGTCAGGGCATGGCTAACTCACAGATTGAACCCTGAAACAACCTCTGGGCTGATCTACATCAGGGCATGGCTAATTCACAGATTGAACCTTGAAACAACCTCTGGGCTGATTTAAGTCAGGACAGAGCTTACTCACAGATCCAACCCTGAAACAACCTCTGGGCTGATCTAAGTCAGGCCATGGCTAACTCACAGATTGAACCCTGAAACAACCTCTGGGCTGATTTAAGTCAGGACAGAGCTTACTCACAGATCAAACCCTGAAACAACCTCTGGGCTGATCAAATTCAAAAAAGGACGAACTCACAGATTGAATTGGAATTTAGCATGTTAAGCAAGGTGGTTTGGCTTTCCATTTATTTGCCCATCATTTATTTAGATCATTTTAAACCCTTCATTAGCCACTGGTGCCTTGTTTCACTTTCCCTGCTAGCAGAGTCTTCTGTAGACATTTTATTTGTCTACAGGAGACTGTGGTACTGCAGCAGGAATAGTTTGCTCTCCTTAACTTTACAAACCTGGTTTAGAAGAGGGGAAACCGGATCATCCCGTCTGTCCAGAATCAGCAGCAATGGAGGAACATCAGTCCTTCTGAAGTCAAATAACTTGGCTTCTTCATTTATCTTTTGCTGTAATTAAACAAAAGAAAAAGTGTTCAGCTTACCATTCCTATTAAAACCTTTAAATTGTATCGAATCCCGATACAACCTCTGAGCTGTTCAAAGTCTGGAAAAAGCTTACTCGCAGATGGAATAGGACTTTAACTGGTTAGATTTTGTGGAGGGCTCCAGGAAAACTGGAGAAAACCCTTGATCAAGGAACAGGGTCTGGAAGGGGGGCCCCAGATCCCGAATCATGTGCTTTTTTCCCCTCAAAATCCTGCTTCCCAGGAAAATCAAAAATGAGAAAAAAAGCTACACACAAAAAAAAAATTGGCAATTCCCGAGTCAAGGCCACAATCATATATTTTTTACCCTAGTTTCCTGGATACTGCACTTTATTTTTTCCGTTTCCCAGCTCCAGGAATACCCGTTCGGACCCCGAAGGGAGAGACTCTACTCACATGTTAAAGCGGGGGGAAAAATACTCACTCTTATATTGTCTGCTAATCTTTGAGCCAGTTCTGATGACCTCTGATATCTGATCATTGGGCATTTCTTTAGGGACAGCAACACAGCAAGAACACCCTGACATACCCTGTCTAATGCATCTATGTCCCACTGACCACCCTACAGAAAAATGGAAAAACAAATGCTCAAAAAAAATTCTTCAGTTAACAAAACAAGTCCAAACATATAGTAGTTTTCATTATTTTGTGAACTGCACATATGTGAGCTGCTACATGCATACTGGAACTGTTTTATTTGTTGCTTCAAAAATTAATATGAATCTTGCTTGTGAGACGTTCCCTGGTTGAGATTTTTACTGCTAACACATCAAAACTTAAATGAATATCCTGCTTGGACACTCCAGCAGTTTATTATCTTTTTTCATTACTTCAAAATTTATTGAGAACCCTGCTGCATCAACCAAGTCAATGGATCCATAGTTTATGGAAAAACGTGGAGTTAGAATCAGAATAGAATTAACACAACAAACAAGCAAAGATTACTGGTAGCTTCTGTAGCTTGTCTTATAATTATTTACCCTCATGGATGTTGGTATGTTGAATGAAAATACATGTGGACTGACTGCATAGTAATCAGCATAGTATTCCTAAGAGAGAGAAAAAAAATTAATATTTGTTGGTTTGATATTTCATTCCATGTATTAGGGCCGCAACGTCAATCAAATTCTTAGTTTTAGTTGTATCCTTATTCATGTGTCTTTTTATGTGCAACTGTCAAACAAATAAATGATGCACTCACATACTTCTACGCACAGGCTTTCTGCTGCCATATGAGCATTTCCATGCCTTATTTGTAAAAACTGCCAGTTTCAAATGTGTCAGTATAACATACCAATAAAGTATAGGAATACATCATCGGCAGACATTCTTTTGCATGTCAGGCTTTATTACACCAGACATTCAAAAACAGACATACAGTACACTATACCAAATGGCACACTCTTCTGCATCAAATATTTAGTTATTATGTAAAACAGAATTGATCTTACCTGTACTTCTCTAACTACTTCATGATCATCTGCCTCAGCTAAGGATCTGATGTTTGGTTTGGAGATGAAATTAGAGAAATCTGTCAACACAATAAGATAAAATAGTCTAATAAACTTTTTAAAAAATAAATTGTAAGAGTTGAAACTAACCTTTTGTATGTCTGGGATCCATTTATAACACTGAGTGCTGAAGCAATAGAACTCTTTGCCTTGAGCATTTAATGTTTCCCATTTCAGACCATACATGTGTCATTCGCTAGAGTATCATTTCTTTGTTTAACAGTTGTGCATGATGAGACAAATAAATACTGTATGATTGGATACAACCCAAACAAAGAATCTTATTCTCGAGAGAAGAACCCATGATCTGAAATGGGAAAACATTACGCCCAAGGTACAGGTCTACATTAGCAAGGTGTATATGTAATTTAGTTGTATACAGTATGTAAGTACAGTACACTGTGTGTAGTCATGATGAACAAAGCTAAGCCACAATGGTTATGCAACACATATTCATGCAATAACACTGTAGTGGCTTTCTCTTTTTTGTGTGTGTGTGTATCTTACTCAATAAAACACATTGCAGGGCTTAAAATAATGTGCAGTTATCAAATATTGTCAGGCCAAAAATGGAACTTGTCCTGGATCGGTCAGGTTTTTGACTTGCCAGTCCTTTTGACTAGTAATGTTGAACCAGAAAGGACATATGATGAAGCTAAAATTAATTCAGCTCGTCATCATGACAAGCATCTGACCAGCCAGTCATTATTTTTAGCCCTTCATTGCCAACTATGGTAAAACTTGGAGACTATAGATATATAGTATAATTTTAGACTGGAATATAGAGTTTCTCAAGCTGTGATTGGTTGAGCGACTGTTGATTCTGAGATGATAATCACCACTGGAACAATGAAACATGCTTTTTCCAAAAATTTCCAGATCAGAAGTACTGTAAAACTTTAAAATTTTTTATCCTGAATTTTGACTTTTCTCTGTCTAAAATCATACTAAAGCAGAACTCAGGCTCATTGATTATGGTGATGTTAACCTCCCTGCTTGAACACTCATGGCTCGGTAAATATTTCACTGATAATCACTTTGCCTTCAGTGAATAATTATTAAATACAAAGACAAAACATTATTCCAAAAGAATGAGCTCTAAAGATATCTGTAGCTGTACTTACACAAATAGTATGAACCATATTTTGGTGCCTTCAGTTCACTGCATAAATGATCAATATTTTCCTGAGAGAAAATGTGAATAATATTATCTCACTTTCTGATTTGCTAGTGTGCCCCAATGTGTTCATAAGAGCACATAACACATGTATTCCTACCCAATAAAACCACAACTTAAATTTGTATTTCATAAAATAAATAGAAATTTGCTTACTGTACAGACTGTGTGTACTGTACCATCATACATGTACCATCATAAAACACTTTGGGGTTGGCAGAAGACTCAAAAAGTCTTGAGTGGTACTCTATTATAGAGCAGTTTTCGTATGAATGTGAAAAGCTCAGTGCCATAAGTGTGACGTGCCGTGACTGTGATACTTTTTAGAATTTTGATTGGCTGATTTCTTTCACATGCAATATTATTGGTCTAAAAGTGCCGTGATCTTGGCATAACCATGTCTGCGCCATGTTTATGCCGTGTTCCGGGTATTTGATTAGATGGAGAGTAAATTCTCGTGCAATGTGGTTTGTCTGGCGTATCCTTTGCTGTGTCACGACCGTGTTCGTGCTGTAAACTTTTCACAGTCATACGAAAACTGCACTATGTCAATACAGTACTTCTCTTAACACTCCTAATGCATTCTGCCAATCCCTGTGTGTTGACACTTTATACAAGCACATTTTTTCCTATTTCTTCAGTAGTTCTTGCATACCCTTGTTGGTCTAATAAAGCAGATAGCCTTCAAGTGTTTCATGGTCTCTCTCCCTTGTGTGTCAATCTTCTCAAACAAATAAACTTCTTTCTGTAGTACTTCACTTTGTGAATAAACCATGCTTACGATTCCAGTCTGCAAAATAATACCACTAATTATATTACCTCTTCATGGGCGATACAGTAGGAGATAGGTCATTCCAAGATATAGGATTCATGGACATACATGTACATCAGAACGTGAACAATCGACGGAGGTGTTTTTTGAAGGTATGTGTTTGAATAAATCTGCAGATATGCAGTCAGGAAGGCCACCTTTCCTTTATATCTTTTATAGCAGGTATACTGTACTGTACATGTATTTATATGTTTGAGTGAATGCATGGATATGGTTTTGAGGGAACAAATAATAATGGAATACTTTTATCAACAGGAACAAACAGAAAAATTACTGGGGAACATGAGAACTTTGACCCTCCTGGGAGGGCCTTGGATAAGCCCTCAGTGATCAAAACATACATGTATAACTCAAATATATACCTTCAAAGCTATAGAGAAGGGGTGGCCCAATGTTGACTGCGTATCCAGTCAAACATACTCTATATACATTGTAAATATATAAAGTTGTAGGGGAGGTGCCGGCATATCCACTTGTCCAACCTTTCATAGGAACAGTCCGAAATTGTTGGGTATTCTGAAGTTTTACCAAAGAAACACTATCTTACTCAATGGCATTACGAGATACAATGGATTACAGTACTAAAAATTATTTCTTAAAATTCCGAAGGACAACAAGCATGATCACTTACGAAATGATATTTAGTAATCTTATAAATCACTATTGTTTATATAGTATATTGCACAAAATATAAAGAATGAAAACCCAATATAAATTTATACAGGAATATTAGAACTTCAGGAGTACTATTAAAAGCGTTATATTTTCGCGACTTTTAGAAAACTCACCGTTTCTTTATCCATGAGTAGAACCTTCATCCCTGGTCCGGCATCCTCCACCATTTTCGATACATACTGCTTTACAGCTAAAATAACATTCATTTTGACACGAAAAAAAATAAACCAAAGCCTTCTTTAATTTATATGACAAATAGTTAAGGGTTAATGTTGCTTAAATGAACTGGAACTTAATTTCTGGGAAGAAAAGAAGATAAATGTAGAGAGATATTATCAAAACACGTCCGCCATCTTTGAATTTCCGGTCAGCCTGGTTCCAGTCTCCTCTCCACGTCTATTAAATTACATCTGTATCTCTGTATTACAAATTTTTATCGGAATTTTACTTTTTTTTATCAAACTTAACACAAAATAGGAGAATACTTGAAAAGAGAATGAATTAATAATAATAAAGAATCTTTTTTTTAATAATTTTTGGGAATTTGAAAAATATTTTTGATTTTTGACCTGTGATCACATGATTGTTTAAATAATGCGCATGCGTAGTTGATACCGGTAAAAATCAAGATGGCGGACGAAGTGGTTGATATCGAAGTAGCTCGACAAAAAATGAGACAATGGCGCGATGAACCGCTACGAAACAGCGAAGAAGTCGTTGAATTTGGAGAATGCCTCCTTCTTGAACACGGAAACAAGCTCGGAGACGAACTGTGGACGATCTACGAGCAAGTTTTTTTGGCATCTTTGGACTGTGGTAAACTTGATTTAGCCACCATGTGTTTGAAAGAATTGAATACACAATTCCCTGGCAGTATGCGAGTTAAGAAGCTAAAAGGAATGAGGTTAGAGGCCTTAGAGAGATACGAAGATGCAGAGAAAATTTACGATAAGATTCTAGAAGCAGAGCCCGCGAATTCCGTAGCGTACAAGAGAAAGATCGCCATCTTGAAATCCCAGAACAAGATTCCCGAAGCGATCAAAGAACTTAATGAATATTTAAAGAAGTTTATGAGTGATCAAGAAGCTTGGATGGAGTTAATCGATCTTTATATATCACTACAAGATCTCCGTAAAGCCAAGTTCTGTATGGAAGAACTTATCCTCGCTAATCCACACAATCATCTGTACCATCAACGCTTCGCTGAGATCTTATACACCATTGGTGACCTTGAAAACATGGAGAAATCTCGCAAGTATTTCGCTCAATCCTTAAAGCTTGACAACGATAACTTGAGGGCTTTGTATGGATTCTTTTTGTCAGCTTCACATCTGTCGTCTTTCTCTAAAGATTCTAAGGCAAAGCGTGAGAATGCAAAGTATGCGTCTTGGGCTGGTGGTCAAATTATGGAGAGATACCAGTCAATAAAAGTTGGTGATGGCCAGGAAGAGGACAATATGTTGGCACTTGGTGGAATGATAGACTCTCTTCAAATCAATACTCCTCCAAATATACCTTCTTAGCAAAGAATGTAGACATTTAGGTGCAGAACAACGTATTCATACATTTCAAGCTTGCCTTTTTATTTCATAGCTATATGTATATTACAGTGCCGAGACTCTGGCTGGTACCCCTTTAATCAAGTTAACCAATCACTTTGAAAACAAAGCATTTCAACTCAAGCCAATCAGGAGAAGGAGAGCATTCATCATTTATGGGGTAAGAGTGGGGGGCTATGAGGATCATACATTTTGAAAAAAAATTTTTTGGGTCCCCCCCTCCCCAACCCAAACATAACATATTTTTCAGTGGACCCTTCCCTCCACCAAAAAAATAGTCCCCCCAAAAAATAGAGACCTTTATTAGACATTAAATATATTTAGCTTTGAAAAAAGCCCCTCACCCCCATCACCCCCTTTCTAATAATTGTTACATGATAAAATGGATGCCCCCCCTTTCAAATCCCCATAACCCTCCAACATATAAATTCTAAACACTCCCTAAGCGACAGAGCCTAAATCTGATTATATATCTGATATATCTGATTACATATCTGACGAATAACTTTAATGTTGAGAAGAGGTTGGTTAATAAGCTAGGAAGAAAGTATAGAATAATTTGTCATTCAACTTAATTGTTATTAACAGCCAATCACAAACCTGGAAATAAGACATTTTCATTGGCTGAAGTTAATATGATACTAATTGTGCACTCTCCTGATTGGCTAAATTTTTCACTCTACATCATGATTTGTTAAATTCATAAAAGTGGTCCCAGTTAGATGTCGACAATGTAACCAAATCATAAACAAACTGCTGGACAATGACAAATCCTGCATTGTTATTGGCTACGCTACTATAAGAGTGTTAGCCCACTATTAGAGAAAGACACATCAAAACTCAAAACAATGGTACTTACCTTGCGTTTGGCAGCAGAAGATCTTCCACTGCTTCAATGGTTTTGTGTTTGATAAAATAAAAATATGGCTATGCTAAAAAAATTTGACAGGCTCCTGTTTGGTCCATTTTGTGGTAATTCATATATGCATATCTCACTGTACTTTAACGATTATAATTTATGATATATATAGCCCTTCCTATATGTCTATAATCAAACGTACTAGCAATCATGAGTTGGTGTTAGTATGAGGTGGTGGGCAATTGCACCCCTTTAGATTGAGAAGTTGTGTAAAATCTTAAAACCAGCCCCCTAATATACAGTACTGTATGTTAGAAGGCAGAGTTTCCACTCATGATGCAATCAACTATAGGGGAAGTCTGACTGATGAATATCTTGTATTAATATAATTTTAGACTTGAATATAAAATTTTGCTTGCTTTGCTTGGTTGAACAGCCAGTGACTTTGAGACTTTATTATAAAGTTTTCAAAAGTTTGACAGAGTTGAAGTAATGCTAAAAACTTTTTTATCCTGAATTCCGTCTTTTCTCCAGGCATCCCAGACCTCCTATATATCCTATTTTTCCTATAATTTGTATAGGATCTTATAAAGAGCCTTTAAAACACTCATGAATAATTCATACGCTTATGGTCCAATTGGAGCCACCATACACGTCACATGCATGAAACTTTATACCCGATAAAGTCATCTTCATTAGTATTCAAGCGATTTTATATAAAGACACATGTGTCTTTATATAAAGACACATGTGATCTTTATATAAAGACCACTCGAATACTATGAGGATGACTTCATCAGGGATGAAGTATGCATCCAAGTTTAGATGAAGACAGAGCTTCATCAAGGTCATAGTCAACCCTAATGATCTTTGACTAACGTGCCTGTCTTTGCCTTGGCACGCAATATCCAACGTGTGGGAGCTTCTATTGAATGTGGTTGCGCATGCCCGTGACGAAGTATAAAAGTCAAAGTATAAAAATCCATGTTCGTGACGTGTATGGTGGCTCCAGTTGAACCAAAATCTTATAAATTGAGTGTTTCATGAGTGTTTTAAGCAGTTCAAAAAACTCGTAGATCGTGTTTTATCAGGTATAAAAGCACTCGGCTACGCCTCGTGCTTTTATGCCTGATAAAACACTCCTACTCGTTTTTTAAACACTACATTTTTAAAGAAAACCTCCTATATTTCCTATGAATAGGACGACTGCTGATTGATACATTTATATTTTACACTGTTTAGCATATTTGGCGAAGGAAATAAAATGGCCCCTTTCTGGTTTTTTTTTCTTTTGGTTCTGTTTTTTTTTTAATGGCTTTTTAGTTCTGCAAATCATTGCCTGTGCACCCTCCCAATCCATGGTTACGCCACCGAAAAGCTATCTTAGCTCCTATAAAGTGCATATATTTTTGGGAAAAAATCTTGCACAGCCTATATTTCCTATCAAATTTGTCTAAAACGTTGCTGGGATGCCTGTTTCTCTGATATTCAAGTGAAATAGATATTAGACTAATACACATTGTTAGGCCATAATTCCATTGTTTTCTTTGTGTCTATTTGTCTTGTTACATGTCAACTGATATTTTTTATTTCAAGGGTTAAATGCCTTCACTATAGATTGTTAGTGTGTGATAGTCAAATAGACAAAGAAAACAATGAAAATAAGACTAGCCTCTATCCGTTTACTGACCATTACTTGGGCTAAATAAAACCGTTCTTAATTGGTTGCAAAATATTGTCTCATTGCTTTATTCTACTACTAAAGATTGTTTTATTTTAAAAAATTAACTTAGAAGTATTAACTTTCTATCATATTTCAAAGTGAAGTGTGCGGGATGGATTTATTCGATAAAAACACCTGCTTTTTGAAGCATATATTGGTAATGGGAAGAATCAAGGCAGTCAGTAGTGCATTACATGACCAAAGATCATTATGGTTCTCGTTAAACTAAAATGAAAAGTAAATAATGCCCCAGTACACAGCCAGAAGTGTAAAGCAGACTTCCGGACTGCTGATACGCCTATTTAATCCATCTCATGTTTATTCTTATTCTGATACGCCCATCCAATCCATCTCATGTCTAATCTTATTCTGATACGCCCATCCAATCCATCTCATGTCTATTCTTATTCTGATATGCCCATCCAATCCATCTCATGTCTATTCTTATTCTGATATGCCCATCCAATCCATCTCATGTCTATTCTTATCCTGATACGCCCATCCAATCCATTCTATTCTTATTCTGATACGCCCATCCAATCCATCTCATGTCTATTCTTATTCTGATACGCCCATCCAATCCATTCTATTCTTATTCTGATACGCCCATCCAATCCATCTCATGTCTATTCTTATCCTGATACGCCGATCCAATCCATTCTATTCTTATTCTGATATGCCCATCCAATCCATTCTATTCTTATTCTGATACGCCCATCCAATCCATTCTATTCTTATTCTGATACGCCGATTCAATCCATCTCATGTCTATTATTATTCTGATACGCCCATCCAATCCATTCTATTCTTATTCTGATACGCCGATTCAATCCATCTCATGGCTATTCTTATTCTGATACGCCCATCCAATCCATCTCATGTCTATTCTTATTCTGATACGCCGATTCAATCCATCACATGTCTATTCTTATTCTGATATGCCCATCCAATCCATCTCGAGTCTAATCTTATTCTGATACGCCCATCCAATCCATCTCATGTCTATTCTTATTCTGATACGCCGATTCAATCCATCACATGTCTATTCTTATTCTGATACGCCCATCCAATCCATTCTATTCTTATTCTGATACGCCGATTCAATCCATCTCATGTCTATTCTTATTCTGATACGCCCATCCAATCCATCTCATGTCTATTCTTATTCTGATACGCCGATTCAATTCATGTCATGTCTATTCTTATTCTGATACGCCGATTCAATCCATCTCATGTCTATTCTTATTCTGATACGCCCATCCAGTCCATCTCATGTCTATTCTTATTCTGATACGCCCATCCAATCCATCTCGAGTCTAATCTTATTCTGATATGCCCATCCAATCCATCTCGAGTCTAATCTTATTCTGATACGCCCATCCAATCCATCTCGGGTTTATGAATAATCCATAATCCTGGTTGACATTTTGAAAATAATCCGTATTTCAATTTTGTAACCAAATATAGCTAAAATGAATGACCAATAAAGCCGGTAATAATTCGCAAATTTGAAATACAACACAAGCAATCCGTAATGTTTAATGCGGAGCCATCGGTAATGTATTCCTTATCTGCGTTCCTCCTCTAAAAAGCCCTGAGGCCCTTCCAGACGCGCCAAAAACAGTTATCATAAAAACATGTTTCTTAGAAAGTGACTGATATTTTGGTATAAGAGAAGTGAATGTCTTTTAGCATACGGCCCATATCTGACATGTAAATTACTGATAAAAAACCTTTATTTTAGCCGCATTTTGTCTCGACTAAGTTAGCACCGTATGTAAGTCGCATGATAACATCGTCAAATGTAATGACCTCGGAAATCAAAAATACCGTGATGTTCAGGATTATCAAATGGATGTAAAATCCCATTGGGCTTTCATTAAGGATGTTTGTTGCTTTGCTCTGTACTATCAAAGGCTTCGTTGTTTGTGCTATCACTTTGTTGCAGTTGTCTTTGAATTCACACCACCGAGTGCACTTTAGGGTTCCCATTCTCTCGTCGCAGCCAGCACGCATGTGTTTTTGCCCGCATCCCATTGTTACCGTCCACTTTCCATATCTGGAGAACAAAACAAAAGAAACTTTATTTACTTTAGGCTGCGTTCATAAAGTATGGCAGAGGGGGGAGGGGGGCAGGTGAAAATTTGAAATGCCCAGAATAATCAAAGTCATGCAAAAAAATACGATTCCCCTAAGCAAGGCTAGTAGCTTCTTCCAACAATTGTGCTTCCCCCCCCCCCCCCCCCCCCATTTTTCTGATAAAAATTTGCCCATCCCCCCTTTTACCTACCAAAATTTTCCCTATGCCCCCTCAATTTCACCCGCCCCCCCTTGCCATACACTATGAACGCAAGCAGCAGTAAGGGGGACTCGCGAATCGCCGGCATTGCCAAAAATCACAAATCGAAAAACCCCAGGGGGGGGTGGGTTTTTTGGAGCAGTGACGAGGCCCTACAGGGGGTCTTGCGCGATCCGTCGGCAGCGCGAAAAGTCCCTTACTGCTGCTGTATTTGGGTACCGCAAACGGAGGTTAAAATATTCCTTAGATATAGATGGACGCCATCAAGAGCATACGAAACAAAACTGTGCGTAAGCTAAGAACTCAGGTGTTGGATCGCCTGGACGCCGACTTTGCCTTCACAACATTTATGGAGGGAGATACAGATGAGACGATGAACGAAGAAAGAGCAGAAAAAATTATCGACATGATGCCCGAAGGTAACTACCGTTTGGAGTTGACGTTTATAAAGTATTTAGACGGCGAGTGGATAATCGAAAAGGGCCGTAATCCTATTCGGGCGTCAGGTAAGCAAAACCTGTTTGTCTTAAGTGAAAATACGCGCCCGGGAGCGTTAGTAGGCATTGACATGATGTTTTACGAGGTCGCTTACCCAGTTACTGTGGTCATTTACGGTGCGTACGAGATTAAGAAGCCCGACGTTAAGAAGCTCAAACCAATGCGACATCCAGGTAACTGTGTTGCGAAGTTAGTAAGAGAGTTCTTTGAGGACTCCACCCGTGGTAGTAAGTTAACTTTAAAGAGAAGAGAAGCCATCAGGAAATGGGAAAAAGACACACATAAGGCCGGAGCCACCATAGACAACATCAAGAAGTTAGAGACTGCCTTAGAACGCCGCATACACGTAAAAGATATCACTGACGGGTTCATTTACCCAGGTACGCACAAATACGGAGGTAGAGGTGCCCCCATAATCATTTACCAACACAATGGACACGCTTGGCGAGAACTTAGGTTCACCAAAAAGAAGGAAACTAAGGTCTATAAAGCTTCTCCGTTGGTAGAATTAGTCCACGAAAACTCCGTTTGGTTGATGGATTCGGAAGGAAGTCAGTTTATGACGCAGGATGGTACTCTTTACCGCCCCGAAATTGAACATCAACGCATTCAAAGTGCCTGTGAAACCTTAGGGGAAGACTTCTCAGACGAGGTCCTTAGCTCTCGTAGTTTGGACTTCTTAGCCGCAAAGAAGAGGAACGGATGGAAGTCCACGCCTAAGGAATTCGCCGACATAGCCAAAGCCTGTGTAGAGCATGGTCATGGAGGTCTGTGGAACATGGAGTATGACGAAAACGAATACGTCTCCTTAGACATGAAACACTGTTACCCCGCAAGTTTTAAAGGATTGGGGGATTGTAAGGAGTATTATGACCGCTACGGACATCCAGACTCACAGTTCTTTCGTGTGTCCTTAGACGGCAGCTATGACGCTCCAGCTACGGGGTTTGTAAGATTAACCTCATGGAAGTTAGCAAAGGGCTTACACCCCATAATTTACGCGTGGTATGGTAAACATTTACAGGAGAAGGAATGGATTCCCGTGCCGTTGTTAAAGTTCTTTGAAGAGCATAAACTTATGACGTACACCGCCCACGAAGCCATATTGTGTCACTCCTCCTTCACAAAATGGTTACCTGAGCATAACCCCACCGCGCGGGTTGTCATAGGAAAGTTCACTCAGGGCGCAAAAGAAGGCGAAAAACATATGCAGCGACGCTTAATAACGGACGAAGGAGAGTTAAGCTTCCTCGTAAAGCGCGCACATGATGATGGATCGATGGTATCTGTGGAAAAGTGGAACTACTTCGTAGAAGGTCAAAAAGAACATAAGTGGAATGCACTGTGTTACTACCAAGATCACAGACCGCAATATTACCATCTGCGTGCCAGTATGTTAGCATATGCGCACATTAACCTTCTTGCGATGCTGCTACGGTTCGACAAAGAGGACATACCACGTGTAGCCACGGATTCCCTGTACGTAAAGCCCGAAGTGTTAGAAAAGATGCAGGAGTTCTACACCGAAGACGAGTTAGCGGAAAGTGGTCAATGGCGCGTTAAAGACGAAGAGATAAAAGCCTGGAGAGAACGTGTGGAATATCATGGTGGACACACAAAAGGCGCCATTACCCCCACAGAAGAGCCATTACCGTTAGTTACGGACCCCATTTCCTACCAACGCTTCTCTTACCTTTACGGAACGGGTGGTAGTGGTAAGACCACCAGGGTTTTGGAACTCTTTCCAAAAATAAAGGTGTTAACTCCTACGCATCGTTTGGAAAGGGAATTAACGGAGATGGGTTACGACGCGCAAACCTACCACAGCTTCTTTCGCTGGAATGGCCAAAAGTGGGTACCGGAGGCAGTACACGACATACCTCCGGTAATACTTTGGGACGAAATTTGCACCGTGCCTTTAGAAATCCTGCAGGAGTTCGTAGACTTCCTAAAAGGGAAATGCCAGGTGATATTTGCTGGGGATCCATGCCAACCTCCTCCAATAGCCGGAGAAATGCCATCTAGGTAATACAACACGGGTTGCCCTTCCTTGGTGACGGACTTCGAAATCTCATACGTTTCCAGAGACCAGTTAGGATCCGTGGCTCTCTTACTGCCACCTTCGAGTTCCCCCGGCTGATAGAGGTATCGGACCACTATGTCGCGGGGAAGCTTTTTTTCCTTCAGTCCGACCGCCCTTGAACTTCTGACGTAGGACTTGTGTTCCACGTGTTTCTTTTTTATAGCATCCTTGGGTTTCATTCCCGTAGCCCTGGCCGCCTCGTTGTTCAAAGCCGCGACGACCTGGGGGAGCCTCTGAGTCCATTCCCTGTTGCGTTTGGAGGGATCTTCCAGCTCTTTCCAATACTGGTACCCAAAGAGACGCTCGGCCAGGGTCTTATTGAATCTTTCAACGATGCTCTGACCCCTGTGGTACTCAGCTTCGGCTCTCCTAATCTTAGTGCTGTGGTCTTTCAGGGTCTTAGTAACCACGCCCATGAACTCCGTCCCCGCATCCACTTGCAGCAGCTTAGGCCATTTCAAGACGCGCTTATAAATCCTACCTAGGGCTTCTGCGACTTCCCCAGAATCCTTGCTGGTTATGGGTTCGGCGTCCTTGTATCTGCTTGCGATATCGACTACGGTCAAAGCGTACCTATAGGTCTTTCTTCTCACCTTGTCATGTGGTAAGAAAAGCAAATCTGCCTGATGAACCTCATTGGGGGCATTTACGGTGAAGCTGGGCCTGGGAATGTACTTAGGCACGGGAAGATAAACCTGCCAGATGGTTTGTTTTCTTAGCCAGTTCTTAGCCGTTTCATCTGATACCCTGGCCGCGGTCGCGAGTTTCTTGATAGCTGACGCTCCTTTCCAATAGCCTTCAGGCCCATAGTAAATCCTTTTAAGTTTGTCCTCTACGCGGCCCATTATATGAATTCCAGGACGAGATTGATCTTACGTCCGTTAAAATCCACCGTCTTTCCGTCCACTTTAATGGTGATGTTTATGCTTTCTACCAAATTAGACAAGTCATAGCTCAAAGAAATGGGAGTGTATTCTACTGGGTCAAATGGATTACCTTTGGGTAGAAACTTGGACATAAGAGAAGACTTTTCTCCATTGTTGTAACTATGAACCAAATCGCAATAGACTTCGTAAGAGGATGCGACTTTCCATTTCACATCATATGTACTGCCGCTATTTATCGTGGTACTAGTAAGGCCCAGGAGTTCTACCAATGAACTGTCCTTTAAATTAGCGCTTCCACTATTTTTCTTGAATTTCATTTCATGGGGTAATCCTGTGGTAAGAGTATATCCATGCTTTGCTAGCTCCTTAGCCAGTGTTATGGGGGTGTAATGGGAATCTGGTATTTTTGGTTTGGTGCCGGAAGTTCCGATGACAAAGCCATTAATTAAATTATACCAAGAATTGTACAAAGAGCAACTAACCAACCTAACCTTACAGGCTTTGATGGGAGGATTCAAATAAGTAGTAAAGTTATTCTTGTCGCTTTCCAAAAAGACGATCATTATATTAGATACGCCAAGGCCACGCCTCCGGCCAGCCCTGCGACTCCTACGAAGACCAACTCACTATCTTTTTGTTTCTTAGAAGGCTGATAGTAATTCTTAAACTGAGGCTTTCTTAACCTAAAGTCGGGGTGTGCTTGCGCATAAAGTTTAAAGGCGTAGTCCGTGTTTTCGAAGTTCTTATCCGCCTGCATTTTGTCTTGGTAGTTCTTATCCAACCAATCCCTGTAAGCTTGTCTTTTTTCATTCCAAGCCGCCACGTCTCGCTGATATTTCTCCAGCGCTAAGTCGTGCCTCTTCCTTTCGGCGGCTAAATCTCCGCTTTTGTCGCCTCTGACTAATCTATCCAAATACTGACCACCATAATTAGCTCCAGTGAATGCTAAAGCTGCAACAATTCCGCCTACGACCACGCTAGCCATTATATATTAGAAAATCACAGGGATTTTCACGTCGTAGGCAGGTACTTTTCCTTTCGTAGGTAATCCTTTAGCATGATAGCCCCGCCAACGGCAGCGGTCATCTTAGCAAAGTTAGCGAAGCTCTTGCTTGGGTCTTCAGTAAAGCCTTCTTTGAGCACTTTCTTACCTACCCAACCAATACCCGCAACGATGGAAGTAATAATAGCTGCTTCTTCAACAGTTTTCAACAACGCGGTCGACATTATATTACAAAGCGAGAAGGTTATTATTCCATTTCAGGGATCTTACTTTTTCTAACAGCCGGTTCCACAGGTGCGTGCACGGGCGCGTGATATGTTGGTGGTTTTACCTTTTTTGCTGCCCGCCATTGTAAGTAGAGGCTGCCTGCTGCTATAGCGACTCCTAACGCGCCAATGACGTAGCCGGGATTCCAAAAGGATTCCTCTTCTTCTACCTTTTCCTCCTTTTTTGCCTTGTTCTTTTTATTCATCTCTGCGAGCTTCTTTCCCGCGGCAACTCTGCCTGGAGATTTAGCCTTGGTAATCTTGGTATCTTCTACGGGTGGTTGTTCTTCGGTGCCACTCATCTTATATCTAAGGACTTGAAGGACTTGACAATGACTTGATGACGACTTGACAATGACTTAAGGACGACTTGACAATGACTTGATGACGACTTGAGGTGACTTGACAATGACTTGACTAAGTACTTGACAATGACTTGACTAAGGACTTGAGAATGACTTGACTAAGTACTTGACAACGACTTGACTAAGTACTTGAGGCGACTTGATCAGGTACCTCAGCAAGTGCTGCCTGGAAGACCTTTTCGACTTCTCTGTCCTTCTTGAAGTCCTTCCAAGATGTTCCGAAGGAACCTAGTACCTCCTTCAAGTCGACGTGCTGAGCTACGTGCAAAGCCGCAGAGGCGACTGCCATTAACTTACCGCACTTCAAAGACAACCAGCCGCAGGTTATCTTAAGTTCTTGGGCGATGACATAGTCCTCGCTTATGTCCTTCCGCAGTTGCTCCACGTCGTCTATGGGCAGTGCAAGTCCGAGAAGCTTGGTGGCCAGCTTAATGGCTGAGTCTGCTACGGCGTCCGTGGTCTTACTTGCAAGGGCGGCCTCGTACCTCTTATGGAACTTCTTAACCTCCTCTTCTGACAGCTTGTTAACCTGCTCATGGGTAAGTTCCTTACCTATCATTTCTTTACACTTCCCAGAAGACACAAGGACGTTAAGTTGTTCCTTAAGGTTACTTTCATCTAGCTGTGTGGGGACTTCATCTATCAACTGCTCAATATCCATATATGTTAATGGAATACGGAAACCTCAAAGAGAAGATCATCTTGGAATGTTGGTGCGTTTTTAAATGCCGCATGTATTCATGCAACTGTTCCTTGGATATCTCACCGCCGTAGTCAGAAAGGATGGTTTCCAGGTCTGACTTACTGGGCGTGTAGAAGACGACCAGGGAGCCTATGTTTTCCCTAAAGGGTTTAGAGACGCTGGTAAGCTGCTGGGAAAGCAACCAAACGCTAATATTGTCGTGTCTGCCGCTAAAGGCAAGCTTCACCAACTCCGAAGTGCGCTTTTTTACGTCGTCCCCGCAGGCAATGTCGTCCAATATAAGGAGTGTCTGTGTATCTTTAGGGAATTGTTGATGCCAAAACTTCAAATGGCTGGATAACTCATTAGGATCTAAGATATCTACGAAGAAGTCGTCATCTTTCACTCCTATGCCTTCCCAGGTGCGGTTATTCACGTATGTGGGGCAAAGCAGCACGATATAGTCGAAGCGGTATCTAAAGGGTCCTAATAGCTGCTCCACGATGAACTGGGTCTTTCCGCAGCCGGTGGGTCCTACTATCAGAGCATTGCAGGGAATATGGTTCGGATCCATTATATATACGATGGACCCAGTGGACGCAGTAAGAAGAATTGTCGCCGACGCAAAAGATAAAAGAGACACCATAGAAATGCAAAGGGAGGAGATCGATCGGCTGCGGGAGCGCGTGCAGGAATTGTATGATGAAATGTGTGGTCTGAAGCGCGCGGAACGGTTTGGTGCGCTTTTGACGATGGTCGGTTGGGCAAAAGAGTCCGTTAAGGACTTCATGCGATATCCCCTGTAGAGCTGTTTAAAAGACACCTAAGAATGTTAAGTATAAGGTTGTTAAATTGTTAAGGATGTGTGCACGCTACTTTTAAAAGACACCTCAGAATGTTAAGTATAAGGTTGTTATATTGTTAAAGATGTATCGTATGTTTCTTAAAAGATGTCTCAGAATGTTAAGTATAAGGTTGTTAAATTGTTAAGGATGTGTGCATGAGTCATTTAAAAGACACTTCAGAATGTTGAGTATAAGGTTGTTAAATTGTTAAGGATATCTTATATGAGTCATTTAAAAGACACTTCAGAATGTTGAGTATAAGGTTGTTAAATCGTTAAGGACATACTGCATGAGTCTTTTAAAAGACACCTAAGAATGTTAAAGATAAGGTTGTTAAAGATATATACGTATGAGTCATTTAAAAGACACCTTAGAATGTTAAGTATGAGGTTGTTAAAGACTATTACTTTTTTAAGAAGATACCTAAGAATAAGGTTATTTCTTTCTTTAAGAAAAGTAGTATCTTTAACATTCTTAGGTGTCTTTTAAAAGACTCATGCATATCCTTAACAATTTAACAACCTCATACTCAACATTCTGAGACATCTTTTAAAAGTAACATGCATATCCTTAACAATTTAACAACCTCATACTCAACATTCTGAGACATCTTTTAAAAGACTCATGCATATCCTTAACAATTTAACAACCTCATACTCAACATTCTGAGACATCTTTTAAAAGTAACATGCATATCCTTAACAATTTAACAACCTTATACTTAACATTCTGAGACATCTTTTAAAAGTAACATGCATATCCTTAACAATTTAACAACCTTATACTTAACATTCTGAGACATCTTTTAAAAGTAACATGCATATCCTTAACAATTTAACAACCTCATACTTAACATTCTGAGACATCTTTTAAAAGTAACATGCATATCCTTAACAATTTAACAACCTCATACTTAACATTCTGAGACATCTTTTAAAAGTAACATGCATATCCTTAACAATTTAACAACCTCATACTTAACATTCTGAGACATCTTTTAAAAGTAACATGCATATCCTTAACAATTTAACAACCTCATACTCAACATTCTGAGACATCTTTTAAAAGTAACATGCATATCTTTAACAATTTAACAACCTCATACTCAACATTCTGAGACATCTTTTAAAAGTAACATGCATATCTTTAACAATTTAACAACCTCATACTCAACATTCTGAGACATCTTTTAAAAGTAACATGCATATCTTTAACAATTTAACAACCTTATCTTAGACATTCTGAAGTGTCTTTTAAATGACTCATGCATATGCTCCTGCAGACCTGTTTTAAAAGACACCTCAGAATGTTAACAATAAAGTTAAAAATACGTTATATTGTGGTTAAGGTACACTTAAGTATAAATGAACTGTTCGATGTGTAAAAAGGTGTTCAGCACCAAGCAAAGACTACAATACCACGTTCGTCGTGGCGTTTGCACAAAGAAACCAATTAGTAAAGTTTGTAAGGATTGTGGTAAAGAATTCAGTACCGTTCAAAAGATGCGACAACATCAAGACAAACGCATTTGTGGGCTTTGCAAGGGCTGTAATAAGGAATTTCCTAACACCTCCGAGCACCTGAAAAGGGGCGTCTGTGAACAAAGCAGACAGTGTAGTTTCTGTAATAAGATACTAAGCAGTCGTCAACGTTTACAGACGCATCGGAAAACACATGAAGTCAACTATCGATTTCTCTTTGGGAGCTACGACTTGGAAGGCGTGGATTGCTACCAATGTGCGGATATGATGAGTCGCTGCCCGCATAAAGAGGATTACTTAAGGAATCGCATAGATTACCATAAGAAGATAGTCCGTACTTTCCCCTCTTTCGAACGCGCAGAAGGCGTTCCGTGGACTAAAAGGGAGTATTGGAGGCAGGAGTGCGACCGCTGTGGTTGTGTTAGAGAAGAGGAACATATCTTCAACTGCCTCGACAAATAAACGTCCTTAACAATATAACAACCTTATACTCAACATTCTGAGACCCTTTTAGAATGGGGTTTGCGCAAAGAGTCTCAAATCCCATTCTTATTTTTCTTGTTAAGTATCATCAAAACAACAAGAAAAATAAGGACCCCCTTTAAAGGTACATGCTAGCCTACTTTGTGGCATTTCTGGGAGGATTCCTAATCACCCTTTCAATATATGGACTGTATTACGTGCGAACTACCAGCTGATTGCATTACGCCGCGTAAAAAATACACCTGCCTTCATTGCGGCAAGGTATTTCTTGAAGGATCCCATTGGTGCTCCGCGGATCCTAAAGCACAGCGGACTTTAGCAGACATTACGAATGCAGAGGACTCTCGGGCTCATACTTGACTACGTCAAATACCCACCTGCCATCCTTTTTACCATGACTCATAACATGGGTAACATCCTGCCCTTCGATGGCATACCTTATCCTATCGGGCGCCCAAAGGGTGTATGTTCTTTTTTTATTCTTTAAGACCAAGCGCAGGCGGTCGATGTCTTCGAAGACCACGTAATTCTTTATCTCGTAGATTTCCCCTATTTCTAAATCCTTCCAGTGTGTCTGGATGAACTTTATCTCATTAAATTTATTCTGGTCCATATATCCTATGGAATATCTTTAAGTGCGTTCCCATAGTCTGCGTGTTCCTAAAGCGCTTGCAGCACCACCTACATGGTAAACGAATGCCTTTTGCATACTCCGCTATTGCGCGGCAAATATCGTCGTAGTCGTTGCTGATTAACACCTTATAGCCATTCTGCTCGTACCTTTCCAATAGTAGACGTTGACTGTCAGATAATACCCCGTTGCCTTTAGGAGTCTTCAGCTCTACGCAGAAACCACGGCATCGCACGTGTGCATTCAAGATGAGCAGGTCGGGCTGTCCTCGTTGATATCCTTTTTGCCAGCACTTTATGCGTTTACCGTCCGAATCCTGCAATTCTCCTAAGCCTGGTGCTATGAGCATTTGAGGGTAAAAGCGGCGGATGTAATCAACGACTTTCTTATGTAAGTCGAACTCATTCTCAATTTTGAATACCAATTTGTTGGGGCCGTCAAAGCGCCTTTCTATCTCATACTTACCGGTTTTCCTTAGCGTGGGAAGGACGTCACCTAACACCCATTTCCTGAACTTTTTAGCCTCAGCCTTTTCAGATCCGAATATCAATTCGTAAAGACCTTCCTCCGTCAAATACACGGCATTGGGCTGTGCGTTAAGGGTGTCACGCTGAGTTACACCCTTTAAAGACCTGAGAAGTACCTTATTTTCCTCTGATACGTGACCAGACGCCGCTTTTCTGGAATTTACGTAACCCAACGCCAACGCCACGGACTTCGCTTTGAAGTACAGTTTGTCGCCTTGCACTATGCATTGCAGTTTCGTACCGTTGTTTTCAAATATTTGCAGCATTGTATATCTAAGGAATATTTAACCCTAATATGCAACACTTTTAAGTTGGTTCATTTCTACGCTTAGCTGCGCATCAGACACCACGAAGATGTAGCAGTTTATCTTGTCAGCATCCTGCGCATCGGTGTTCTTGGTGCGTTTGATCTCCAATGTTATGCCATCCTGCGTATTTACTAAACGTAAACCCTGACCATGTAGGTCTTCGTCGTTAATGGTGCGCATATCAATCCACAGCGCGTACTTATCATTAAAGAATTCCTCGGGACTAATTTGGTCACCAAACTTACGCTTTGCCTCCCTGTAGACGTCTTCGGGCTTTATTCCCTGGGAGTAAACCTTGTTTGGAACGCCGTTAATATTCACGCCGACGTTAGTAATGTTGGGGTTGTGGAACGCTTCGGAGTCGCGCTTGCCGGCCTCATAGGGTTTGGCAAACACCAGCATCAACCCCGTGAGACTTCTTCGGGGGAGGTTAATGCTTTGGTTGATAACCTCATCCGTCTTATCCAAGAAGCTAAATGTCTTATACATCACCACGTGGTCGTAAAGGAATGCCTTTCCGGAGCTGTATTCCATACCGGCACTACGGGCCAGCTCTTCGCTGTATACCGTTTCGTACTGCAGCTCTAAGTTGGTAATAGAGTATGGGTGAACGGCTCCACTAATTGCGGTGGACATCTCTCCAAGGATGTTGGTCGTATCGGCCAAGGTTACTTCGAACTGTAACTCACTTAGCTGCCTTGGGTAATACACGCGATGACTCGTAATCACTTCGAAGTCCAGTGGTATGACATACTTGCTACCATAGGCCGTCTTTATTCGCTTCGCATCTGCTACTGCGGTTTCTCCGCTGGAGTCCGTGGGCTGCGTCTTAACAGGCGTGCGGACTTTACGCAGGATGAGACTACCAATTCCTTGTTCTATCCTTTGCGCGCGGTCGAAGGCTGTTAACCATAAGTCTTTGTACGTGGTATACAGATCGTACCTATTTAAGTCCAAAAGGGATTCCCCGGCAAACTTAATTCTCATCTTAGAGACAAGGTTGCGGCCCATGTTATTGACGCAACACCTTTCATCCACAGTGCTGGGCTGCACCGCTAAGTCGAACCTTAGCGCCAAGGTGCCAGGAACCAATACTAGGTTATCCGTTAGACGGGGCACGCCTACGTACAAGGTTTCTCCAGGCTTTGCGCTGCTGGGCGTAAAGGTGACCCGGTGAAAGGTGCGTTCTGCTTTCAGTCCGCCAACCTGCTTAGGTAATACGTTGGGATTTAACTTTGAGCTTATCATATATAATGGAAGTAGAAGGAACGGATTTCGATCCCCTTACCGAAGAAGGTCAAGTCGATATTAATGACGAAGAATACGAGTCTTTACTTCCTAACGACAACGTAGACGGACGAAGTCTCTTTGAGAAATTAAGTAGTAAGTATGGCAGCAGGGCCCGCGATGCTATGCGTTCTTTGAGAGATAAATTCAAGTCTAAGAACCCCCACACGCCCATTCCAGAATACTTACAAATGGAATCCCTTGGCGTGCGGTCGGACTTGATAGCGGACATCATCGAGGACCTAAGAGAGCGATACCCAAACATAAACCTGGCTCTCTTAGACATCCAAATAGGAGATAAAGGGCAGGTCCAAGTTAGAGAATCGGGTAGGGAAAAATGGCACAACCTGTATCAAAGGAAGAATTCCCACCTGCTTAACAACCAGCTTCCAAAAGGAGTCACAAATGCGCTTGGAACGCCCAACTTGACGATGCTAAGCACTTCGACTCAAAGGGATACAGAAGTTGCCAGGGAGGCCTTTGTTAGTCGCCTTTCACTGCCGGGTAGCGAAGATGCCCTCAGATCCGCAATAAGACTGCAAGAGGAGCGCCAAGAAAGACTTAGCCAATTGGGGAGCGACGAGACTGCTGAAAAGGAAGCACTTAAGAAGGAAATACAGGAAAATAACGTGACCATCGATGACCTTACGCGACAACTCGACTACGTAACCAAGAAAGAAGGCGGTATCGTCAGTCGCTTCGAAGCCGTCCAAGAGGAAAACCAAGCATTACATGAGCGCATAGAAGAATTGGAAGACGAATTCATGAAACAAAATAAACTAACTACTAAAAGCCATGCAGACGAAATCGTAGACTTTAGGAATAGACTTTCTAAGGCATTGGACGAAAAAAGCGACGCAAGGAATCAGCTAAGGGCTGCTTTGAATGAAGCGGCGGGAAAAGACGTAGAACTACAGCGCTTAGGACAAGAATTAATGGAGTCTGTTGACAGAGAAAGGCAAGTAATGCTGGACAAGGCAGTGGCGGAGGAACAAATACGACAACTTCAACAGGCCGTCGAAGACTTGGAGTACGAAATAGACCGACAGCGAGTAATAATCGAAGATCAAACTCGCCCTGAAGAAGAAAGGGAGGCAGCCCAAAAGGAAGTAGAAACCCTTCAGGAAAGACTGGCGGAATTACAAACGCAAATAGAAGGTAAGGAAAAGGAGCTGGGGCTTACCACCAAGGAAAAGATAAAAAGAGCCCTTTTGAAGTATGGCGTGCCGCTGGCATTTGCGGTTGCTATTTCGAGCGTAGTAGGGGTAATCTTGTCCACACTTAAGGCTACAGGCGCGGGCGTAAAGAAATTAGGCAATGGGCTGACGGACTTAGGTAAAAAGATGGCAGCCGGTCTTCCTGGGCTGCTGGGTTCGGTTGTTTCCTTGGCACTTAGGGCCGGCGGAGAACTGCTAAAGTTTGTGGGGAATAACATTTGGATATTAGTCGTCGCTATTGGGGTGGTCCTCCTGAAGAAGATGAAGGGTTAATCTTATCCTTGTGTATTACTGGTGGCTTATCGTCGTCGGGCGTCCGAGGCGTCCTCGACTGGGGATAAGTAAAGATAGTATTCGCGCCGCCTTGATAATGCGGAACTAAAGGTATGGCAGTCATAGTGCTAATGGTCTTATGATTCCAAACAGCGTCCACCACGGCACCCTTAAACGTCGCGGCATTAAATACAACAAAGCCTTTATACTTATCACCTCCTGCGGTGTCGCTGGGGCGAAGTTGAAGCTTCGCGTATTGACAATTAACTATCATATGAAAAGTCACCGGCGACTGATTTTCCCTACTACTACTTGAAGCCTCGTACGTAAAGTGTGACGAGTGCCTGTTATTTACTTTTTTTCTATATGGAAATAGTGGAGTGTTGGTCTCATCTACTATCCTAAACCCAAGATTACAGCTATTACGTAGGTTAACGTTAAGGGTACACATTACCAATCCTAAACCCCCAACCTTTACCCAAATTCCGGTATCAAACCACTCATCCCCTTGGTAATAAATCTCCTCTAAATAGTAATGAAAGCCTTCTTCCTTTACGTGTGGGTTCATATATCTAGAGACTCATTACCGTAAGGGTGCTAATGGTAGCGTGATTATAGGCTGTATCCCTTTGATTTTCTATGCTATTTACCGTAACCTTTCCCGTATCGTCTACTCTTATCTGCAGCTTTACCTTCCCATGGCAATCGGCGACCATGTGGAAAGTCCAAACCGATAGATTTTCGGCGCTGGTTGGGTTGGGCTCTACGGAGAAATGCGCAGGCTCCCTGTTATTATCCTTCACACGTATAGGCTGCAGTACGCCGTTGTCATCTAGAAACCTAAAGCCCACGTTGGCGTGACTACTCGTGCCAATGCAAATACTACAAAGGATTAACTTCTTTCCTGAGTAGTTCAAATTCACGGACATACCCGCGACATCAACCCAAGAGCTCTGGTTGTATTTTTTCTCGCCTTTGTAAGTCGTATAGACGCAATCTACTCCAGCTACGTAGGGGTTGTTCATCGCCATATATAATAGCTCAGACCAATGCTTGCAGCTGCTAAGCCAGCCTTTAGTAGGTTGTGGTCATATTCCTCAGGCGGCATAACTTTTTTTACTGGTTTCTTTGGCGGCACGTACACCTTTTTTAATGGTTTTTCTACCTCTTTTTTTGGTTTCTCTACGAAGTGAGTAATGCCCTTGGTCATGTCAGAGTTCACGTCATTCACCCCAAACTTCATATCCTTAGTAGCTCGCTGAAGTTTGTTGTTGTAACCCACGACGGAATTGGTGTTAATAACCAAATTACTTGGCATTAACCAACAACCCGGGGCTACTGCATAGTCCAACCTTGCCTTAGAATTTTGTATAGCTAGTTGGTAACGCTGTACGCCCTTGCTAATGTCGCCCTCCAAGATTGAACTTTCGAATAAGATCAAAGCTTCGGCTCGCGTCTCTTCTGCGGCGCCCGTATTTCCAATTATGCTGGATCGGGTGTTTACCTGAGCCCCAAGGATAGAATACACGTAAGCTTCTCAGCACCATTAAGGCATGGCTCTTTTGAGGAAGTGATGGAAAATCAGTTATTTATTCATATCTTTGACAGTTTACTATGAATCTTTCCCAAATTTGGCTCCTAGTAGTAATTCTTCAAGGCAAGCAATTACCACGTATCTGTTACCATGGAAAGCAGGTCACGCGACCACAAGGCCGCCATTATGGATTTTTTAAACAAATCGTTTGTAGTCGTATTGAAACTACTTCAAAAGTCCTGAAAATCTATATTCCTTTTTATATTTGCAATACCTATATGGATCTAATTGGATATCTTGGAAATTATATTAAGTTTAATTTTTAGAATATTTTTAATTTTTTGGAAAATACAGAAAATATTCTAAAAATTAAACTTAATATAATATAAAAAGGAATATAGATTTTCAGGACTTTTGAAGTAGTTTCAATACGACTACAAACGATTTGTTTAAAAATCCAAGATGGCGGTCTTGTGGTCACGTGACTTAGTTTCCATGGTAACCAAGGCTCTAAGGTTCCTTCTTTTCACAAAAGACATTAACTTGCCAAGTTTGGGGAAGATTCGTAGAAAACTGGCTATGATATAGCCAAACAGTTTTTCATCTGAGAGCCATGCCTTAATGATGCCGAGTTCTATGCTGCGGTTCAAACGGGCAAGGCCGGCTCTAGTTAGTCCTTTACCTTCTGGGGGTATGAAATTAAGATATTGCTTTGTTTGCTCGTCGTTGGTAATTTTGATAATCAGTGGATTGGCCCCTGCATACTTACCACCCTCGTCTTTGAACAGAGGTCCGTCTCTGACTTCCTTAGTGGTCTTAGCATTTGGTTCAAAGAAGGTGCTACTGTCGTGAGTTTCTTTATGATACCCAGTGTTCCATCGTAGATTCAATGCATGAACTTCCTTATCACTTAGCTCATGTCCACCAATCCCCCAATAAGCCCAAATATGCCCCAAACCATTGTTAGCACCGGCAGTACATCTAAAATCCTTCCCTACAACACCGAACTCCTTACAAAGTCGGTCGTAAGCAGGAACGTCGTATTTGTTATCTCTAGGATAAAACGCAGCATCTCCCGGTAAAGCGGTAACTCCCATCTCATGCAGTATTCTTCTAACCGTGAAGTGAAAATGAAACATGAATATTGAATTCTTCATCAAGTTTGCACTTACACCACAGCCGCTGGTGGCACACCAAACTGCAAAGTTCAACTGCTGCGGCCAATAACGCATGTTAGGACCACTTAACCATTCGTGGGCTTCTTTTGCGGTGGTATGATTAATGGGCACGTTTTTGAAGATATCTCGCACCTTTAACGGAAAGGAATGGTTGTTAGAGATCCGCATGTTCAATGTCAAATCCAAACTTGGATGTTCATCAAATGAAACCGCGGGTATCGGATAAGTACCGGTACCAAGCAATAATTCCTTTGACCAACCGGGTTCAACATGCGTTGGCGTTGGTTCAGGATGCTTCAGCTGAGAGTCTATCTGATTAACCAGCGTTGGCTTCAAATCCTCATTGCTGTACATCCTAGAGCCGTTATAGTAAATACCATCGGGTCTCCTTTCGAACTTACTAGCATCCGCGTGCGGAAACATCTTCCTAAATGCTCTCCAGTTGGCATAATCCCTGTTGTCGTGATGTGGCTGCTCCTCAATATCATTCCCAAAAGCGTCGTACATTAGTATATATAATGGATGTTATACCATCAGCACCTCCACTTTATCCTGAACTTCCTAAGGAGGGCCCCAATGAATTAAATGCCGAGAACTTTCGTTTAAACAAGGCGAACTTAATCCTGGCTTACTTGGAAGGGCAAGCGAAACACTACGAAGAGGTTAGAAAAAAGTACGCCAGAGCCCGAAGCATATTACATAAAATCGCGATAACTTCCGGCTCCATGTCCGTGGCGTTAACAGGCACCGGCGTTGCCACCTCACTTACCGGACCTGGAATAGTCGTTGGCGTTCCTTTGGCCAGCGTTGGAGCGGCCTGCGGCATCGTCTCCGCCGTTACGACAGGCATTATAAAGCAATTGTCCGGTAAGATATCCAAGCACGACACTCATATAGCCCTAGCAAGAGCAAAGGCTAACACCATCGCCGACTTAGTCTCCCAAGCTTTGCGGGACCGCCGCATAGACGACACGGAATTTTCTTTGATCCTCGCGGAGGAAAAGAAATACGGCGAATTAAAGTCGGGTAATAAAAAACCCATCGTGAAAGATCTTTCCGAGGAATCTCGCAAAAAGATCTACCAGGAGGCAAAAGAGGAGCTCCAAAGAAAACTCGCTCAGTAGACATCTGCTTTGAAAAGAACGTAGGGGGATTTCATCTACACATTTCATCTTCTCGGAATCCATCCTAACAGCGGGTGGTTGGGGTCTATTTTGTAAAATATTTCGTAGATTACGTCAGGGTAATAAGGAATATCCTTATCCAGACGACAAAACATCCACTCGGCTCTGCTCATATCAGAAACCTCGGGAATAGACTTACCGGTAATTTCAGACAAAAGATAGGGAATAGCTCTGTAATATTTCCCTAGTTTTAATTTTTTCAATGTCTTCCGTAGACTTTGTGGGGTTGGCTCTTCTAAGTGGTCTATGATTTTCTTCTTTACTTCGGTGTCTAAATATACCGGCCGAAGACCTTGGATATGACTCATCCAGTCCCTGAAGTATTTTATTCTCTTATATGGGGTCTTCGTACGACCTCCATTGGCGTAATATTGCTCTTTGGTAGCATTTGGTACGGCATTACAAATATTCTTACCACACTCGTAACACTGTGCTGACGTGTCATCTTCTATTTGCATTTTCTTACCACAACACCAAAAGGGTTCTGGCTTAGGTACGATAACTTTAGGTCTTAGACAAATTATACAGATGCCGTTAACGAACTTTTTACATTCATGCATCGTATATCCGACAAATATTTTAACCTCCGTTTGCGGTACCCAAATACAGCAGCAGTAAGGGACTTTTCGCGCTGCCGACGGATCGCGCAAGACCCCCTGTAGGGCCTCGTCACGACCCTCAAAACCCCACCCCCCCCCCCCCCTGGGGTTTTTCGATTTGTGATTTTTGGCAATGCCGGCGATTCGCGCGTCCCCCTTACTGCTGCTACGCAGCCTTAGTTATCGTTGCTATGTCAAACAAGCTTAACAAGTTATTTAACAAATTATCTAGAATATCTCAGAATTTAAACTCTGATCGCAAAAAAAATTAACCATGAATGGTTTACTGTCCTGCGAAAGAATAATAAATCACCTCGTAATCCTTGTAGTACTAGGATTGTTTAATTTCAGGTTTGGATTTCGATAGAAAACCTAGATTTAACCTTGTTTTGAAGTTGGGGGTCAAACTCTGTATCTAACTATAGAAATAGGGCGTGGTGGGTTTTTAAACCAGTTAGAACGCTCTGGTTTGCATTGAAATTCAATGTAAATTCTCGACCTGCTGTACCGTTTTATTTAAAACAAATACTGTGTAGTTGTTTGTGGGCCAATATTTTGATGCCACTGAGAAACATACTGGGACGGTGATTGGTTCGGTGTTGTCCGAGTCGGAGCTATGTGATACCTGTGCCCATAGAACATCTTCGAATACGACACAAAACGGCCGTGTGTGTTCCTCTATTTCAGATTCATTTAATCAGGGCAGGGATGGATAGCTCTTTTAAGAAGTCGCTTTTGCCGCAAACCATAGACCTGGTGTTTTACTTGTTTTTCTTTCTTTTCCCGATTACAAGGTTCGACCCTGAAGATAAAATAAACTGTTATCCCACCTGTAATATGGCTGCGATTCCTGATAAAAGCAAGACTTTTCCTTCGAGCTGCATTCTATAGATTTGCCTTTCTTTAAGCAATCAGCGACGGTTATCTTGTTTGTGCAGTGATGACAAGAAATAGCGTCAACTGGAGGAAGAAATTAATCTTCAGTAGAGAAGGTATACTTGACAGTGTTATATTATAAAAAGAAAAGAACAAAGGCAAGGCAAGGCAAGGCAAGGCAAGGCAAGGCAAGGCAAAGCAAGGCAAGGCAAGGAAAGGCGAGGCGAGGCGAGGCAAGAAAATAATTAAAAGACAAAAAAGGGAAAGAAAACTAAAGCGGAAAAGGAGAATGAAAGGTACAGAATGCATAGCAAAGCAAACATTACCAGATCTTCTCAGAAACCAGGAGAAATACCATTTCAATACAAGATACATACATACATACATACCTTGGCCACATAAAGCAAAGACGATTACAAGAGAAGCGATCAGAAGAATGTACTTCATTCTTCATGTCCCAAAAACAAATAAGCTTGAATTAACGTCCTTGACCAATTATGACGTAACATACTTTACCATGGTAACCAAAATGAAAATTGGTGAACGCGCGCGGAAGAGCTAGCTCGCGCACCTGGTACAATCCGTTAAGGGTTCCGTAATCTGATTGGTTCTTAGCAATACGTACTTACGAAAACCGCCCCTATCGTCGCAAGAGCTGGCTTCACGATCGAACGCAGCGCTGGCTCGGAAATCCAAGAAAAGAAGTCTATGATTTCGTGCTGCGGCTGAGAGGAATGAATAAGCTTATATAAAATATGTTTTTCTCTTAAATTTTCGTTAACGATTTTGCCCATAGCCAGTTTTCAAACTTGTCACGAAACTAAAACATTTGTTGTGAGGCAAGTTTTAGAAGCTGCAACTATCTCGTAACGGCACTAACTAGCCAATCAGCGTAAAGATCTAGAATTGGACATAAAAGTCCCAACTTGCAACAACTCGGAAACTGGGTTCTAAAACGAGCAACATTTACAAACTTGAAGGTTTTGTTTCTGATATTTACCTGCCTTTAAGGCCGAGAGAGTATAGCTTCCATAATAAAAGTGAACAAGAAAAATTCATTATGCACGTATCGCCGGTTTTCCTATATAATAGCCCCCTTCACAGTTCCCAGCGCCATCTTGAAAGGTAACCGTGCCTTTGCACCGAAGTGAGACGAACGGTGAGCTTGCAATGATAGAGCAAGATCGATGCAAGGGCACGGCTACCTTTCAAGATGGCGCTGGGAACTGCGAAAGGGACCATTCTTTGGTGTTACACTTGAATGTATTTTATCATTCAGACTCGGCATATATCATGTAGTTTGCCAAAAGGGAAAAAGCTTATGAAGGTGCTCACTCATAATGTTTTAATTAGATTATATTATTATTCGCACTTGAATTATATTATCGTATACATGAAACAATGAACGACTACAATAATAAATTAAGATAATTTAAACAATCTACGCAGCAAAACCAATCATTATAATCTCTTGCTATGATACATGCATTGATACGCTGCACTTGATATGGTCATACAAGCCAAAGATTGGCTTAAAATCGATAAAAGTGTTAATAATTCCAGTTTTTTCAATCCGGAAAGTCACAATAAAATATTTCAAAGAGCTGATATAACTAGTTTGTAATGTTTTGAGGCAAGTTTATATGTTCTACAAAGAGAAGGCCATATGTTGTCCTAATACAACCTAACCGTAATAACACTTCATACCTAAACTACCACAACCCTTTTTAAAATCTCTGTTCATATTCAAATTTAAAACTCTTTTGAGGATACCAAGACAATGGTGAAAATTAGCAAAACAAAAAAGCTACCGAAAGGGATTCTGGAAGCGTAGGTATGAAACGTACTCCATAATTGATTATTATCACGTGATTATTATAACACAGTATGTAGTTTACCCAGACTCCTCTCGTCCGAATTCAATCTATATCACATCGTATGTTTCAGAACATACTCGCATTCTGATTGGATGAGCTTTGCTCATGCCATCATGGTAAGCCCTTTGTGTTTCGCACACAAACGGTATCTATTCAAATACAGTGTAACAGCATTCTAGATCAAGTTTAGTTTTAGGATAATTCATGATTCATCCATGTGCTCGCAGTCTTTATCACTTTGCTCTTCTCCAGCTTCCATTTCCACATCTCCTTCGTTTGCAATAGGCGTATTTTCCTCATGGTCCTTATCGTTCTCGGTTGGCATTTACGTTGTATTGTTTCCACTAGCAATTACATCTTGGCTAGTTCCTCCAATATTTCCTCCTCTTACATTGACAGTATTCGAATCCTCTCCACCCGTCCCTTGATTGTCATTCACCTTCTCGCCATCTTCAGTGTGTTCCACTTTTTTCTTTTTTTCTTCACCAAGCACTTTCGCTTTATCCGTGGGCTTCCTTTTTCCTTCTTGTTCAGCTTCTTTTCGTGGTTGTTCAGTTTCTCCAGTCACCTTGTTATCTTTTCCTGGTTGTTCAGTTGTTTTTTCCCCGGTTTTTTCCCCGGTGGTCTTCATCTCGTTATTATCATTATCCTTTCCTTTTCCATCCAGTTTTTCCTTAAAAAATTTAAAGACCGAATCTTTAGCATAGTGTGATGTGCAGACGTGTTCTGTCGTGCCTACAGAAGGAAAATATAAACCCATATTTTACTGAAATAATATATAGATAAAAAAGTGTACTTTAGGCAAACATTTATAACCCTCAACACCATCTGGCCTACATCTTTATCTTTCCATATACATACCTGCAGATACTAGTTCACCAGTGTCACCTTCATAGTACGAATGTATTGGAGTGTTCAGTTTATCGCTCGACGAAACCCAGTTTCTTGTTCTCTGATCAGCAATGAAGAACAGTGAATTACCATTAGTGATATTTTATAAACAAGCTAGTGGACTGCATATTATGCGTTCTGATTGGCTATGCTATTGCTGGTCTAGCTCTCATAGTATTTTAGAGAAAACTGAAGTCAGCTTTTGAAATAGCAAAAAAAAAAAAATACTGAAAGGATGGCGAGTAGTGGTAGTACACTCTTTGGGGTCTCCGGTTCGATTCCTGTAGTCGGCATCTCATGTGAGTACGTCTGTTAGGTATTTCCCTTGATTCAAAGGGATTTTCTCCGCGGGTTCTCCGGTTTTCCTCCCTCCGCCGGCGCAAAACCTAATTTCCAATTCGCTCTGTAAATTAGCTTTGCCCTGACTTTTGTTTTCAGGTAACAATAAAATTTATCCTTTTTCTGACCTAACCTACTGATACATGCACCATATTAATGTCTGTATTGACTTTGAGATTTATGTATACGAGACACTACTGAGTTTCATATCGAGTGGGAGGACTGGGGAAACCGGAAAACTGTTGACCAGGCTGGATAAAATGAACAATTTTACATATACTCAGTATTTCAATAAAGTTAGTCACCTGAAAAGTGACAAAGCTGACATTGACAAGGATTATGGGTAGATACATTTTACATGTTTCAACCGCTTGATAACTATTGATGTACTTGCACATCTTTACCAGTTACAGTCTCACCTCTTCTGAGCATCCTCAAGCTGCAGATTGTATCAAAAAAGCTTTACTTGTTTGAAATGACTTGTTTCCCATGATTCTCAGTGATCTCAGCTTTCTAGGTTTTCGGTGACTAACTTTATTGAAATAAGTATATGTAGTAGTATGATGCCATTGAGCTTGACAAATGCAGCCCGATTTTGACCGAATGATAAAAAATCACTGAGAAATGGAGATACTCTTACTCGTCTTTCCACGATATGAAACACAACAAAGATCAAAGCAATGCAAGTCTATACACAGGGAGCCCAATTTAGATAAAAGTGCAAGAAGCAAAGAATATTTGGAAAATATTATTCAAATTGGGTACGAGGCTAAGAAAGTACGCTGAATAATACATGCTAACAGGAGAACCATGAAAACATATTTATTTTCGTCTAGTATTTTTATCTAAATTGGGTTTCCTGTGGTTCGTACCAAGAGCTTTTCAAAGTCAAACGTTTTTTACTCTAGTTACTACCTTTTTGAAAAACTGTTTGATATCACTTGATTCGTAGCGGTCAACACTGTGAACAGAATCTGTAAAAGCTACAGCCTTGATGCGTTCCTTAGCTTCTTTGATGTTTCTTAACTAAAACAACACCACAGTAAAGGAACACTTTGAGTGAGAAAACGTACGAGACTCACTCATAGCAGTTAAACGAAAAGACATACCGTAACACTGACAAGAAAGAAATGAAATGAAAAGAGATGGCACAGAATGTGATTAAATATATATGAGACAGGATGAAATAGATATATAGATAAAGTGGGATAAAATGAGATGGGCTTTGAAAGTTGAGGGAAAAAAATATATTTTACATCCTTCCTGTACCTATTTGCAACACTCAACACAACACCACACCACACCACAATAAACAATCTATACACAACACCCAACACGCAACGCACAACACGCAACACCCAACACCCAAAACCAAACCCCAACACCCAACACCCAAAATGCAACACCCAACACCCAACATGCAACACCCAAAACCAACACCCAACACCCAACATGCAACACCCAACACCAAACATGCAACACCCAACATGCAACACCCAACACCCAACATGCAACACCCAACACCCAACATGCAACACCCAAAACCAACACCCAAAACCAACACCCAACATGCAACACCCAACACCCAACATGCAACACCCAATGCACAACACCCAAAACCAAACCCCAACACCCAATTCCCAACACACAACATCCAACACCCAAAACCCAACACCCAAAGCACAACACCCAACACCCAAAACCAAACAGTGCACTTGAAGCACATGCCACCCAATTCATGCCAGTGCCCAAAGAGATGAGAATGGGAATGAGAGTAGAAATGATTTGAAAGGAAACAATAAGACAGAGGAAGAGATAAGAGACAGTGCACTTGAAGCACATGTCACCCAATTCATGCTAGTGCCCAAACAGATGAGAACGGGACTGAAATGCAATTAACATGATGGAAAATAGCCATGAGTTTAAATATCATAAAAATAATATACAAAGTATAGAGCGTTTTCATGTGACGTCACAGCGACCATTATGGGGTACCAAAACAATACATTTTCTATCCTCCGGGAACTGAACTCTATTTTTATGCAAGTACTGTGCAGAAAGTTTCTATTGTTTATGGCTGCCTTCTCACGTGAGTGAAAACGCTTTATCACTATCAAATTAGTTGCATCTTTAAGAGGTAAGGCAGCAAAATACTTACACCATGAAGAACTACTACCCCACCAAAACTATGTGCAACAATCACGATGTGTTTGGCCTTGGCCTTCTTGATGAAGTTGTTCCAGACATAAACAAAGTGATCCTGGGGATTCTCACTGCCCTGTGAAAGACATGTTAGGCCATGTCAGTGTTATTGGGAAACATAATTAAGCATTAATGACGATGACTGGAATTCAGATCGTTAGATGTTTAAAGTACTGCACGTGTACTGGGGAGCATAGAATCAAAGTGATGCCATCAAATTCCAAAATTTGCAATAGTAATCCACTGTTTTCCCATTTCAGGCCAATGTCAATCAATCAATATTATTCAGTACAGAAATATGACATAAAAGTACAAACTACCTTTGATTTAACTTAAAAGTTAGACTAGATAGGTAGCTACTTAGTAGATAGATTTAAATTAGATTTCAATTTAGATTTAAATATGTCATTCCCTAGAGTATTTTTTCTTCGTTTAATGTTTGCACATGAGAAGACACATGAATATGGACACAACTCAAACAAAAAACTTATTCTCCAGAGAAAGAAATGTGGTCTGAAATAGGCAAAACTTTACGTCCAAGTGGATTAGGTCTTATGTTGAATTCAGTTCTGAAATGTTTATGTTTGGAAAGAAAACATAAAATAAGGAACGTAAAAAGAAAACATAAAATGAAAAACATAACATAGCAAAAGGAGGAGTACCTTAATGCGCTTGTGCAGTTTTTCATCATAATTATGATTACCATTAGTAATAAGCACACCAAAACCTTCCTGGGGAAAAAACATGATAATTTCTTGAATATTATTGAGTATGGAATATGTATGATCACCCTGCTTCATGTGATGTTACAATGTAGAATAGTTTTGAAGTGGGAAATGGTAAGACAGGTTCACAGTTGTGTCGAAGCTGTACCATGTTCTACTTTAAGGCATAGTTAACTATGCTTAAGCATACAAAAAAAAATAACGAATCCTTTTTATAAGGACATACATGGGTATTGCTTGCACACATCCTTTTTACACATAAGTTTGGAGCCTGGGCACTCATTGTGATAACATCATGCAAATGTTTTTATAGCCAAAATGAAAAAGGGTGCAAAATATCAAAGAAACAAGTTTTTGTTCACTTCTTCAAACTCTCATAGCTTTGAAACTTAACAATATATGTTAGTACCCCTCTTTTGTATTTCATTTTTTGAAGTAATTTATATAAATACCTAAAAAACTTTACAAGAACTTTTTTCATAACTTTAACAACTATGCTTTTGTTTAAATTGAAATCCGATATTTCATGTATAATTGAAATGTGTAGCTCCAGAAATTATCCATACCCCCTGCCCCCCTCCCTCCACAGAGGAATTTTGAATTTCTGAGGGGTAGGGAGGGGTAGGGGGTCAGAGAAAGAACAAAAGAGTTTTATGGAAGGAAGTTGGAATTTCTGAGGGTTTGGGGTTAACGTTTCTGGAAAAAATCCTTCATTCAGAGGGGGTTATGGATAATTTTTGGATTATTTAATGAACTACACAATAGAATTTCATGTAACATAAAGCATTGGGTCATCTATTAATTTCCAAAATGATAATTAAAATAAGAATAAGAATAAGAATAAGAAGGATAAACATTATATAAGAGAATAAAGCTTGAATGAAGATGGGAATATAAATAAAATAGAAAATTAAAAAAAAATAATTAAAAACATAGGGTAATCCAGCAAATATCAATGGGAAATAATAAAATTATACAATCAGGAAAGTCTAACTGGTATACTATAGAAATGGTTAATGGCTTTATGGTATTTTATTAGCATTCAATAAAAAAATTATCACATACCTTTATTGCTTTTTCAATATATGGAACCATTGTCCCACTTTCAAAACTGTCATTGATGATCAAGCTGTATTAATAGTAAAAATGAATAAAGTTAGCTGAGTGCAATAATATTGTTTATTGTAAAAGTTAAACTTCATCATCATCCTCACGTCACATTGACGCAAGTGAAAAACGTCTGTACATGCTCTGAATCTTTATGCAAATTAGTCAAAACATCTTCATGTTATTGTAAAAGATATATTTTGACTTTCGAACATGCCTGATGAATTGGACTTAACAAAATGCCAAATCTTAGTGTCCATGCTTGAAAGTTAAGGCTAATTCTTTCATATTGTGTTCGTTAAATTACAGCATCTTGGTCTCACAAAAGTATACTCACAAAATGTTTTGTATACTTGGAGAAAACAAACATTTATTTTCTCACTAAAACTCTTCTAAATTCTTAGAAACCGTGCTGAGATGCACGCATGCTCAAACGTTTTTCTCTGACTTGTGTCTGTCACATCACATTGTGTTAAACGTCACATGACATCATATGACATCATGTTATGTCATGCCATGTCTTGTCATGTTATATGTTTTGCTCCTAATGTTCAGTAGAGCATTAAGGAAAAGAGGGCTGTACAGAGCAGGTCTCTTAAGAGGCAAGATTAAAAAGAGGGTTCAATATAGGAATGCAATACATTCATTCCTGTGATTTGACTCTCAAAATCAGGATAATCAAGATATCCAGTTTGATTGGCATTTGAGCAAAACGCCCTATTCCCATTATATTTCTTACATAATATTTTTTGTCTTTTTCAAAATAATAATTTATTCTAACATATTGTATATCATTTCATATGAAAAATCTAATTGCCATCAATACTTTTTAACTTAGAGTTTATTCCCTTATTAACTGTTATCATTATGAAAATGGTCAGTAAGATAGCACTTGTTTTGATCTCTCCCCTGCGTCAGGACCATGGTCAAACCATGGTCAAACATGATTAAAACATGTTAGAACATGGTCAAGCAAACATGGTTGACCATGGTTTGTCCATGATGTGACCATGTTTTGACCATGGTCAACCATGAACGTTAAATTGCACAAGTTTAACCATGGTCAACCATGGTCAGTTAGTGTTATGCTAGGTAAAAGAACAACCATGGTTTGACCATGGTCAACCATGTTTAAAAGCAAAATCAATACCATGGTAGACCATGGTCAACCATGTTTGAAAGCAATATCAATACCATGGTTTACCATGGTCAACCATGTTTGAAAGCAAAATCAATACCGTGGTTTACCATGGTCAACAATGTTTTAAAGCAAAATCAATACCATGGTAGACCATGGTCAACCGTGTTTGAAAGCAATATCAATACCATGGTTTACCATGGTCAACCATGTTTGCAAACAGCACCCGTACAGCATGGTCAAGAAAAACCTACATAAATATACAATATCAGCTTGCAAATCATACTGAGCAGTAGTATAATTCACTCATTAATAGAAGGAACAAAATAAAATAAAACAATTATTGCCTTTTCAAACAAATATTTGCACTCACTTTTTTAATGCAACAGAAAATAATTTGAATACAATCAGCATGTAAATATAAGCCAAAATTTTTGTTTCTACACTAAAGTTACAATCATGAAATTTGGTTGGCCTGGTGCTCTTTTGTCCTGACAACTTACTGTACTTTCTGTTCAATGCTTAATGCACATCTACAGTATGGTAATAATTTTTAGAATTATTTATATTTTGTCATATTATAATACACTCAATAAAATAACTTGATTATGTATACAGCCAATCTGTTTATGCATTTTAATGTGCTAACTAGAATGTTTTCCCATATTTATATCAATTAATGTCTTTTCTTGGTAAAATCAAGCAAAATGTATTTTGACCATGGTTGACAGTGTGCCATTGTCATCATTATTTTCTGATCATGGTCAGCCACCATGGTTAGACCAAAGTCAAAACATGGTTGACCATGGTTGACAATGAAAAACCATGGTACCATGGTCATTCTAACGCAGGGGCATCCCTAAAGTGTCGTCCTCACTATGACATAAGGCAACATAAGCACAAGCAGAAGCATATTAAAAAGAAGGAGATTGCTTTGATCCTTGTGCTTATGTTACAGTGAGGACGTCAACAGAGAAGTGAGTGGGCTTGATACCCTTAGGTCTGTGTTTATGCTTATACTTATCTCGCTAGTGAAAACCATGCTTCACATGATATATTACAAACCTTCTTGCCCATTGACCAGCTCGTACCACACCACTGCCATGGATGAGAATCATCAATTTGTCACATTCAGGAGCATCTTTACTCATGAAGAAAAACCCTTTGGGTTTATTTGGATGAGCATCAACCTGCACAATTTGAATGAATGAGAATAGTGAGAATTATGAGAATGAGATGCAAATCAAAATGGGAATACAGTGGATGAGAATAAAGTGCTAGTTAATAACATTGAATAAGAATAGAGAGAAGGACAATGAAATGCAAATAACAGAGAATGGTAATAGAGAGAAAATGTGAATGAAATGCAAATAAGATTAAATGAAATAGAGATGAGAAGCAAATAAGAGAAAATTGGACTAGTGAGAATGAGATGGAAAGAAGAATGAATGAGAATAGAGTCCATTCTGTTACTACTTTACGTACATACATACTAAATGATAAAAGAATTTGTATTCATCTTACTGGAATGGTAACTTTCTCAAGGTCAAGCTTGTTTTCAAGGTATTCATAGACATATTCTGTAATAGCCTGAAATAGTAATCAGTGAAGATATCAAGACATAACCACAATTGGCTGCTGGCTGGCTGGTTTTTTTTTTTTTTCTTCTTTCTTTCTTCAGATGGGAAGTGGGGAAGTTTGGCAATATATCGTAAAATTATGCTTATCGAGAAATGACACAGCAGCCAGTAGTAAAATGCAGTTGAGCATTTCTAAAGTACAGCTAGATATAGATTGAAAAATAGTATAAAACTATAACAAATATTTTGAAATCTACAATTTACTCCTCCCCCTGGGGATTGGTAAATAAAGGAATAAATAACAAACAAACGAACAATAAGGTTTATATGTATATACACCTTCTATAAACCTTCTATAAACCTTATATAAACCTAATTATAACCTTATATAAACCTTATGTTTATATGTATATACAGACATCTCCACAGAATCAGCCTTTATAAAATGAAAACTTTCACGTGTGGAAAGAGGCCTAGAAAACCAAAGAATCTGGAGAAAAACCCTCGATCAAAGTATAAGGAAAAGAAACATGCAACTCAATATATTTACAAATAACTATAATTTTCAAAATTGATAGGGATAGTGTTCTCATTGCCATTAAAAGTTTCTTTTTTCCTAACATTTTACAAGCTTTAATAATGTGAAAATGTATATATACACATTTGAATATTGTAAGTATTACCTCTCCTATTTCTTCATATCTTTGCTGGTTTAGTTCTTTCTCGCGGTACACATCAAATTTGAAGTTTTTTCCAGTTTTTATGTCCCGAAGTTTATGTTGATCATTAACCTCTGTGAGCAAACAATTAAATATTAAACAATCAACAAAGTCAAGACTAAACTTAATCTTGCCATAACTCTCACAGCTATCAAAACAAGCAATCCTACCTTGAAATTCATAGCCATATTCCTCGATTGACAGCCTTTCTTTGCTCATTGCCTCTTCTAATGTCCTTTTAGTGTTAGTGTTAGCTATTTAGAAGTGAAATGTCTAGTTTTAGAAAATTTAAAATTTGTTTAAAAGGATCCCCCTACCATCCGGAACTTCCTATTTTCGTCCATACAAACTCTGTAATTTTGTCCTTTCTCTGGTCCCCCTCGACTCCCCTCCAAAATTCCCAATTTCCTCTGTGGATGGGGTATGCATATTCTCTGGAGCTACACAATAATTAACTTAGAAGTAAGAACTGTACCCCAAAACAATTCTGTCAAAATACAGTATTCAATAACGTATCTCTTGGTTGAGAAGTTATAAATAAGTTGTCTAATTGGCTTTCTTCAAATATGCTGCTTACATACTGTAGTAGCCAGTAGTATTTTCAGTTGTAATCATTTGAGGATGCATTTATGCATCTTTATGTATATTCATAATAAGCTTAAATGTATCATTATCAAACTCAAACGGATTTCTACACTGGAGTGACTTTATAACTTGTCCCGTGAAAGAATAGTAAGCATATAGGAGTAGAAACTAATTCTATTTCTTTTGTATTACTTTGATTATAAGTCGCTTATTGTACACCTTTTTTCAGTCGGGCCAAATGAAATAGCTCAAATATTTAAGACCTTTGTAAGGAAATGTTCGTGGTATATACAACAATGAAAATCTCATAGAACAAAGTATGGCCCAATATGTAATACTTACAGTTGCCCATAGCCATTCTTTCCCTTTCTTTCAGCCAAAACCTCAAACGACTTCTGTAAAAATTGGCTGTACAAGAGTCTTTGTACTCGTTGGATTCCAAGAAACTACAAGACTGGAAAATTTGCAAACAAAAATTCAAATTGATCTAGCTTTTACAGACAAGTAAATATAAACTTCACACTACTTAAGAGTGACTGTCTGTAACCATCGAGCAAAACGTGGCAAACTTCGAAAAATCGATTTCGCTCATACTTTCAAGTTAGTTAGGGTAATGTATCCTAAGAATCGCTGTATAGTTGGTTTGATCAAATAATGCTTTATTATGGAGAAAAATGGAATTTTTCAAACACTCCCAAAAACGGCGTTCGTGACAGTAAATTTTGACTCAACTTTCGCGGCTGCTGGACAAAAAAAAAAATATATATATATATATTTATTTATACACGATAAGTTATATACAGCGTAGCTGATTTGGTCGTGTTCTAATCCTAGGTCCTAAGCTATACTAGTCCTCTCACTCTCACCCACACACATTCTCTCTCTCTCTCTCTCTCTCTCTCATTCTCTCGATCTTATCTACTACTAAGCTAATTATTACATAATTTAATATTTTGACTGGAAAGAGTCATTACATCTTTAGTTGAGATATGTCCTTTTTAAAGTGCAAATGAACCCTTCGACAATACTTTCAGTACTGGTTCTGCATAAAGTAAATAGTTGAATGGTATAATATTTCTTGATTTGAGTGATGCGTCTCTAAGTTATGAAGGTTTATACTTCCAATATGCTAATAAGTGTGACGTCAGGTAAGGTATTTGAGTGTTTTTGTTGTAACTAGTAATACTAAATGCCGGGCATTTTGAAAATACAAATTCAAAATTGCTTTCATGTAAAACATGAGTAAAATAATGATGCTTTTTAAATACTGTTTCTATGAACCAGTTCAATTTTGTATATTTAATTAAGCCTTAATAGACGTCACATTTATTAGCATAATTTTATTCGCTAGACGTGTGTTTAGAGTATCAAAAAGTAGGTCTTACAAAAATATTCATTCTGAATGTGCTTAACCTCTCAGTCGCGTGAAACTTCGCTGGTTGATTATTCAGATGTTGGTCTTTCTAGTGATGTAAAGAAATCTTTGTGCAAATGATTGTGTGTCACGCAGTATGTCTTCAAACTTTGGTCAAATTACTCATTTCTGACCTCTGGCCGCTTTCTATAACAGACAAGATACTAGTGTTTATAAGTAAAATATAAACTCAAAAACAAGCCTAAAACACTTTTATAGCCTTAAATAATGTAGCTGTTTAAGAATTCTTACCTGGCAAACTCTGAAACCTGGATTTTTATGAATGTTTTTAGACACAACATCGATCTGGTTTCTTTCATTACCGAGACTCGAACTTGTCAACGGCCGAGTGCCACAGGGAGCCCAACCTTTCTTGTTGTGGTGCAAAACACAGGAAACCCAGATTGATAAAAAAATCGTTTTAATTTGTTTTAATGATGATGCAAACACACACAATAAAAAAATTCACAACTATTCCAGTAAAACTTGCTGAATTACATGATAATCTATAATCTATAATGAATGACTAATAAAGAGGGGGAAAACCTGCAGTAGAACCTTACTAATGGTAACAGTTCTAAATTGATTTTAAAGAAGTTGAACCGTATACACTACATGCAATTTTTCTGCTCGGCATGTCATCATAACTATAGTTTATCATGCGCGGTAACTCCAGCCTCGGCTAGGAACTATTATTCGTGGTCACTGAATGGAACTATAAAAAGGAGTATTGGGGCTTGGTTTAATTAGTTTTGGTGAAAGTACTTGAAAATATGTAGGACTCAAGATGAATATAATTTGCATCCAAAGCAAAAATTTTGAAACAACGAAGACATCGTCAGCTCTAGCCTTACCCACCCTTAGGAAGATGGAGTATTCTGATGACCAGGTTCCAGATTTCTGCGATGTCATACCTAGACAAAGTAGGAAATACAAACCAAAGACCACTACAGATTCCCGCAAGGAAAACAGATACCGATGATGACACGCTGTTCACCTGTTCCGAAGAAGGATGCGTAAAAACTTTCCAAAGATTTTCATGTTCTGCATCTACTCCAATAAAATCGTGGGTGCCTCTGTCACATACATTTGTTCGGTACTAATTATGAACCTTAGAGGCCGGTGATCATTTATGATACATGCCGAGCAGAAAAATTGCATCCAATCCATTCTATTCTTATTCTGATACGCCGATTCAATCCATCTCATGTCTATTATTATTCTGATACGCCCATCCAATCCATCTCATGTCTATTCTTATTCTGATACGCCGATTCAATCCATCTCATGTCTATTCTTATTCTGATACGCCGATTCAATCCATCTCATGTCTATTCTTATTCTGATACGCCCATCCAGTCCATCTCATGTCTATTCTTATTCTGATACGCCCATCCAATCCATCTCGAGTCTAATCTTATTCTGATATGCCCATCCAATCCATCTCGAGTCTAATCTTATTCTGATACGCCCATCCAATCCATCTCGGGTTTATGAATAATCCATAATCCTGGTTGACATTTTGAAAATAATCCGTATTTCAATTTTGTAACCAAATATAGCTAAAATGAATGACCAATAAAGCCGGTAATAATTCGCAAATTTGAAATACAACACAAGCAATCCGTAATGTTTAATGCGGAGCCATCGGTAATGTATTCCTTATCTGCGTCCCTCCTCTAAAAAGCCCTGAGGCCCTTCCAGACGCGCCAAAAACAGTTTTCATAAAAACATGTTTCTTAGAAAGTGACTGATATTTTGGTATAAGAGAAGTGAATGTCTTTTAGCATACGGCCCATATCTGACATGTAAATTACTGATAAAAAACCTTTATTTTAGCCGCATTTTGTCTCGACTAAGTTAGCACCGTATGTAAGTCGCATGATAACATCGTCAAATGCAATGACCTCGGAAATCAAAAATACCATGATGTTCAGGATTATCAAATGGATGTAAAATCCCATTGGGCTTTCATTAAGGATGTTTGTTGCTTTGCTCTGTACTATCAAAGGCTTCGTTGTTTGTGCTATCACTTTGTTGCAGTTGTCTTTGAATTCACACCACCGAGTGCACTTTAGGGTTCCCACTCTCTCGTCGCAGCCAGCACGCATGTGTTTTTGCCCGCATCCCATTGTTACCGTCCATTTTCCATATCTGGAGAACAAAACAAAAGAAACTTTATTTACTTTAGGCTGCGTTCATAAAGTATGGCAGAGGGGGGAGGGGGGCAGGTGAAAATTTGAAATGCCCAGAATAATCAAAGTCATGCAAAAAAATACGATCCCCCTAAGCAAGGCTTGTAGCTTCTTCCAACAATTGTGCTTCCCCCCCCCCCCCCATTTTTCTGATAAAAATTTGCCCATCCCCCCTTTTACCTACCAAAATTTTCCCTATGCCCCCTCAATTTCACCCCCCCCCCCCCCCCCTGCCATACACTATGAACGCAGCCTTAGTTACCGTTGCTATGTCAAACAAGCTTATCAAATTATTTAACAATTTATCTAGAATATTTCAGAATTTAAACTCTGATCGCAAAAAAAATTAACTATGAATGGTTTACTGTCCTGCGAAAGAATAATAAATTGCCTCGTAATCCTCGTAGTACTAGGATTGTTTAATTTCAGGTTTGGATTTCGATAGAAAACCTAGATTTAACCTTGTTTTGAAGTTGGGGGTCAAACTCTGTATCTAACTATAGAAATAGGGCGTGGTGGGTTTTTAAACCAGTTAGAACGCTCTGGTTTGCATTGAAATTCAATGTAAACCCTCGACCTGCTGTACCGTTTTATCTAAAACAGATACTGTGTAGTTGTTTGTGGGCCAATATTTTGATGCCACTGAGAAACATACTGGGACGGTGATTGGTTCGGTGTTGTCCGAGTCGGAGCTATGTGATACCTGTGCCCATAGAACATCTTCGAATACGACACAAAACGGCCGTGTGTGTTCCTCTATTTCAGATTCATTTAATCAGGGCAGGGATGGATAGCTCTTTTAAGAAGTCGCTTTTGCCGCAAACCATAGACCTGGTGTTTTACTTGTTTTTCTTTCTTTTCCCGATCATGAGGTTCGACCCTGAAGATAAAATAAACTGTTATCCCACCTGTAATATGGCTGCGATTCCTGATAAAAGCAAGACTTTTCCTTCGAGCTGCATTCTATAGATTTGCCTTTCTTTAAGCAATCAGCGACGGTTATCTTGTTTGTGCAGTGATGACAAGAAATAGCGTCAACTGGAGGAAGAAATTAATCTTCAGTAGAGAAGGTATACTTGAAAGTGTTATATTATAAAAAGAAAAGAACAAAGGCAAGGCAAGGCAAGGCAAGGCGAGGCAAGGCGAGGCGAGGCAAGGCAAGGCAAGGCAAGGCAAGGCAAGGCGAGGCAAGGAAATAATTAAAAGACAAAAAAGGGAAAGAAAACTAAAGCGGAAAAGGAGAATGAAAGGTACAGAATGCATAGCAAAGCAAACATTACCAGATCTTCTCAGAAACCAGGAGAAATACCATTTCAATACAAGATACATACATACATACATACCTTGGCCACATAAAGCAAAGACGATTACAAGAGAAGCGATCAGAAGAATGTAATTCATTCTTCATGTCCCAAGAACAAATAAGCTTGAATTAACATCCTTGACCAATTATGACGTAACATACTTTACCATGGTAACCAAAATGAAAATTGGTGAACGCGCGCGGAAGAGCTAGCTCGCGCACCTGGTACGAACCGTTAAGGGTTCCGTAATCTGATTGGTTCTTAGCAATACTCACTTACGGAAAACCGCCCCTATCGTCGCAAGAGCTGGCTTCACGATCGAACGCAGCGCTGGCTCGGAAATCCAAGAAAAGAAGTCTATGATTTCGTGCTGCGGCTGAGAGGAATGAATAAGCTTATATAAAATATGTTTTTCTCTTAAATTTTCGTTAACGCTTTTGCCCATAGCCAGTTTTCAAACTTGTCACGAAACTAAAACATTTGTTGTGAGGCAAGTTTTAGCAGCTGCAACTATCTCGTAACTACACTAACTAGCCAATCAGCGTACAGATGTAGAATTGGACATAAAAGTCCCAACTTGCAACGACTCGGAAACTGGGTTCTAAAACGAGCAACATTTACAGACTTGAAGGTTTTGTTTCTGATATTTACCTGCCTTTAAGGCCGAGAGAGTATAGCTTCCATAATAAAAGTGAACAAGAAAAATTCATTATGCACGTATCGCCGGTTTTCCTATATAATAGCCCCCTTCACAGTTCCCAGCGCCATCTTGAAAGGTAACCGTGCCTTTGCATCGAAGTGAGACGAACGGTGAGCTTGCAATGATTTAGCAAGCTCGATGCAAAGGCACGGCTACCTTTCAAGATGGCGCTGGGAACTGCGAAAGGGACCATTCTTTGGTGTTACACTTGAATGTATTTTATCATTCAGACTCGGCATATATCATGTAGTTTGCCAAAAGGGAAAAAGCTTATGAAGGTGCTCACTCATAATGTTTTAATTAGATTATATTATTATTCGCACTTGAATTATAATATCGTATACATGAAACAATGAACGACTACAATAATAAATTAAGATAATTTAAACAATCTACGCAGCAAAACCAATCATTATAATCTCTTGCTATGATACATGCATTGATACGCTGCACTTGATATGGTCATACAAGCCAAAGATTGGCTTAAAATCGATAAAAGTGTTAATAATTCCAGTTTTTTCAATCCGGAAAGTCACATTAAAATATTTCAAAGAGATGATATTACTAGTTTGTAATGTTTTGAGGCAAGTTCATATGTTCTACGAAGAGAAGGCCATATGTTGTCCTAATACAACCTAACCGTAATAACACTTCATACCTAAACTAACACAACCCTTTTTAAAATCTCTGTTCATATTCAAATTTAAAACTCTTTTGAGGATACCAAGACAATAGTGAAAATTAGCAAAACAAAAAAGCTACCGAAAGGGATTCCGGAAGCGTAGGTATGAAACGTACTCCATAATTGATTATTATCACGTGATTATTATAACACAGTATGTAGTTTACCCAGACTCCTCTCGTCCGAATTCAATCTATATCACATCGTATGTTTCAGAACATACTCGCATTCTGATTGGATGAGCTTTGCTCATGCCATCATGGTAAGCCCTTTGTGTTTCGCACACAAACGGTATCTATTCAAATACAGCGTAACAGCATTCTAGATCAAGTTTAGTTTTAGGATAATTCATGATTCATCCATGTGATCGACGTCTTTATCACTTTGCTCTTCCTCGGCTTCCATTTCCACATCTCCTTCGTTTGCAAGAGGCGTATTTTCCTCATGGTCCTTATCGTTCTCGGTTGGCATTTCCGTTGTATTGTCTCCACTAGCAATTACATCTTGGCTAGTTCCTTCAATATTTCCTCCTCTTACATTGACAGTATTCGAATCCTCTCCAGCCGTCCCTTGATTGTCATTCACCTTCTCGCCATCTTCAGTGTGTTCCACTTTTTTCTTTTTTTCTTCACCAAGCACTTTCGCTTTATCCGTGGGCTTCCTTTTTCCTTCTTGTTCAGTTTCTTTTCCTGGTCGTTCAGTTTCTTCAGTCACCATGTTATCTTTTCCTGGTTGTTCAGTTTCTTCAGTCACCATGTTATCTTTTCCTGGTTGTTCAGTTTCTCCAGTCACCATGTTATCTTTTCCTGGTTGTTCAGTTTCTTCAGTCACCATGTTATCTTTTCCTGGTTGTTCAGTTTCTTCAGTCACCATGTTATCTTTTCCTGGTTGTTCAGTTTCTTCAGTCACCATGTTATCTTTTCCTGGTTGTTCAGTTTCTCCAGTCACCTTGTTATCTTTTCCTGGTAGTTCAGTTTCTCCAGTCACCACGTTATCTTTTCCTGGTAGTTCAGTTTCTTCAGTCACCATGTTATCTTTTCCTGGTTGTTCAGTTTCTCCAGTCACCACGTTATCTTTTCCTGGTAGTTCAGTTTCTTCAGTCACCATGTTATCTTTTCCTGGTTGTTCAGTTTCTTCAGTCACCATGTTATCTTTTCCTGGTTGTTCAGTTTCTTCAGTCACCATGTTATCTTTTCCTGGTTGTTCAGTTTCTCCAGTCACCTCGTTATCTTTTCCTGGTTGTTCAGTTTCTTCAGTCACCTTGTTATCTTTTCCTGGTTGTTCAGTTTCTTCAGTCACCATGTTATCTTTTCCTGGTTGTTCAGTTTCTTCAGTCACCATGTTATCTTTTCCTGGTTGTTCAGTTTCTTCAGTCACCATGTTTTCTTTTCCTGGTTGTTCAGTTTCTTCAGTCACCATGTTATCTTTTCCTGGTTGTTCAGTTTCTTCAGTCACCATGTTATCTTTTCCTGGTTGTTCAGTTTCTTCAGTCACCTTGTTATCTTTTCCTGGTTGTTCAGTTTCTTCAGTCACCTTGTTATCTTTTCCTGGTTGTTCAGTTTCTTCAGTCACCTTGTTATCTTTTCCTGGTTGTTCAGTTTCTCCAGTCACCTTGTTATCTTTTCCTGGTTGTTCAGTTTCTTCAGTCACCTTGTTATCTTTTCCTGGTTGTTCAGTTTCTTCAGTCACCATGTTATCTTTTCCTGGTTGTTCAGTTTCTCTAGTCACCTTGTTATCTTTTCCTGGTTGTACAGTTTCGTCTTCCGGTGTCCGATTAATCAAAACATCTCCCCTCGCCATGTTATCTTTTCCTTATTGTTCAGTTTCTTCTCCCAGTGTCCCAGTAATCAAATCATCTCCTCTCACCATGTCATCTTTTCCTTGTCGTACAGTTTCTTCTCCCTTTCTCCCAGTATTCAAACCATCTCCAGTCACCTTGTTATCTTTTCCTGGTTGTTCAGTTTCTTCAGTCACCATGTTATCTTTTCCTGGTTGTTCAGTTTCTCCAGTCACCTTGTTATCTTTTCCTGGTTGTTCAGTTTCTTCAGTCACCTTGTTATCTTTTCCTGGTTGTTCAGTTTCTTCAGTCACCATGTTATCTTTTCCTGGTTGTTCAGTTTCTCCAGTCACCTTGTTATCTTTTCCTGGTTCTTCAGTTTCTTCAGTCACCTTGTTATCTTTTCCTGGTTGTTCAGTTTCTTCAGTCACCATGTTATCTTTTCCTGGTTGTTCAGTTTCTCCAGTCACCTTGTTATCTTTTCCTGGTTGTTCAGTTGTTTTTCCCCCGGTTTTTTCCCCGGTGGTCTTCATCTCGTTGTTATCATTATCCTTTCCTTTTCCATCCAGTTTTTCATTAAAAAATTTAAAGACCGAATCTTTAGCACAGTGTGATGTCCAGACGTGTTCTGTCGTGCCTACAGAAGGAAAATATAAACCCATATTTTACTGAAATAATATATAGATAAAAAAGTGTACTTTAGGCAAACATTTATAACCCTCAACACCATCTGGCCTACATCTTTATCTTTCCATACACATACCTGCAGATACTAGTTCACAAGTGTCGTCTTTATAGTACGAACGTATTGGAGTGTCCAGTGGTTCTCTCGACGAAATCCAGTTTCTTGTTCTCTGATCGGGAATGAAGAGCAGTGAATTACCATTAGTGATATTTTATAAACAAGCTAGTGGACTGCATATCGTGCGTTCTGATTGGCTATGCTATTGCTGGTCTAGCTCTCATAGTCTGTTAGAGAAAACTAGAGTCAGCTGTTGAAATAGCAAAAAAAAAATACTGAAAGGACGGCGAGTAGTGGTAGTACACTCTTTGGGGTCTCCGGTTCGATTCCTGTAGTCGGCATCCCATGCGAGTACATCTGTTAGGTATCTCTCCTGTATTTCTCCGCGGGTTCTCCGGTTTTCCTCCCTCTGCCGGCGCAAAACCTAAATTCCAATTCGCTCTGTAAATTAGCTTTGCCCTGACTTTTGTTTTTAGGTAACAATAAAATTTATCCTTTTTCTGACCTAACCTACTGATACATGCACCATATTAATGTCTGTATTGACTTTGAGATTTATGTATACGAGACATTACTGAGTTTCATATCGAGTGGGAGGACTGGGGAAACCGGAAAACTGTTGACCAGGCTGGATAAAATGAACAATTTTACATATACTCAGTATTTCAATAAAGTTAGCCACCTGAAAAGTGACAAAGCTGACATCGACAAGGATTACTATGGATTTATACAAGGATTTATATATGCCTTCTCGCTCTCTCAGATCTTCATCAGCGAACCTCTTAACCAAAGGCTCTTTCAGGCTAAAGAAATATGAGAGCTTTTGCAGTTGCTGCTCCTGAGTTATGGAACAGCCTACCTCCATCCCTTCGATCTTGCGAAACAATTTCTAGTTTTAAGTGTGGTCTCAAGACCTTTTTATTCACACGAGTTTTCAATATGTAAAAATCTTACCTATTTTAACCAATCTAAATCAATGTATTGTTATTTGAATTTTAAAAATGTGTAATGTATATATTGAAATGCAATGAATTTTATTTGAAATATGTTGATAATGATATGTATTATGGGCATGTTTTATTACTCACTCTTATTCATGAAATAGTAATTCTTTTCTTAAATTTATTTTCAATTTTAAATCTATTGAGTCACATTTTTATATTGTAAAGCGTCTTTGAACTTAAGGATATCAACGCTATATAAATTATTCCTTATTATCATTATTATTATTATTATGGGTAGATACATTTTACATGTTTCAACCGCTTGATAACTATTGATGTACTTGCACATCTTTACCAGTTACAGTCTCACCTCTTCTGAGCATCCTCAAGCTGCAGTTTGTATCAAAAAAGCTTTACTTGTATGAAATGACTTGTTTCCTATGATTCTCAGTGATCTCAGCTTTCTAGGTTTTCGGTGACTAACTTTATTGAAATAAGTATATGCAGTAGTATGATGCCATTGAGCTCGACAAATGCAGCCCGATTTTGACCGAATGATAAAAAATCACTGGGAAATGCAGATACTCTTACTCGTCTTCCACGATATGAAACTCAACAAAGATCAAAGCAATGCAAGTCTATACACAGGGAGCCCAATTTAGATAAAAGTGCAAGAAGCAAAGAATATTTGGAAAATATTATTCAAATTGGGTACGAGGCTAAGAAAGTGCGCTGAATAATACATGCTAACAGGAGAACCATGAAAAACATATTTATTTTCGTCTAGTATTTTTATCTAAATTGGGTTTCCTGTGGTTCGTACCAAGAGCTTTTCAAAGTCAAACTTTTTTTACTCTAGTTACTACCTTTTTGAAAAACTGTTTGATATCTCTTGATTCGTAGTGGCCAACACTGTGAACAGAATCTGTAAAAGCTACAGCCTTGATGCGTTGCTTAGCTTCTTTGATGTTTCTTAACTAAAACAACACCACAGTAAAGGAACTCTTTGAGTGAGAAAACGTACGAGACTCACTCATAGCAGTTAAACGAAAAGACATACCGTAACACTGACAAGCAAGAAATGAAATGAAAAGAGATGGCACAGAATGTGATCAAATATATATGAGACAGGATGAAATAGATATATAGATAAAATGGGATAAAATGAGATGGGCTTTGGAAGTTGAGGGAAAAAAATATATTTTACATCCTTCCTGTACCTATTTGCAACACTCAACACAACACCACACCACACCACAATAAACAATCTATACACAACACCCAACACGCAACGCACAACACGCAACACCCAACACCCAAAACCAAACCCCAACACCCAACACCCAAAAAGCAACACCCAACACCCAACATCCAACACCCAAAACCAACACCCAACACCCAACATGCAACACCCAACACCAAACATGCAACACCCAACATGCAACACCCAACACCCAACATGCAACACCCAACACCCAACATGCAACACCCAAAACCAACACCCAAAACCAACACCCAACACCCAACACCCAACACCCAACATGCAACACCCAATGCACAACACCCAAAACCAAACCCCAACACCCAATTCCCAACACACAACATCCAACACCCAAAACCCAACACCCAAAGCACAACACCCAACACCCAAAACCAAACAGTGCACTTGAAGCACATGCCACCCAATTCATGCCAGTGCCCAAAGAGATGAGAATGGGAATGAGAGTAGAAATGATTTGAAAGGAAACAATAAGACAGAGGAAGAGATAAGAGACAGTGCACTTGAAGCACATGTCACCCAATTCATGCTAGTGCCCAAACAGATGAGAACGGGACTGAAATGCAATTAACATGATGGAAAATAGCCATGAGTTTAAATATCATAAAAATAATATACAAAGTATAGAGCGTTTTCATGTGACGTCACAGCGACCATTATGGGGTACCAAAACAATACATTTTCTATCCTCCGGGAACTGAACTCTATTTTTATGCAAGTACTGTGCAGAAAGTTTCTATTGTTTATGGCTGCCTTCTCACGTGAGTGAAAACGCTTTATCACTATCAAATTAGTTGCATCTTTAAGAGGTAAGGCAGCAAAATACTTACACCATGAAGAACTACTACCCCACCAAAACTATGTGCAACAATCACGATGTGTTTGGCCTTGGCCTTCTTGATGAAGTTGTTCCAGACATAAACAAAGTGATCCTGGGGATTCTCACTGCCCTGTGAAAGACATGTTAGGCCATGTCAGTGTTATTGGGAAACATAATTAAGCATTAATGACGATGACTGGAATTCAGATCGTTAGATGTTTAAAGTACTGCACGTGTACTGGGGAGCATAGAATCAAAGTGATGCCATCAAATTCCAAAATTTGCAATAGTAATCCACTGTTTTCCCATTTCAGGCCAATGTCAATCAATCAATATTATTCAGTACAGAAATATGACATAAAAGTACAAACTACCTTTGATTTAACTTAAAAGTTAGACTAGATAGGTAGCTACTTAGTAGATAGATTTAAATTAGATTTCAATTTAGATTTAAATATGTCATTCCCTAGAGTATTTTTTCTTCGTTTAATGTTTGCACATGAGAAGACACATGAATATGGACACAACTCAAACAAAAAACTTATTCTCCAGAGAAAGAAATGTGGTCTGAAATAGGCAAAACTTTACGTCCAAGTGGATTAGGTCTTATGTTGAATTCAGTTCTGAAATGTTTATGTTTGGAAAGAAAACATAAAATAAGGAACGTAAAAAGAAAACATAAAATGAAAAACATAACATAGCAAAAGGAGGAGTACCTTAATGCGCTTGTGCAGTTTTTCATCATAATTATGATTACCATTAGTAATAAGCACACCAAAACCTTCCTGGGGAAAAAACATGATAATTTCTTGAATATTATTGAGTATGGAATATATATGATCACCCTGCTTCATGTGATGTTACAATGTAGAGTAGTTTTGAAGTGGGAAATGGTAAGACAGGTTCACAGTTGTGTCGAAGCTGTACCATGTTCTACTTTAAGGCATAGTTAACTATGCTTAAGCATACAAAAACAAATAACGAATCCTTTTTATAAGGACGTACATGGGTATTGCTTGCACACATCCTTTTTACACATAAGTTTGGAGCCTGGGCGCTCATTATGATAACGTCATGCAAATGTTTTTATAGCCAAAATGAAAAAGGGTGCAAAATATCAAAGAAACAAGCTTTTGTTCACTTCTTCAAACTCTCATAGCTTTGAAACTTAACAATATATGTCAGTACCCCTCTTTTGTATTTCATTTTTTGAAGTAATTTATATAAATACCTAAAAAACTTTACAAGAACTTTTTTCATAACTTTAACAACTATGCTTTTGTTTAAATTGAAATCCGATATTTCATGTATAATTGAAATGTGTAGCTCCAGAAATTATCCATACCCCCTGCCCCCCTCCCTCCACAGAGGAATTTTGAATTTCTGAGGGGTAGGGAGGGGTAGGGGGTCAGAGAAAGAACAAAAGAGTTTTATGGAAGGAAGTTGGAATTTCTGAGGGTTTGGGGTTAACGTTTCTGGAAAAAATCCTTCATTCAGAGGGGGTTATGGATAATTTTTGGATTATTTAATGAACTACACAATAGAATTTCATGTAACATAAAGCATTGGGTCATTTATTAATTTCCAAAATGATAATTAAAATAAGAATAAGAATAAGAATAAGAAGGATAAACAGTATATAAGAGAATAAAGCTTGAATGAAGATGGGAATATAAATAAAATAGAAAATTAAAAAAAAAAATTAAAAAACATAGGGTAATCCAGCAAATATCAATGGGAAATAATAAAATTATACGATCAGGAAAGTCTAACTGGTAGAAATGGTTAACGGATATTATGGTATTTTATTAGCATTCAATAAAAAAGTTATCACATACCTTAATTGATTTTTCAATATATGGAACCATTGTCCCACTTTCAAAACTGTCATTGATGATCAAGCTGTATTAATAGTAAAAATGAATAAAGTTAGCTGAGTGCAATAATATTGTTTATTGTAAAAGTTAAACTTCATCATCATCCTCACGTCACATTGACGCAAGTGAAAAACGTCTGTACATGCTCTGAATCTTTATGCAAATTAGTCAAAACATCTTCATGTTATTGTAAAAGATATATTTTGACTTTCGAACATGCCTGATGAATTGGACTTAACAAAATGCCAAATCTTAGTGTCCATGCTTGAAAGTTAAGGCTAATTCTTTCATATTGTGTTCGTTAAATTACAGCATCTTGGTCTCACAAAAGTATACTCGCAAAATGTTTTGTATACTTGGAGAAAACAAACATTTATTTTCTCACTAAAACTCTTCTAAATTCTTAGAAACCGTGCTGAGATGCACGCATGCTCAAACGTTTTTCTCTGACTTGTGTCTGTCACATCACATTGTGTTAAATGTAACATGACATCATATGACATCATTGTTATGTCATGCCATGTCTTGTCATGTTATATGTTATGCTTTTGATGTTCAGTGTAGCATTGAGGGAAAGAGGGCTGTACAGAGCATGAAGAGGCAAGGTTAAAAAGAGGGTTCAATATAGGAATGCAAGACATTCATTCCTACCTGTGATTTGACTTTCAAAATCAGGATAATGAAGAAGATATCCAGTTTAATTGGCATATGAGGAAAACGCCCTATTCCCATTATATTTCTTACATAATATTTTCTGTCTTTTTCAAAATCCCATAATTTATTCTAACAAGTATAATATGTATCATTTCATATGAAAAAGCTTATTGCCACCAATACTTTTTAACTTAGATTTTATTCCCTTATCAACTGTTATCATTATGAAAATGGTCAGTAAGATGGTCACTTGTTTTGATCTCATCCCTAAAGCGTGGTTTTCACTATGACATAAGCATAAGCATTTAAGCATAAGAACACGTCCTAACTATGACATATTAGGCAACATAAGCAAAAGCAGAAGCATAAGAAGAAAGAGAATGCTTTGATTCTTGTGTTTATGTCGCAGTGAGGACGTCAACAGAGAAGTGAGTGGGCTTGATACCCTTATGTCTGTGTTTATGTTTATGCTTGTGACACTAATGATATATGTCAAACCTTCTTGCCCATTGACCAGCTCGTACCACACCACTGCCATGGATGAGAATCATCAGTTTATCAGATTTTAGAGCATCCTCACTCATGAAGAAAAATCCTTTGGGTTCATTTGGACGAGCATCAACCTGCACAATTAGAATGAATGAAAATAGTGAGAGAATGGGAATACAGTGGATGAGAATAAAATGCTAGTTAATAACATTGAATAAGAATAGAGAGAAGGACAATGAAATGTAAATAACAGAGAATGGTAATAAGAGAGAAAACGAGAATGAATGCAAACAAGAATAAATGAAATAGAGATGAGAAGCAAATAAGAAAAAATGGGACTAGTGAGAATGAGATGGAAAGAAGAATGAATGAGAATAGAGTCCATTCTGTTACTACTTTATGTACATACATACTAAATGATAAAAGAATTTGTATTCATCTTACTGGAATGGTAACTTTCTCAAGGTCAAGCTTGTTTTCAAGGTATTCATAGACATATTCTGTAATAGCCTGAAATAATAATCAGTGAAGATATCAAGATATAACCACAACATGGACAAAAAAGACAGCAGCCCTTGAATGTATTGCTGCACTGATAATGGGGGGGGGGGTTAATAACCAAGTTCGGAGTTTAAGAATCGATTCCAGTGCGCATGCAATTTTATCCCAAATTTCTCACTGTCTTAATTGTTTAATTAAGAACAAAGGAAGGGTTAAACAAAAGAAGGTGAGAAATTCAGGATAAAATTGCATGCACACTGAAAATGATTTTTAAACTCCAAACCAACTTATTAGGGTTGGCCAGGATAAAAATATATCTACATAACTATATGTATTCTATAAACTATAATAGCTTAATTAAGTGCACTCCATTTATCTGTGAAACAATTACTAGCTATGTAGCAGTGATAAAAATGATAAAAAGGTAAATAATACACTGTGAAAAGATGAATAAACTTACTGATGTTTCGGACACTAGTCCTTCGTCGGAGTAAAAGAGAAAGAGGTGGTAGACAGGAGCGTTTATATGATAGAATAAGACAAAAACCATTGAGAACAAGGTAGGCAAGGAAACAAAAACAAACAATCAAAAGACAAAAGAAAAGGTTAAATGAAAGCAAAGCGTTTATTAATCCTGTTGGGACTAGGAGTGCCCAATAGGTGAATAAGCCACATTTCTTTAGTCTTGCAACAATCACTGTTGCCGTTAATTGAAGAAAAAGCAAGGAAGTCAGAAAAAGAATGGTTAGCTTGATTAAATTGGCGGGAAACTGGATTGGTGGGATCGTTATTGCGAATATCATAAAGATGATTGCAAATGCGATCACCAAGACACCTATTAATAATTCCATTAAACCCATTGTTAACCGCAACTTTTCTCTGCTTGACTCTGATACTCGCACTTCTGCTATTTTCAACAACCGCCCTCTTTTTTCTTATAAACGTGATCATAATCTTCGTTCTTTCTTGGTCAATGGAGTTCTTCCCTCTGACAAAGAACCTACTACTTTTCGCCGTTCTCATAAACGTTCTTATAATTGTCCTCATATAGCCTCTCCTACTTCTGTTGTCGGTCCTAAATCCACTGTTAAAATCACTGACCATTTTGTTTGTACCACTTCTAATGTTGTTATATTGTATCAAATGTACCTACTGTAATCTTTTGTATGTGGGCGAGACTGGCCGCCGTCTTGGTGATCGTATTTTTTTGTTCCATTATATGTCACCATGCAAATGAGATGATACATGTACACTGAGATGGTTTATGTTGGCAATTTATACAATGTATACAATTATTTATACCATAATACTCCTAAAATGTTATTGAACACAACAACTTCAAGAAAGGCACCAGAGGAAAGAGTAATAACATAAAAACCCTTGATGCATAGGAGAGAACCAACAAGCTAGCCCTACTCATATATATATATATATATATATATTTGTTTGAGAAGAAAAAGTCAAGACAACATTTTTCCCGACAAGCCTGTTTCGTGAATTGCTCCACTCTTCAGGGGATTTAATGATAAGAATATTCGTTACTATCATTTATATAGAAAAAGTATACATAATCAATTAATTATATATATATATATATATATATACACTCGATTGCAGAAACGTTGTAGTATACATTTATACATATATCTAATTTATTCAGTATATTTCATGATATGCAAAACAGAAAAATCGCTTTATTTATTGTTTGTTTCATTCAATGACTATCAAAATATATTTTTCTTGTCTATTAGATCGTACAGATTATAAATCAGTGGGTTGTAAGCATTGAAAATGGTTATTTTGCATCATGCATCTCATTAAATATTTGTATAAATGTATAAATGTATACTACAACGTTTCTACAATCGAGTGTATATATATATATATATATACACTTGATTGCAGAAACGTTGTAGTATACATTTATACAAATACCTAATTTATTCAGTATATTTAATGATATGCAAAACAGAAAACTCGCTTTATCTATTATTTGCTTCATTCAGTGAACGTCATAATATTTTATTCTCGTGTTTTACATCCTACAGATTATAAATCAATTGGTTTTGAGGGTTAGAAAAGTAAAATTGCAATATGCATCTCATTAGGTATCTGTATAAATGTATAAATGTATACTACAATGTTTCTGCAATCGAGTGTATATATATATATATATATGTTTATACCAAGTTTTGAGCAATCCAAGATTATATTGGTAAGAGGTTCGAGCACCCTTGGCTAGTGCTTACGGCTATGCAAACTACGCTTTCCATAAACGTATCATTGATGAAAATTATGAAATAAATACATTAAAAGTTTGTCTTACCTATGGACACAGCATATTCTGAAAACAGCTTTGTACAAAGCTTTACATATCATATTTAGTATTACCTCTCCTAGATCTTCATATCTATTTTGGTTCTTTGCTCTGTCACCTCCAAACACATCAAATTCAAAGCGTCTACCCTCCTCATCCAGAAGTACATGTAGACCATCAACCTCTGTGAACAAACAATAAAATGCAAAATTAAGTAACTGGCAATCAAGATTAAGCTTCCTTTACACCAAGATATCATTCACCTAACATAGCAAAATAAGCTTACTCACCCTTGAATTGATAGCCAAAATCATTGATCGACAGCCTTGATTTGCTTGTTCCTAAAACTGTCCCACAAAAAAGAAGATATTTATTAACTTATCTTGAGCATGCCCATTAAGATTTAAGTGACAAGAAGCTAGTTTGACCTGGTTTTCCAATATCGTTTAAATAATGTAGTAGGCATTACAGCTCAAATATCTAAGATAATTCTAAGGAAACGTTCGTGGTACAGCAATGAAAATTTCATGGTACAAAGTAGTACAATGTTTGGCCCAATATGTAATACTTACAGTTACCCATAGCCATTCTTTGTCTCTCTTTCGGACAAAAACTCAAGTGACTTCTGTAAAACTCGGCTGTACACGAGTCTTTGTACTCGTTGGGTTCCAAGAAACCACAAGACTGGAAAATTTGCGATCAAAAATTCAAATTAATATTTCACAGACGATTTAAAAAACTTTACACTACTTGAATATTACAGACTAGACCTTGTACAATGAAATGATGATGTAAAGTCTTACCTTAACGACTAAAAGAAGCAGGAATGTTAGACAAAACGAGGAAGATAAAACCTTAGAAACAACCACGCAACTGTGAAGTAGTTTCGGGGAATTTCCCTGGTTTGTTTGGTTTCACATTCGATTCAGCATTTTGTCAAGGCGTTCCTCTCATTTGACGAGTGAAAATGGAATGTAATTTAACACAGGCAACCCATAGATATTTGTTTTACTGATTTCATAGCCGTAATTCAACGTATTGTGTTTATTTGATTGAACTGAAACACGATGGGACCGGAAGTTATTTCGAGTTTAAGAGAGAGGTAAGGGATACCGTCACAGGTTTCGTAATCTCATCTGCTTGTAATTTGTTTATATTTTTCATTTTTTTAAACTATGATTTGATGTGAGGTAAATGCTAAATAAAATAAAATAAAATAGAATGGAATAGAATGGAATAGAATGGAATAGAATGGAATAGAATGGAATAGAATGGAATAGAATGGAATAGAATGGAATAGAATGGAATAGAATGGAATAGAATGGAATAGAATGGAATAGAATGGAATAGAATGGAATAGAATGGAATAGAATGGAATAGAATGGAATAGATGGAATAGAATGGAATAGAATGGAATAGAATGGAATAGAATGAATAGAATGGAATAGAATGGAATAGAATGGAATAGAATGGAATAGAATGGAATAGAATGGAATAGAATGGAATAGAAGGAATAGAATGGAATAGAATGGAATAGAATGGAATAGAATGGAATAGAATGGAATAGAATGGAATAGAATGGAATAGAATGGAATAGAATGGAATAGAATGGAATAGAATGGAATAGAATGGAATAGAATGGAATAGAATGGAATAGAATGGAATAGAAGAATAGAATGGAATAGAATGGAATAGAATGGAATAGAATGGAATAGAATGGAATAGAATGGAATAGAATGATAGAATGGAATAGAATGGACTAGAATGGAATAGAATGGAATAGAATGGAATAGAATGGAATAGAATGGAATAGAATGGAATAGAATGGAATAAAATAAAATAAAATAAAATAAAATAAAAATAATGTAACGGCATGTCGTACCATGTCCTTGTCGGCCAGGGCGTGCTGTCTATATGGCATATGTTTCACACTCATTAAAAAATCTTTCCATGGCACATTGGGCATTTTTTGACGTGTGGCAGTACTGGGACCCCAGTTTAATAGATAAAAGTGTGAGAGATAAATTGGAAATCCGGAAAATTAACATTTATTCAATTCAAAGCTTACAGTGTTTAAGGTGGCTAACCACTTTAGCAGAAAGTCGGGCAATCTTCTTTTTTTCCTTTTTTTGAGAGTATCGCCTGTGTATTTATACTAAAATGATTATTCACCTCAGGCTCAGTGAATATCGAGAATAATTACCTCAACTTCGTTTCGGTTATTATTCGCCGATATACATATCAAACATTGCCGTGTCGTATTTCTCTGTGGCACTTCGCCTTCGGCGAATAATTGTTATATAGAACTTATTGTTTACTAGAGTGCAAACAATTAATCCTAAATAGTACAAAATAGTGCTAATTAAACAATAAAAAACAATGGAATTTGTATGGAATTGTGCTATTTATCATTCACTAAAGTTTCACGGTTATATTGTTTGCACTCTATAGAGTGGTTTTCAAAAACCCGTGAAACAAAGTGTAATAAATCTCAATTGAAAATAAATAAAAATAGAGTGCTCACACTAAATCCTTGAAGCAAATACTAATTTTTAGCACTAAATAGTGATAATTAAACAATAGAAAACAAAGGATTCTGTATGAAATAGTACTAATTAGTACTATTTAATGTTCACGGTTTTAGTGCGTGCACTCTACTAAATTAAATACTTAAATGAACTTTCAGCTCATTTTTTAATTGCAGAAAAATTGTCGGCCTCAACTACTTTCTTAGTTAGGTTATTCCAAGATTGGATGATTCTTATGAAAAATGAGCTTTTATAGCAATTAACTTTTGCTTGCATCACTGATAAAGTTTAAAAGAGTGATTTGCTGTAGTGGATTTAAGCTTCAAAGTTATCGTGAAACTTGAGGTGACTGTGACCAAAGACGATCTTATAGCACTCTATTTAAAGATAAATATTCCCTCCTAAGAGAAAATTTGGTGCACCCCAATTGCTTACACCTGTCTTCGTAGGACTTTTCCCCTTTTCTTTGACGAAGCGCTAATCTAGAAGCTCTGCGTTGCACTTTTTCTAAAGCGTGTATATTTTTGACGAGATATGGGGACCAGACTGGTACCGTATATTCTATTATAGTACACTCAACAAAATTACTCGACTCTGATTGGTCGAGAGGAGTACAATTATAGCGCTAATTGTACTCCGTAGGAGTACTGAATTAAGTCGCTATGGCAACACGGCCAAAACAATGTCAAAACAATTATTTTCTATCATTTTGTACTTAAAAAACATATAAATAAAATTTTAAAGCCGTAAGAACTAATCTTTTTTATGCATTTCAGTTGGGCGATGGACTGAACATCGGCCGCCAAATAGACAAAGACGAACGGCGTCGCTTAGCAATTTTTACTGAAATTTTGTTGAGTGAACTATAAACAAAAAATCGCACGATCTTCTCGTACAATCGAGATCGTGCGATTTCCTATACGAATAGGCCTAATAAGGAAAAATTACAGTGTTAGCAGTTACTACAGGACGTTTGATAGTTCTAAGAAGAATGAATGGAGCAACACGACAACCTGACTGTTCAAATTTCAATATTATTTAAATGTCATTCCTGGCCAAAAATATACTTTTTTAGTCAAAGTGTTTTTTGATTCTGGAACTTGCTTTCTCCCCAGTCTTCCTTTAGAATTCACTTCTTTATTCACTAGAGTCAGCATGCTCATCACATCCTCCACACCAGCATTTTCTTTAAAAACCTTTATCAAGCTGCTAATGAACCAGCTCCCTTCCTCTTCATGACGATGAGAAGAGTACCCCTCAACGCTGGCGAATGCAGTGAGCATATCCGCATTTTCTGCCGTAGTTTCCCTACCACTATTCTCGACAGCAATGTCGGCTTCTGACTCTGGCGGAGGTTGATATTTTACTAACGATTTGGACCCACTTTCCTTGACTTCTGTTCCAGGATCAGCAGGTTCTCCTCTACAGGCGTTAATAAAAAAAAGCTTGGGTTTTCCGCAAAGTGCCTCGCAGTTTTTGTTATTAAACATTTGTTGGATGCTTTGGATTTTGATCTCCTTTCTATCGCCGGCAAAGAAATAGTCTTCATCCCCGTGACTCATGATGCAGACAATTAAGCAGTCGTAGGCTTTGAAACCATCCTTGGTAGTAATGTCTTTGAATTCATCCAAGAGTTTTTCTTTAGCGAGGTCAACGAACGTTTCGGTTTCAAAGTCCAGCTCTTTAAATAATTTTACAAGCCCCTCTTTATCCTTTTCTGAGCCTTCCCTTTTCTCATATTTTGCGTTTTGAAAGTTGTTGATGTTGACAATCACGGCAAGTCCTTTACGGCTACTGGTCATCTTATATACCAATTCTAGTTCATGCGGCCGATGCTGCGGAGATATCAAGCTGAACTGCGTAGGTTTAATGAAGCTGGAATCATCTTCTGCTGCTGCATCTGCTTGTAAATGAAATTGAATTAATAAAGATCATGTAAGTTAACTACTAGTAACGACACGAGATCCTTCTTCTCAAAAGTTACACAGTAAATGAAACTCAGTTTTAAAAATTTTAAGATTGCTGTGTGGTTTGTATTTGTTTGTTTGTTTGTTTGTTTCTTTTTTATTTGTTTTGTTTGTTGTTTTTTTTTGTTGTTGTTGTTGTTGCTGTTTTGTTTTGTTTTGTTTTGTTTTTTTCCTTTTTTTTTCCTTTCTTTCTTTTTTTTTTTTTTTTTTTCTCTTTTTTTCTTTTTGATTTTCGAGGAAATAGGAATTCGTTTTTGTATGACGTAGGCCATATGGACTGGGTCCTAGGGATGTGGTATATGTAACAGCTCAAACAAATCAAACCTTGGCAACCAACTCAGTAGGAAGGTGAAACGAAACTAGAGGAAGTATACTAGTTTGAGCTTCATCGGTGTATAAAACATAAATGATGGATATAAGGGGGTGTAGATTTTGGGTACCCGATTGTCTGGTAACTACTGATTTTTAGGCCAATTTTCAGTTAACTTTAAACCTCATCCACACCCTCCATATATTCCTTCGTCGGAAAATGTCTCCATAGATCAGTGATTGCTTACGTACGTACCACTTAGTTTTTTTCTAAAAAACTTGAAGACCGAATCTTTGGCAAAGTGAGACGTTATGGTATATTTATTCGTTCCTGAAAGATCAAGAAGAAAAACAGTAACGAACAGCTCTGATCTTATTGTGAGCTTGTTGTTTTTATGGTGCTTCCCAATCTCACGTGTATAAATCCATCTAGAAGTGTCCATCTGGTATAAGGTGGCGTCTGATGTGTTTCAGTAATCAGCTATTTTTAGACAGTGCCGAACAGCCAATCATATTCCTCGAAATTTCAGGCGCTGCGCTGATTGGTCTTTGTGAATATAGCCGGCAAAAGTAAAACAAGACGAAAATTAAATAACAATGGCGCTGGATAGTACTTGTGATTTGGATAGTAAAATCTTTGTTATAAAAATATTTCTGGGTGAAAATTGCTTTGACTTAGCAATAAACTTTTTAAAAATGATTGTAGCCCTCCCCATTTTATAGTATCGTCAAACATACCTGCAGACACTTGGTCACAGTCATCTTTACAGTCGATCTTCACCGGTGTGTCTAGTGGTTCCTCAGAACACACCCATTTCTAATGAAGCAAAACGTTTTGCATCAGTCGTAGCAAAAATGGCAACCAAGAGGCGCCAAAATAAGGCGCCATTTCGTTACGCGATTATAATTTTACTTTTGTAGATATGTGAGCAAATAATCGAGGATTTCACTTCAAGAACAGAGGTTGTGGGTACTTCATATCCCCACTCCTCAGGGCGGATCCGGCCAAATTTTTTTTGGGGGGGAGGGGGGCTAATTGAGTTTAGTTTTATCACCCTAACTATCAATTTATCAGTCATCAGAATGCGAGATGATAATATTGATAGTTGTCAATAAGTAATATTATCACTGAATATACGATTGGACTAGGGGTGTAGGTGAGAAGAGAGAGGAGGCATTAAGACAACTAACCTCATTGAGCCAACTTTTGATTTCTCTTAATTCCTCGATAGTGGTGTATGTGAATGCCACTGCCTTGATCCGCCTCCTTGCTTCATCAATTTCCCTTAGCTACAAAGAAAATGTGCATTATAAATATCTTTTACCAATGCAAGGTTTGTACTACCGTCGTTCTCAACTTGCACGAAATCGTGTTAATTTGCTAGTCTTCCCCGCAGCCGTTCTTAGTGTCGTCACGCAACGCTCACTCCCTTAACGGGGTAGACTAGCAATTTGCCATACCAGCTGAGGTGAACACGGCGCGCGAAGCATGAGTGGACAAAATGACCTGCCCTAAGCATGAAAGAACGAAGCAAGCATGGCTGTAAAGTGAAAATGTTCTTTTTCTTCTTTTCCATATTTCTGCTTGCTGTAGGCTTGTTTATTATATTTTAGTCAAAAGAAAGCAGAAAAATACGCAAAAGTTGGGTTACAGTAGCCTGGGAATGAGGGCCGGTGGCAAAACAGCTAAGCGCGCTATGATTGGCTGAAACAAAATTCACCGTTCAGCTGGTAAGGGATGGTTGGATTGTTTCCATGACAATATCGAAAAGCACAAAGTTTTCTAGTGCACTTGCCTATGGAATGGAATGAAAATGACTTGATTGACGTCTACCAAAACCTACTTCGTCGCGACGACGAAACACCGTGACGATTCCGCTCGTGCTATGTTGCTTTATGTTTTTTATGCGGCTTAGATAACTAAATAAAACAACAGAAAGCATACTTACGCCATGAAGAACTACTTCTTTAGCCAAACTATGAGCAACAATCACGATGTGCTCGGCCTTGGCCTTCTTGATGAAGTTGTTCCAGACATATACAAAGTGATCCTGGGCGGATTCGCTACCCTGATCATGAAAATTTAAAGCCGAAGCAGTCAATTCAAGAACCTAGTTTATCAGGAATCGTTTGACTAATTAGAGAGCACCACTCGCATATTCGTAACTACTAATAAAAATAAATAAAACAATTGTCATCGCTAATATAATCACCACCACAAAGTACAGCGTGGGAGAGGGGGAGGGGAGCAGCTCAACAGGGTCAAACTGAAAGCATGTGAAGGCGCATCTGGCACCCGTTATACAGTCCATGTATAACCCGGAGCACAGCTCTAACAAGTTTTAATTAGTTAGGGTTAATTTGAGAGGAGGAAGGAAAAACTATACAAACAAACCCTGTACCTGAATAGGTCTATTGTTAGAGTCTACATTATCGTTCCCATTGGTAATAATCACACCAAATCCTTCCTGTAATAAAATACAAATATGAAATGAAAAATAATTCAATTACACAATAACGGATCTTACCTGAATATTTTGAAAAAGAGGTTGGATACAGGAATTCTGAAGAACTTTGAACCCCCGACTGCCTATCCCCAAAACAGAGCGGTGAGACCCGGAATTTAACTCTTACTTTAACAGCGCGAATGCTCGGGGAGACGCCTATTTCATTAGAGCGAATTCACGTGACGTCACATTTTTTATTTATCCTCTGGAAATACTACAATAGAGTCTTTTTTCCCCCGGGGGAAACTATATCCATTCTCATGTAAATCAGATTAGACCAGATTAAATTGTTCCTTGGCTGGGACCGGATGGAATGGAATGTAATGGCACAGGAAGAGATGGGTTGAGCAAAGATGATAAGAGATAAGATGAGAAGAGATGGGATGAAATGAGATGGGATGAGATGAGATGAGATAATAATAACTTCATCTAACACAGAATTCAGAAAGTCGAAGAAACGTATTTACAACGAAACCTGTTTAGAACGACATGGTTCTTTTACTGGAAAGAAAAAACGAAAGTAGAAAAGAGTACTTTACCTTGAGTGCTGTCTCTATATATGGCACCATCGTCCCGCTTTCAAGATTTTCATTGAGGATTACACTAGATAAAAAGGGAAAAAAGAGAAGTAAAAGCCTAAGACTTGACTTGGAGCATGTAAGACTTCATATTAGGGAAGAACTGGTGGCGTGCGCTGATAATGCGCCGCCTCTCACCAATGCGGCCCGAGTTCGAGTCCTGCCGATCTCGATGTCGCATGTGAGTAGAGTTGTTTGTTGGTTCTCTCCTGTGCTTCGAGGGTTTTTCCCCGGGTTCTCCGGTTTTCCTCCCTCCTTAAAAATCAACTTCTAAATTCTAATTCGATCTTTGGGCTTTCACTTAGTTTGGAGCCTAGGTCGGTTGTGATTGTCCCACGCTGTGATACGACAGCGAAAAGCTTTGTAGATATTGTATTTCAAGTGCCTTTTAACACTGGTAAAGAAAATAAGGATGCCATATGAATCGATACATAGTGAAATCTCCAGTGTAAGGATGGGGAGGGTTCAAGAACACAAGTGAACAAAAAGCTATCTTTATGTTAATTTTATAATGGTAAGTAAAATATGTATCAGATTTGGATGATTTTTTTTTTTTACAAAATAAACAATTTTCATAAGCGGCGATCGAGCCACGGGTCAGCCAGTTAACAAACCTTTTTGCCCACTGGCCAGCAGGTACTGCACCACCACCATGCATAAGAATAATCAGCTTTTTAAAAGAAAGAGCCTCTTCGCTCATGAAGAAAAACCCTTGGGGTTCCTTTTTACCAGCATCGACCTGGAAGAAGAAAGATAATAAAAACGTCGCAAAAGGAAAACGTTTTTTAGCTTGGGAATGACCTGTGTGTACCTTAAACCATCTCAGGTATAGTAGCACAAAGAAAATAGGCCGTTCCAAAACCAGAAGTGGATTATTGGTTTGTTAGTCGGATATATTAACAGAACCTTAGCCTGAACTGAAATAATATAGATACATAGTCACCTTCTTACCGAAATTGCTTTTTTTAAAAGCTTCAAATTCCCTGGGAGGCACACATCATGCACGTAATCTTTATCAGCCTGAAAAATAAATCCTTAAATCATTTATCCATAGATTATTAAGTTAAAATTACATGATTAAACAGCAACAACACCAGAAACCGAATTCCCTCTTTCCTCTTGTTCAGTTTCATTCAACTCAAAAAGTACGGTGGTTTTTTTCAATAGAATTCAATCTAAACCATATAATACAGTCTGTGAATAGTTAAATTAACTGAATCCACTTCTGTTTTTTGCCTAGATAGTTATTATTTTGAGAAAAGATCCAAAAACCGTGTTTTTGAGACATAATTTGTATGGGCTCACATGAGGGGGCGTGAGCTTGAAATCGTAGCTGACCAAATGTTACCAGATTTTTTCCGATGTATTTAGCTTTGTAGCGGAGCACCATAGGTATAGGATATGGTTAACTATGCAACTAAGTTTTCATGGTCATCGCATGGGAACCCTGTGCGTAACGCTAAAAGTGTTGCCCGCCAGGTGTACATCGCGTTTCTGATTGGTCGAGCTTTCAAATCACACGTCACTTGGACCATGACGTTTTTTTTAACGCGAGCTTTTTAACTTTTTTGTTGTTGTAAAAATTGTAAAAACGAAACATAAAAATATGGAAAAAATCATGGAAGAAGAGAATTAGCCAATGTGTAAAGATAGAGGTTAGGACATTTTCTATTTTGTTTTATTTAGAGTAGATAACATAGCTACAACATTCCCGCAAAACGAGCAACAAATTTGGTAATTTGGTAAGAGTACTCGTAGTTCCTACATGATATAAAGTAGTCATTTGAAAAAGCACTTTTTGAATTCCACAAATTAAGCAAATCTAAGAGTGTGACAAAGTTTATAATTCTTTTTAATAGCTAAATTTAAACATAGCAAAAACGAGCATCAAGCATGTCGAACTAACACAAGAAGTGTACTTGTTTTGTTATTATGGTAAGAGTACTCCTAGTTCCTACATGATATAAAGAAGTCATTTGAAATTTAAGCACTTTTTGAATTCCACAAATTAAACACATCCAAGAGATTTCTGACAAAGTTTAAAGCTAAATAACATTCCTAAAATTACCGGCAAACGAGCAACGAACTAGAATGTCAAACGTGCGAAAAAAGTGCACCTGTTATTATGGTAAGAGTACTTTCATATTGACTTTTATTTAATAATTTTATATCTTTCTACCGATAATTTATTCAAATCTTGAATGACATATAAAATTATACCAAATGTTGAACTGTTTATTGAGCTTTTCGACCTAGTACATGATTATAAAAATGAGCTTAAATTTGTGTTGTTGAGAGATTTGTAGAGCGGTACCTCGTCCTTCACTTTCAAAAGCTAAAAAAATATTCAAAAACATTTACAAATGCTAATTTACTGACAAAGAAAATTATTATTTTGTATTTTGCACTGCATTTTGCATTATTTTCTATTTTGTCTCAGTTGTTCTTGTCAAGTTTAAATGAATGTAAATTTTGTTTTTACGAAAACTTTTGTTGTTCTTTTCTCACACATGAAAACAGATGTAAACTGGTAAAATTGAATTTCAAAATCTATAAGCTTATGCTTTCAAGCTTCTCGAAAAATAGTTAAGGCTTTTATGAAATGAACGGAGAAAGTCGCTGATGTTGTTAAAGTTTTAACGGAGTACTAATTAGACCGAACCGAAATAAATGGGCTGAAAGATATGAGTTTAGAATGCGTTATCAGGAGGAGAATGAAACGTTAGACACGGTTGTAGCTGAATTGAGGGTTTTGACAAATTTATGTGACTTTGGAGACACGATAGATGAGAATATTCTGGAACAGGTGATTAAGAAGCGTGCAGACGGATATTTGCGCGAGAAACTACTATAACAAGGGGATGAATTAACGTTGCAGAAAGCACACACAATAGGAAGAGCGATCGAACAAGCGAAGAAAGATGCTGGGCTATTAGGAGACCAGGAAAAGAAGTGTGTAGACGATCAAAGGAAGATTGGAGTCAATCAAGTAAAGCAAGCTGAAGGTGAACAGTGGAGCCAAAAAGGAAATAAATGTTACAGATGTGGAAGGGTAGATCACCTTGCCAACGACCCCAACTGTAGAGCAAAGGCAGCTGAGTGCTGGAAATGTAAGAAGGTTGATCATTTTGAAAATTGCTTTAGATCTACTGGAGTTAATTACATGAAAGAAGAGAATGTTGACTGTGTAAGGTGGGAGGAAAACCCAAAAGAGGTCGATGAGGGAGATGAGTTTGTGCTCTTGACTATACATGGCCATGTAGAGGAAGACTTCAAAATTGATGCCCAAATTAATGTGAAACAAATCACATTTTGTCATTGACAATCAGGTTGCTCAAAAACCTTCATTCCAAGTCAGTGGTTTTAAGCGGCAACATTGAGAGCCCATTGATAGACACGACAGTAAAGTTTTATGCTTCTGGGGGAGGAGTCATCAAATGTGTTTGTACATTTCATGGTACACTTAGGTGTAATGGGAAGGAAGTTACAGAGCCCATGTATGTCGTTGATGCAAAGGGACCACCTTTGCTTGGAAGGACTGCTATAATGACATTGAACTTGCTACAGATACATGCTGTGGGAATAGACGTGAATCGAGAGGAACAGAGGAGTGCTTTCTTTAAAGAATTTGAAGATGTCTTCAAGGAGGAGTTGGGGAATTTCACTGGTTATGAGTATGAAGTTCTAGTTGATAAAGAAATACACCCAGGGTACAGAAGCAAAGGCCAATTCCAGCTATGTTGGAAACGAAACTAAAGACTGAGATTGAGAGGATGATTAAGGAAGATGTGATTGAAGAAGCCACAGGGGCATCATGGATTTCAACAATACATACTATAGTGTACAAACAGAATGGGGAACTGAGAGTGTGCATTGATCTACGGGAATTAAATAAAGTCATCATAAGAAAGAGATTCCCAATTCCGCGAATACAATATCTTCTTCGTCAGTTGAGTGGAGCACAACCGTTCTCTACGCTTGATTTGAGAAAAGCGTACTGGCAACTGCGTTTGTCGGAAGACTCCCGAGAAATTACGTCATTCATGGCAGCAGGCAAGGTTTCTCAGTTCGAGAGATCAACGGCATATCAAAGAGTGATGAGTATTGTTTGCGAAGGGCAGCTGGGGGTCTTCAACTACTTTGACGATATTGTTGTGTATGGATCAACTCCAGAAGAACACTGGCAGAACATGAGACAGATGTTACAGGCATTGAGGAGAGCAGGCCTCAAATTGAATAAAGCTAAATGCGTCATGGGTGTGACAGAGCTGAAATTTCTAGGTCATATTATCTCAGCTGATGGGATCAGACCAGATCCGGGAAAAATCAAGGCCATCACTGATACCCCCGTCCCAGAGAATGCAGCAGAACTTCGATCGTTTCTCGGAAGCATTACATATCTATGATTATGCCGATTTATGATTTATATAGCGCCCTTTAATATGTGGATATAATCAAAGGCGCTTTACATGGAGTTGTGAATGACAGATTGCTTTATGCAATTTACAAGCATGAGAGATGGTTAGTAGGAAGTGTAGGCACTGAGGGTGGTCACTGTCAGGGTTTCTTTTTACGTCCTCAGTGGTTCTTTTATGTACCCCATTTTTACTGTAGGTTAGGAAGGGTTAGGAGACAGGGCCTACGGTTTAAAGTCCTTGTCCGAGAAGACTTGAAGGTCTAACCATTTGCAGATATTATTACAAAGGCAGCACCTTCTCCTCAGTTATTTTAAGACCCTGAGTGTTGGTCCGGCCGAGGCTTGAACCACGACCTCCCGCACAACAGACCGACGCTCTTACCAACTGAGCTAACCGGGTGGCGGTTAAATGCAATTTCTAATATCTAACATATCTTACACAGTATTTGCCACTACGAGCCTTGACCCAAAAGGGAGTAGCCTGGAAGTGAACAAGAAGAGAGACTGACGTGTACAACCAGGTCAAACAATTACTATCTGGCCCACCCTGTTTAGCTCATTACAGAATGGTGGCAGGAAAAAAAAGTGGAAGTAGATGCTAGCCCGGTTGGTTTGGCTGCCGTGCTGCTACAAAAGACTGAGAGTGGAATAAGGTCAGAAGTGTATGCATTCCGTGTGGATTAACAGAAGTAGAAAAGAGCTGTCCTCTTTGGATAAAAAAAGATGCACACGTATGTATACGGTCGCCATGTCACAGTTGCAACCGATCACAAGCCGATTATGTCTGTATTTTCAAAGCCTTCACAATCGACACGATTAGAAAGAATTGCATTGCGAGCCCAAGATTATGGCTTCACATTGGTTCATGAGCCTGGAGCAAATAATATTGCTGATGGATGTTCAAGGCTGCCAGCAGAATCAAGTGATGAGATGACAAAGTTTATAGTAGATCATGTGCAGTTTGTTGAAAACGAGATGGAGTTACTTACACTTCAAGAAATTTGTGAAGAAGGCAAGAAGGATGAAGAACTTAAAATGGTTGCTTCAGCAATTGAAAAAGGTTGGGACGATGCGGAAAATAAGGACCTGACAAGGTTGCAACACATTAAGACAGAATTGTCATATGCACAAGGAATATTGTGTCATGGTAGGCTTGGCACATGATGCCCAAGAGGAATTGTCAGAACTAAACAGAGGCTACGAGCAAAAGTATTTTGGCTAGGGATGGATACGGACGCCGAAGAATTTTGTCCCAACTGTGACAGTGACATTTTGATAGTGGTTAACTATTAGAGTAAATGGCCAGGAGCAAACATCCTAACGAACATTACTTCCAAGGACATTGTCAAATGCCAAACAGAGAGCTTCGCACACTTTGGCAATCCGAAGACAATAATAACAGACAATGGACGTCAGTTCACTTCAAAAGAGTTTGAGCTTTTTCTGAAGAACAATGGGATCAAGCATTATACCTGATAGATACACAGATATCTGAAACATGGCTTGAGAGCTGCAGAAATACATGGAATAACGTGGACTGAAGCATTGCCTGGAATTTTTTTCAGATCAACGCCTCATGCAGGTACAGGCATGAGCCCAGCAAAGTTAATGTTGAATCGTGAAATCACAACAAAACTGTCAGCGGTGCAAGTGGAAGAGATAGAGTTGGGAGAACGTTATCAAGGATATCAAGATAAAATGAAGGACTATGCAGATGAAAATAGGAGTGCTGGGCAGCATGAATTAGAGATTGGGGATGTGGTGTTTGTGACTTACATGAGTGATGCCAAGTTAAAGGCAAGCTTTGCAGAGGACAGATATATCATCTTCAGAAGAAAGGCTGCTGACACATTTGAATTGGTATATGCTGAATGTTACCAAGTGGTTACCAAGATGGCGTGTAGTTGTTGAGTTTAGAATAAACAAGTTTCAATCCACTTTCATCCTGTGTCAATATACTACAGACACAAAAATTTCTGAAAACAGCATATTGAATTACTTTAGTATTACCTTAGTATTATTTTCATATCTATTTTGGTTCCTTGCTCTGTCACCATTAACCTCTGTGATCAAACAATAATGTGCAAAATTAAGTAACTGGAAAAGTAAAAGATTCAGCTTCTTTTACACCAAGAGATCATTAAAAAAATAAGCTTACTTACCCTTCAATGGATTGATGATCGGATGCCTTGGTTTCTTTTTTCTTTTTTCAAAGCTGCTTCACAAAAAAAGATATTTATTAACTTTAAACCTTGAGCACGCGCATTAAGATTTAAGTGACAAGAAGCTAGCTTTACTTGGTTTTCTAATATTGGTTACATAATGTACAGTAGATAATATTTTCATTGTGTAGTTCCATAAAATATCCATACCCAACCCACTAAGAACAATGGAAATTCTGGAGGTGAGGGGGGTCAGAGAAAGGAAAGAATAACGGAGTTTTCATGGCTGAAAGGTTTCTAGGGGTAGGGGGGTTCATTTTACGAATTTCCTTGATGGTATGGGATAAAGATATTTTCTGGAGCTACACATTGTGCATATTTTGAGGGCAACGGGTCAAGTAAAATCTTGAAAACGGCGAAAATTTAATTTTTGGCAAAACTCTCATGTTTGAGGTTTATAGCGACAATTAGTAACAAATTCTTTATTCAATGAGTTTTTAAGATTTTATTCTGATTTTTCGTAAAGCTCATCCACAATACTTGAAAATAGATTTATGAAAACTTCAAGGCAATCCATTCAATGGTAATGTTTCTACAGCGTGATGTTTCATATGCTTCAAATAATGGTTCGAATTTTCAAGCGGTGTCATAACTTTTTTTCTGCCCGAGACTTTCCATCCACAGGCCGCGGTAGTAATAGGTGATAAGATTCTGAAAATTTCAGAAAAATCGTACCTGAGGACGAGAAGAAAAAAAGCCAAAAACTAAAAATAGCACTGTTTGATTTTTGCTTCGGCCGTAATAGGCTAAACACTTAAAAAGTCTTAAAATTAAATAAACTGTTAGAATCTAGGATAATCCAAGAACATTATGTGAAAAATCCAGTTAAAATGACGCTCTAGTTTTGCGAAGCGAGCGAGAATAAAGTTTTCAAAAATTCGCACTGAATTAGTTTGGATCCACCTTAAGATGAAAACAAGATGATTTTTCAAACTATTTATTAGTGAAAACTTATACATTTCTGTTCAGTTGAAAGAGATTTCACATCAATCTTAGCGTCCTTCGCAACAAAAACGTCGGTGCATCTTTTTGTCACACAAAGTTTTAAAAATTTAACTCTTTCGCAATGTTTTCCTTAATTTATTTGCCGTGAGTTTAACATAAACATTCCTGGAGAAAACAGCTGTGTTTTTGTACTCAAGATTTTGGCAAACAAGCAAGTATTTCTTCAGCAAATATCGGGTAACGGTTTGGTCAGTTTGCCGGTTCATTGACGAGTCCTAAACACTCTTGTTGCCACACAACAGTTATTCGATTGCGTCTGCAGTTTTTAACTCATTCGTAATGTTTCCCTTGCTGTAGTCACTAGGAGATTTATATTCATGAATAGAGAAATAAGTAAAATAAAATAAATTAACTTTGTTTATAGAGGATAACACTTGACAGTAATTCAACTGATAAACTTGTGGTCTTCTGTTAACGTCTCTAGTTAATTAGGGACGGGACCGCCATTAACGTGATCATCCGAGCCACGTGAAGGTCTAACCATTTGCAGATGTAATTACCGGCCGAGGCTTGAACAACGACCTCCCGCACAACAGACCGGGAAAGCTGAAAGAGCTGAAATAGCTGAAATAGCTGAAAAGTGTAGAAATGTCATAAATTCAACCTATTTCTGTACTTGAATTACTTTCATCACTCTTTTTATCATGAAAGAGCTGCAAGAGCTCTATAAACTATGCCGAGGAAAGCCAAAAAACAACAACAACAACAACAACAACAACAACAGCAATAAATCTAGCTCAGTCCGAGAAGCGCTTGACAACTGTCTTCGCAGTAGGAGAGCGACATTATGTTGACCAATGAGCAGCCCGTTGCTAAGAAAAGGTGCTTGGTCTTCCAGAAAAAGTAACTTGATCAACGTCACAATATGAAGTTGGACTTCTTAGTGGCTGTTCAGTATCAAAGAAATATTTTCAAAGCTGACCATTCACCGAGCGGTCCAGCAATGAAGCTCTTAATTCTAGCCAGGATCAAAATCTGAGCAGCACGATAGAAGGCTTAACAGGAAATCTCTGTGCATGGACTTTATTTAATTTTATCTATATTCTAATACTATGTAAAAATTTTATTTTTCGGTAAAGAGAATGCGTGACATTGACCTTGCTGGTCGGTCCATTGGCTGGTATCTCTGCAATTAACATTTTTTTCATTTTTTCTATTTTTTATTTTTTAGTTTGACATTATTTATATTATATCATCTTTCATAATATTTGTCTACTGATTGTTATCTATGATAATAAGAAGTACTGCGCTTTTCTGCACTTTTCAGCTCTTTCAGCTGTTTCCGTTTCAGCTTTTTACCTAACCGGGTGGCGGTTAGAAAACATTTTCTTTTTTCTTTTTTAGCGGCTATAGACTTTCCGTTGGAAGTTGAATATGGGGGCTAACGCGGAACATATGAAACCGAAAACGAAAATACTTTGTAAGTGATAACACATCAGACACACATACACGATCACACAAGATTCTTGGTTCACTCATTGGAACTTCTTCTGTGATATTTCCGAAAGAGAACATTCTCAAGCGACGTCTAAATATCTAAAAATATTTCATAACTGTGTTGGATCGAAAAGACCGGTATTCATTTTGAAGATGTATATGCATGATGAGAGCTTTAACACATGTATGTTTTATATATCGCCAAGAATTCTGAGAAAAACTTAAACTTTGCATGGTCACGTGATAAACAAAGCGTTTTGCAAAAAATTAAATAAAGTGTGTTCAAAATCTTATAGTTTTAAAGAGTAATGATAAAAGGGTAAATTTTACACCGTGAAAAGATGAAAAAACGTATCATTACTGTTTCATTAGAAACACTAGCTCACACTAGTTTTTAGCTAGCTATCTCTTCATAGCTTTAAAGAGCATAGCAAACTGAAAAATTCAAACCATTTTTTGTTTAATTCGTAAGATTTAATTAGATACGCAAATAGTTAATGACTTTTATTTGCATATCTAATCATTATCTCCCATTTTGAGATCCGAGCATAAAATCTAAAGACTCGCATGTTTTAATATTATCTTTGCCTTAGGTATTACTCAAAATCTAGAAAGAAGACTCTTTTTTCAGATCTCAGTTATGTCTGCCATCTTGGTAGGCACTAAGTGCCTCTCAAGATGGCCGCCACGACTAAAGCTTGAAAAATTTATATAGATCCCAATTTTTTTGTTTTGGATACTAACTAGAGCGAAAGAAAATAACAAACTATAAAGTTATTCAGATACTTTTTATGTTTTCTCAAATATTTAAGATAATTCTAAGGAAATGTTCGTGGTACAGCAATGAAAATTTCATAGTACAAAGTGGTCCAATGTTTGGCCCAATTTATGATACTTACAGTTGCCCATAGCCATCCTTTCTTTCGGACAAACACTCAACCGACTTCTGCAAACATCGGATGTGGAGTCTTTGTACTGGTCGTGTTCCAAGTAACCGCAAGACTGGAAAATTTGCGAAAAAAATTAAAATTGATATTTCACGGACAAGTAAATATACTTTTTTTCAATAAAGTTAGTCACCTTTCAATTTTTTTGATTTAGATACTAACTAGATCGAAAGAAAATAACAAAATATAAAGCAATTCAGCCACTTTGCGTATTGTCTCAAATATTCAAGATAATTCTAAGAAAATGTTCGTGGTAGAGCAATGAAAATTTCATAGCACAAAGCGGTACAATGTTTTGTTAATATATAGTACTTACAGGTGCCCGTAGCCATTATTTTCCTTTCTCAAGCGACTAGTGTAAAAATCGGCTGTACAAGAGTCTTTGTACTCGTTGAGTTCCAAGAAACCGCAAGACTGGAAAATTTGCGGGAAAAAAATCGAAATTGACATTTCACATACAAGTAAATATACTTGTTTCAATAAAGTTAGTCACCTGTAAACCTACAAAGGCTAGACCGATAAGGATTATGGGCAGATTCATTTCATAACTGTTGATGGACTTGCAAATCTTTTACCAGTCACAGTCTCATATCTTCTGAGCATCCTCAAGCAGCAATTTGTATCAAAAGCTTTACTTGTTTGCCATATGAATCGCTTTCCATGATCCTCAGTGGTCTCAGCTTTCTAGGTTTTTGATTACTAATCTTATTGAAATAAGTAATTCACACTTCTTGAATATTACATACTAGATCTTGTACAATGAAATAATGATGTAACGTCTTACCTTTACGACTAAAAGAAGCAGGAATGTTAGACAAAACGAGGAACAGATAACCTTAGCAGCAACCACGCAATTGTAAAACTTTTCGGGGAATTTCCCTGGTTTGTTTGGCTTGGTTACTGTTTCAAGACGTGTTCGTGTTGGTGGGGAAATAGTTATGCGTCTTTAATCAAACAATCACTTCTCTAAGTATCTAATTACAACTGCGTAAGCTAATATTGTAACATCTCCCCTTTTATAATGTTTGAAATACATGGCTGGGATGATATAGAAAGATTTTAAAGATTTAAAAAATAAATGACCAAACAAAATGGCTGACTAAACTACGAAATGATTGTGTGGATATTAAAGTTCGACTGTAACAAAATCAGTGTCCTATAAATGTTCGGTAGTCAAGTAAACCGATCAGGTTTCTTAACCACTCTCTGACTTCTTCGCAGTACAGGTGGATTGACCGCGGGTTCTGACGCAGGTAGAACTTGAGGTGTCCTTGCACTGTCTGCCTCTGGTAATGCTTGTGTGTCACTAGATGGTTCTTTCGGTGCTTCGTCGACGGGCTTTAAAAGCTGTCTGTTTCGGCGAAGTAACTCTCCGTTCGACTCAACTAGGTAAGACCTGTCTGAGAGTTTCTCTTTACAGTTCCCTACTTCCCAGGGCTTGCCTCTCTGGTTTGGCGCTACTCTTACCTCTTGGCCTATTTCTAGGTCTGGTAGGACCTTTACATGTCTGTCGTAGTGACTTTTGGCTTTCTGGCGCTTAAGGTGGATTTTGGTTGTCACACCTTCCGCTACTTTGGGATACAGAAGGTTAGTTGCTATGGGGACTAGTGTCTTTGTTCTCCTAGACATCAAGCGCTGTACTGGGCTGCTCTGCATTCCTTGAGTGGGGGTATTCCGATAATCTAGCAAGGCTAACCACGGATCTTTACGGTCTTGCATGGCTTTCTTGAGCAGGCTCTTGGCTACTTTCACTGCTGATTCCGCCTTTCCATTTGACTTTGGGTGGTATGGCGATGAGGGTGACATGTTTGAACTCCCAGTCTCTTGCGAATTCAGCAAACTCGTTGCTGACGTATTGAGGCCCGTTGTCGGATACCAGCACATCGGGTATCCCATGTCGACTGAACTGTTCCTTCAGAAACTTGGTAATGGATGCTGAGGTTGTATCTTTCAGAGGACTTATTTCTATGTAGTCTGAGTAGTAATCTACCAAGACTATATAGTCTCTGTTCTGCAGCGTGAAAAGATCTGTGCCTAGTCTGCTCCAAGGTCTGTCGGGTATTTCGTGCGACTGCATTGGCATGCTGGGGTTACTTGGTTGATATTCTGAGCACACATGACAAGCCTTTACTGCATTTTCGATGTCGTGGTTCATTGCTGGCCAGTAAACGCAATCTCGTGCTTTCCTTGCACACGCCTCGATTCCTTGATGACTTGAGTGTAACCTCGCGACTACTTCAGATCTGAGGGCTCGAGGTATGATGATGCGTTGATTCTTGAATAAGATGCCGTTGTGGAGTGTCAGTTCCTCTCGGAAATGCCAGTAGTCTCTGATAGCTACTGGTACTTTGTCACGTACGTCAGGCCATCCTATTAGTATAGTATTCTTAAGTGACTGCATTGTAGGGTCTTGCTCTGTGGCTTTTTGTAGTTGCGCTAACCTTTCACTTGTGACCTTTACATTGTCGAGGGGGTTGATTCCTTCTAGTTCTAGCGCAAACACTTGGAACTCGTCTCCAGGTTCTCCTTGGTCTGCGAGGAAGGCTCGTGAGAGGTGATCTGCCACGTACATTTGTTGTCCTGGCTTGTAAGTTACGTTCAGGTTGTATCGCTGTAGGCGTAATATCATCCTCTGTAGCCTGCTGGGTGCTGCTAACAAGGATTTCTCGAAGATCGCTTGCAAAGGTTTGTGGTCTGATTCTACTGTTATCAGCTCTCTCCGTGTGATGTACTGGCTGAACTTTGCACAAGCGAAGACGATTGCAAGACATTCTTTTTCGATTTGTGCGTAGCGTTGCTCAACTGGTGTGAGAGTTCGGGATGCAAACGCTACTGGTTGGCCGTTTTGAAGCAAGGTTGCTCCGAGGCCTTTCTCACTAGCATCACATTGGATAGTGACTTCTTCGCTCATGTCATAGTACTTGAGTACTGGATGCGCAATCACGAGTTGTTTAACTTCTGAGAAGGCTTTGTCGTGCTGGCGTGACCACACAAATCTTGCATTCTTTGTGGTTAGTTCACGAAGAGGCAGTGCGACTTCTGATAGTCGAGGGAGAAACTTGGAGAGATAATTTACAAAGCCTAGTAGGCTGAGTGTCTCTTGCTTGTTGGTAGGCTTTGGCATTTCGGTCACTGCTTTGACCTTATCTGGATCTGGCTTGAGTTCGGTGAATGACAAGATGTGTCCCATGAACTTCACTTCTTTTCTCCGCATGATGAGCTTCTTGCTGTTCAGCTTTAAGTTGATCTGTCTTGCTCTCTTGAGCAGACGTAGCAGATTTTCGTCATGGTTTTTGTTGGCTTCTGCTAATGTGTCACCGTAACCGACCACTAACATATCGTCGCGGAGCACTTCCACGCCTTCTAGGTCTCCCAGTCGCTCGTGTAGGGTGCTTTCGAATTCCTCTGGGGCTGAGCTGACGCCAAAAGGCATGCGTAGATATCTGTAACGGCCAAATGGGGTCCAAAAGGTTGTAAGCTTACTGCTAGCTTCGTCCAAACCGATTTGGTAGAACCCATCCTTTGCGTCTAACGTTGTGAAGACTTTGGCCTTGCCGAGTCTGGGTAGCATCTCGTCCATCGTAGGCATTTGGTATTTGGGTCGTTTGATCGCTTTGTTTAGATCTTTGGGATCCAAACAGATTCGTATCTTTCCAGGTTTGGCTACAACGACCATGCTGCTGATCCATTCGGTGGGTTCTGTCTCTTTGACGATGATTTTCCTTTTCTCGAGTTCAGCTAACTTTGTTTTGACTTCCTGGCGAAGCGTAACTGCGATTCTTCTAGGCGCGTGTTGAACTGGCGTGACATCTGGGTCAACTGCGATTGTAGCGTTACCAATGTTTCCCAATCCTTCGAAGACGTCTCGAAAATCTTTTAAGATACTTTCTTTAGTTAGGGGCAGAGTTCCGGTTTCTTGAACCGCGTGGACTTGATGATCGATGTTTAACTTGATTAGATCTAATTGTTGGCATGTCTCGGCTGATAAAATTGGTTTGTGGTTTCCGTTGACAACCTGAAATTTGAAGCAATGTTTTTCGTTGACCTTAAGTGTCACTTCACCTAATGTTTCCATGACTGATCCATCAAACAATCGTAGTTTGACATTGCTTTGCTTGAGCGTCGGATTACCGTCTTGGTTGATGATTGCTACATCCTTGTGGCTGATTACGTTACAGGTCGCTCCTGTGTCTAGTTGGCAGTCCAAATCCGTTTTATAACTGGAATTGGTGTTCATAAACTCAAGCTTTGCAAAAAGCTGCTTGCCCTTCGTTTTCACCGAACCAACTTCTTCAATCTTCAACGTGAATTCGTCGGATGAGTATTCTCCTTCTTCTGATTCTCCTGATTCAGCTGTCATCGCTTTGACATTGCTTGACCTCGATTTACACACAGACGCGAAATGGTTTTGTTTCTTGCACGTTTTGCATTCACGGCCATAGGCGGGGCAGTCTTCTAACTTGTGTTTCTGAGAACCACCACAGCGGTAGCACTTGCAACTGCTCGTTCGTCGACTTGTAGTTCGTTTACTGTCCTCGCTTGGCGTTCTGTGGGAACGTCTGTTGTTGTACTTGTCACTTGGCTTGCTTGGAGATTTAGGCTTCCGTTCTCGTATTTCATTGATTTCTTCGTTGTTTGTCTTATCCACTAGACTCATGGCTTTTAACTGACTGCTAGCTAATTCACTTGAGCGGCAAATGTTGAGGGCTTTGTTGAGATCTAGACTGTCCTCTTTTAAAAGACGTAGTTTTGTTGCGTGTTCTCGTATACCAAGAACGAGTCGATCCCTGATAAGCTCTTCCGTTAACGGACCAAACTGACATGATGAAGCGCATTTTCTAAGGCGATTTACGTAGCCATCTACGGTTTCTTCTGGGCCTTGAGTACAGCTGTTGAACAGATATCGTTCGTACACCACGTTGCGCTTTGGTTTGAAGTAGGCTTCTAGCGCGTTTAAGCATGTGTTTACGTCGTTCTTTTCTTCGTCACTTAACTTGAGATTAAGGAATATTCGCAGACATTCCTTCCCCATTACAGAGCGAAACGTTGCTAGTCGTATCTTTGGGTCTTGCTGGTACAGTCCGGTTGCGACTTCGTAGTCCTCCCACTGTTGTTTAAAGAAGTCCCAATTGTTTACTTGATCTCCTTTGGTATTCATCGGCGTTGGTACCGGAAAATGCGACGTGAATATTGGTCCTCGTGGACCGCTGCTGGTCGAAGCTTCCTCCTTACTTGACATATTACTTCTTCAATGCCTCGGCAGTAGGAACTTGACGGTTTTTTCAGCTACTTTGGAAGCGTTATTTCCAATTTATTTCTGACACCATGTTTCAAGACGTGTTCGTGTTGGTGGGGAAATAGTTATGCGTCTTTAATCAAACAATCACTTCTCTAAGTATCTAATTACAACTGCGTAAGCTAATATTGTAACAGTTACATTCCATTCTCAAACGCCATCAATAATTCATAATCTCAGCAACCAATGGGCACTTTTCGGATCACGTGGATGGGTTTTGAAACCTAATGAAAAACCATTTTCATCACTAGTGTTTGAAAATATATCTTAATCTACATATTTGAGGTTGGTGTCTCAAAATAGGTAGAAGGATTTCTCATCCACTTTCCACCTATTTGCTTCATTTCCGTATCTCTTTCCCCTCCCTTACTAAATTTTTATACTTCTATCTACTTAGGTAATTACCATTTTCTTTTCTTTTTACTTTGGACTTACCATGTCTCGAACCTGGGATCCATGGCGTGATAGTCTAGTTCCTTACCAACTATGCTCAACGAGGAGTTTGTTGACAAAGTTGGGTTGGATCTATATTTTATTGATGTTTTTCCCATACGACTGCTCTACGTATATTAAATAACACAATAAAAACAAGCAAACTGCTTTTCCTGCATAATAAAATATAAACTCATTAGGCTACAACTGAACCCAAACTACTAATGTTCAATGACGGATAAATAGCAAGTTCATACAACAAAGTCATAAACGTTACTTCATGACGAAGTCTTCAAATTTCGTAGGCATCCGCCTTGTACGAACTAGTCTGGAAGGTGGTTCCGGCTGAACCACAGAGGTTGTCCCTTCCAAATCTTTCTTGTCCTGCGCATCACTCATCATCTCTTCTGTTAACCCTTCATCGTCTTCGTCAGACTTCGGATTGCGTAGCCCACAACTCTGTACTCACCATCATGTTCTTGACTCAATATAGCCCCGAGACCGACAGCGATGACTCTGGTCTTTGCATTCATGCCAAAATATGCAAGCGTTTCCGTTTGGCCCAGTCTGGTCTTCAGCTCCTCAAAGGCTCTTTTCTGGTTTTTTTTTGCCAAACACAAATGGCACGCCTTTCTTTGTGAGTTCCCGCAGTGGCCTTATTATTGTTGCATAATCAGGAATGAACCGCGCGTTGTGGTTCACTAGTCCGAGGAAGCTCCTCACTTCTGATGCGTTCTCTGGCTCTCTAGAATGGACTACGGCTTTCACCTTTTCTTCAGTTGGACCAATTCCTCTATTTGACAACATGAATCCCATGAACTCTAGCTGCGACATATGTAGCTTGCATTTGTCCTTATTTAACGTCAAATTCTTTTCTTTCACACACTACCATCAACACCCTACAAACAAACACGTGCACCCTAAGGAAGCCATAATCATAAACCCCAGACATCCATCCAGCTACTACCTGCACCCTACCATCAACACCCTATACTAACACACACTTGCACCCTACTGGTGTCATAATCATAAACCCCCGACGTCCATCCAGCTATCTACCCACACCCTACCATCAACTCCCTACTAACACACACGTACACCCTACCGTCGCCATCATCGTAAACCCCAGACATCCATCCAGCTACTACCTACAACCTCCATCAACACCCTACTAACACACACGTACAAGTTACCGGTTCCCTTCATCATAAACCCCTGCGACATTCATCCAGCTATCTACCCACACCCTGCCTTCAACACCCTACTAACACACACGTGCACCCTACCGGTGCCATAAATATAAACCCCCGACACCCATCCAGCTACCTACCGAGACCCTACTAACACCAAGTGCACGTTACCGGTTCCCATCATCATAAACCCCTGCGACATCCATCCAGCTACTACCTACAACCTACCATCAACACCCTACTAACACACACGTACACGTTACCGGTTTCCTTCACCATAAACCCTGCGACATCCATCCAGCTATCTACCCGCACCCTGCAGTAGCACTATACATACCCTTAAAAATGGTATTCCAAACTGTCAACTGTAAATTTGTCTGGCTTTGCCAAAAACCAATAATAAAAGAAATACAAAATGCGTGTTGAAACTACGACATTTAAGGCTTTAAACATTTTTTATCGGGGAGGGGTAGTGAGATTCGTTTAAAAGAAAATTAAACACCCCTCACCCTCCCCAGTAAAAAAAAGCCCTGAATCGAATCGAAATATGCATGGCGACCAAATTTATTAAATATTGCTCTGGTCTGTTGACTGCCTCGTGTTCACATGGATATACACAAACACGTTTTTACAGGTAAGAAAGGCTAGTTAGACCAAAACAGTAGGTATTCAAATTTTTTGGATATTTTCTACAAGTATTTTTTAACATTAATATAGAGAATATTACATGGCCGTACGGAGATCATGTAATATGTTCACATGTAAAGATATATTATTTTTAAGTAATAGAGTGCATACCATATACCAGAGAAAAAGTTGTAAAGGAAATGTAGGGGAGTTATCATGACGATACTACAATTAAATGTTATAACAATTTACTTTGAAACTTTGTACAGTCGTTGCTTGTACCTCTTTCAAACTTAGTTTTGAGACTTGCCACCCCCGATATGGACCATATCAAGCTAGGTAATCCCCAAAAATCTCCAGCCTTCCAATTATTTAGGTAGAGAATAGCAGATTTCGATAAAACCCTATATACGGCATACCTACCCTATAAACAGGTAGTTAGCATACATATCCTATAAACGGGTAGGTAGCAGACTCCGTGGAGTGCAGACGTGTTTTCTCGGCTCTCCAACTTAAAATTTTCTCTAAGTCTTTATCTTGCTTTAACTTTCATGTCAAGATGATTAACTGACTTTAACTTTAGTCTATGTATGACGAATTATAAACTTTAAAGAGAGTATATGTATCAAGCGAAAGAATGGCTGAGCGTAAAGCCGACATGAAAGAGGTTCTCAATGCCTTCTTGAAATCCGCCAAATTCAAGTCAATCATAAAAAATGTAGTCTCGAGGAGGCTGTTCAGAAAGCTACTGGTCCACTTCTGAGAAGAATTTCTATGTTAGAAACACAGCTTGCTGAGGCGAAATCTCATGCTAACGATAATGAACAATACGTCAGGAAATACAACCTGAGATTTGTAGGATTAAACGAGGAGGATGAGGACTGTCGAGAGAAAGTAATATCACTATGTAAAGATACTCTTGATATTGATGATATTGATGTTGAAGAAATTGATCGAGCCCATCGCGTCGGTCCTAAAAAACAGACAAGGCAAGGCCAATAATTGTAAAGTCTTACGACACGAAAATGATGATTTGTAAGAGGAAAGGTGCACTGAAAGGAACTCAAATATACATAAACGAAGACCTGACTAAAGAGAATGCTAAACATTTCAACTTTATACGAAAGAATTGTAATGCCACCGTGAAGTCAGTGTGGGTAACAGACGGAAAGATTCTAGTCAAGAAGAATAATGATGGAAAAACACTGCGCATACGTAAGTTTGACGATCTATACAAGTTTCAGCTATATTCAGTCCCTGAATTTTTTTTATTTTATTTTTATAACGCTGTTGACAGCGGAGTCTAAATAACGTCTAAATATCTCGTTATTATAGGCTATCACTACTTGTAAGTAATATTATTTCTCAATTGACACGTTTTTCTTTGTTATTCACCAGGCTTTATATTTGTTATAACCCTCATTATAAATGCGAGGTCAATATATAGTTATTAACCCGGTTAATAACTATATATAGACCGTTCGCATTTATAATGAGCAACATTTGATAGAAAACCTTCTCAATTGATAAATAAAATACTTAATTACCTCGAACGTCGGTAATAAGCCATATACATCCCGAGGGCCGCAGGCCCGAGGGATGTATATGGCTTATTGCCGACGTTCGAGGTAATTAACTCTTACTTATTAAGTTTTGAACTTTATATTCATATATATATGAATATATATATTCACTACTATCATTTTATAGTAATCTTTTCGCTATAGTATTATTTATTATTTGTACCATAATTGCTTTCGAGAGCCATCATTACTCGAAATTGATTGTCAGGTCAGGTTTTCGAACTTGCTACTGGTACCATGTAACCCAGTACTACCTGCCACATGGACGGGTCGTCGGCGTCTAGATCATCGGAAAGGTGTTTGTCCTTGTAAGTCAAACATTTTGAACCCACATTACCATTACCATTAAAATAGATAGCAACTGCAGTACTCCCTATTGTCAACACAAAATTGGTGCAGTTCTCAGCTATAAGTGATTCAAAGGCTCTTTGCAAAGAAGTACAGTACTGATATCCTTCTATGGCAGCCTCTTGATGTATAGTACCAGTGTAGCTTTCACTGTATTGAAGTTCATAGTCAGTGTCAAACACATTTACAAGGTTCGTGCTATATTTGCGTTACAAAATTCAATGACTTTTTAAGCACTTCTCAAGCACAAAAATTCGATTTTCGAGGACAGAGTTTTACAGTGCAGCTAATTCGGCCGGGGCCACTAGCTTAGATAAATAGACTATGAATTTACGCATTCTTACCAGAAGTACCCAGATATTCAGCTAGGCTATTTACGAAATATACGAAAACTCTTCAATCAATTTTAATCGTTATTTCAAAAGGAAAGTTAGAAATAGCATTAAGTTTGCATTAAATTCAAGGAGCATTCCAGGAGTTTTGGCGTTTTTCCCTATTTTCAAGAGCTTTTCAAGCGCCCTTAAAACGTGTTTTCAATTCAAGGACTTTTCAAGGATTTCAAGGAGTAGCACGAACCCTGCATTTAGCATTGGTGGTAGTTATGACTGCATTAAAAATGACTGTCTGGCTAATTGAGATAAACTTGAATACAACTAATTTCCAATATCCATAATTAACATGAGGCAAGAGAATCAGTGTTAGGTACGAACTTCATATTCTCTTGCATGAGGTCAGTGGTAGAATTACTCCTTGCTTGTTATTGTAAATCAAAGAGCACAAACTCATTGCAACACACAGTGGTTTCCGAATTTTGTCCAAATACTAGTTCATTACCTTGGCTATAAGGTACTGTTATTGTTTTGCTAGGGTCAATGTACATTGGAGCAGGACCAGGGTTCTTCTCTATGTCTGTACTCAGTTTAAATTTACAATAATTTGGCATATGGATCTTAGTCTTGTAGAGACACATCAAACTATTACAAGTAAACAATGATAAATACCGACTAGCTCTATGATATTTCGACTTCATTATCCCTTTATAAACCCCGTTAGAGCAATTAAACAAAAGCTTCTTTTTATGTTGTGTGACTTTATTTAAGCTTATTCTCTTAGTATTAAGCTTACATTCATTTTTTGTAAGTTTTCTAACCTTCACATAACAATATAATGAAGCTTGGAGGACTTCGGTATACTTGGACGAATACGTTTGAAGATAAACTCTTTCAGCTTTTCTTTTCTTAGAAAACGGTGCTAAACTTTGTATCGAAGGAAGCCATTTTGTTTACTTCGTGTGTAATGCGAGAGTATTTCACTGGTAATTAGTCCTTTTGAACATGCGCTTTGAGATGAACATCTCGGGGCCCACGCGGATCAAGTAACATCGAAATTTGAGTCCGGCTAGCGATTAAAATTGGTTCGAATTCGCTTGCGCTTGTTTCTTGTCCGATTAAGTATTGCCTCACCGCCTTCGATTAATAAAAAAAAATTGCCTGAGTAATTGCAGTAAAATTAAAAACTTTGCCGGACCTTTCGACTTCCCATCAAGTTCTTGAAGCTCTTGGTTTGAGAAGGACAGACGCGAAGGGTTTCCAATACCATAAACCACTCCATGACCTTCGAACTTTATTCTTCGAAACTTATTGCGTCTGAATATATACTTTTATTGTTATTATACCTTTCAGGCTCTTTTCTCTAATGCATATTTCTGTTACATTCATTGATAAGCTAAATAACATATGCTTTCTATAACTGCTGTATAAAATGCTACTATATATTATTAAAACACTCGAAGAAAGTCTGTTGATAAGTAAGTAGATTGCTGTTTGTCAAATTTATGGTGTGGTTTCGTGTTTCACTGTCGAAATACGCATGCGTTCAGAACGTTGCTATGGATGATGTCATTTGTTTGGGACGCGTTACGGGATTCGGATGAAGCGATGCGTGGGCGATATAAAACCGAAGTTTTCCTATAGTTTTTGTTGCTCAATCGACTTGATATCGTGAGTCATGACGTAGTTCAATGTCAGAAACAATATGGCGGCGAATTCTTTCGTTTGAATCCAAAATTGAAGAATTATAGCGACTTTATCGCATTAAAGCACCACTCTCCCTCACGCGTTCTTCAATAAACTCTTTTATATTTATCATACTATCCTTAAATTTGGAGCAAATCTTAAATAGACCTTAAAGATTAAAAATTAGGCAGCCCGGAGCAAAGACATATTTTGATAAAATGTTACGACCGAAAACCGTGTCACGGTAGTTTAAACTCGCCAAAAAAATATTTTGCTCCGGGCTGCCTAATTTTTTTTCTTTATACAATTTATTTTCATAGCTCAAGTTTTATTTTCTTCATAACATTTTCTAGAGAGAGATATTAATAAATTGCTGAAAAAGAGCCTTGGGTTGCCTGCGTTGTTTTGACACCTTAGGTGTGAAATTTCACACTTTTGACATGCAATTTGGAAAGGAAATTTTATGTATATATTTATTGCGGAGTACTATTTTAGGTGTATTGGATACAGTGTAAATAAATTTTGTAGAAATGATAGCCACTTAACCCAGTTCTCATAGTAAAGCGTTTGACAGAGTTTGGCACGAAAGTCTAATTTTCAAACTCCAAAGCATAGGCACTAGAGACCCGTTATTGAGTTGGTTCCGCTGTTATCTCTCAAATAGACAGCAGTGTGTTGTGATTGAAGGACAATGTTCTAACTGGTCCAATATATATACACAGGAGTACCACAAGGGTCTATACTGGGACCTTTGCTGTTTTTGATTTATATAAATGATGTCTGTGTGGATGTACAATCGCAGTGCTTTCTCTATGCTGATGATACTTCACTGTTAGATATTGTGGACAACCCTCTACGATCGTCATGTAAGCTAAACAATGTTCTGAAGGTTATAAGTCAGTGGTGTGATAAGTGGTCAATGAAAATGAATATGACTAAATGTGAATCGATGACGTTCACAGTAAAGCGTAGCAAAATAGCACACCCAATACTTTGTTTCAATGATGTCCCTATTCGCGAAGTTAGCTCTCATACACATCTTGGTTTAACTCTGTCAGACAACCTTTCTTGGAAAGAACACATCATGGCCATTCATGAAAAGGCTAGTAAAGCCCTAAACATCTTTAAGGGTCTCAAATATAAATTGAATCGTTCAACCTTAACTGTTCTGTATAAAAGCTCAATTCGTCCTTTGATGGAACATGGTGGCACTATCCTGGATGGTTGTAGTGAAGAAGATAGTAAGATCCTAGAAGATATACAATATGAATGTGCTCGGATAGTAACTGGTGCAATAAAGGGAACTATAGTAAAGTAAACCTGTTAAATGAACTATGTTGGGAAGATCTGAAAGTTAGAAGAAAAGTGCACAAACTAATTCTTTTTTTTATAAAATGGTGAACCATTTAACTCCACCATATCTCTTTAATTTGCTTCCTTTGAAAAAGAGTCAAAGGTCTCGGTACTACTCTTCCCAGTAGACCGAGGTAGTTGTGATTTTTTAATCGCCTTCGTAGCGTCTGTTATGTTTTCCGCAAGTACATTTCAAATCGACCACGTGATGCCAATGTTGTACCACGAGGACAAGTTTTTTACTACATGTGATTAAAACTTGACTGAATTTTGATCACGTGGTGTAAAAAACTTGTCCTCGAGGTACAACATTGGCATCACGTGGTCGATTTGAAATGTACTTGCGGATAACATAACAGACGCTACGAAGGCGATTAAAAAATCACAACTACCTCGGTCTACTGGGAAGAGTAGTATAATTTAAGGTTCAACGAGAACTTCTCATTAATTCAAACGAGAAGTGCCCGCTTTCGTTAAAAGACTTAACAAAAATATGATCCCGATTTCTAATCTTCATTTTGATGGGAAGTAAACACAGAACTCCGGTATGAAAGCAGGATTGTCATTGATTATTTTTCACTTCTGGAAAACTGCGAATGCGCAAAAAAATGGATTCATATCATACAGAAAAACGTGAGAAAATTGATTGGTTATTATTTATCATCAATAAGAGGACAGACAGATAAAGCTGACGTCAACGAGCGCGCGCTCTTTCCGTTGGTTGTTTTGATCGCTAAAAACTCGGCTACGCCTCGTGGATCCACGCTACTTTGACAATGTGATGACGCAATTTATATTGTCAAGAAGAGGACAGACACATAAAAATCTGATGTCAATTTGTTTTTTACAATAACAAAAACGATAAAAATAGAACAAACTTTAAAGATTCAAAAACGAACTTGAACTCCTTTATTTAACACAGGATAAAGTCCACTTAGCAATTTATTGAAAACTTATGATCACACTTCAAAAAGATGAAAATTAAAAACAGGGAATATCATAGAAATAGCAGTTACTAAATCATGTTGTATGCATTAATTAACTGGAAATATAAAAAATAAACAATTCACCAATTTCCATACATCGGTTTACTGCTCAAACACAAAGCATTCAGTCGAGGTTGCAAGGATCAAATTTGAGTATCCTTTTGAAAGTACCTTGTCGCCTTGCTTGAGCGCTTCGTGTTTGACCAGTGAACCGATGTATGGAAAATGGTGAATGACAATATACACGAACAAAATGAAAACCAGAATAGAAACAAAATTTTAAAAATTAGATCGCAGGATTATGAGATAAGGATTACGTCTTCAAACACGAGACATTGATGAGTAAAAACATATAAATATACAGTGATAATGACGACCGTCTTTGCACTAGTGTCCATTACAAACCTACTGACTCTCATTTATTTACTCTACTCGTCATCTCATCCGAAGCACACTATTAACGCTATTCCGTTCTCGCAATTTCTTTGTCTTCGTCGTTTGTGTAGTGATGATCTTGATGTTTTCTGTTTATTTAACACCAAGAGATCATTCACCTATCATAGCAAAATAAGCTTACTTACCCTTAAATTGATAGCCAAAATCATTGATCGACAGCCTTGGTTTGCTTGTTCCTAATAGTGCTGTCCCAAGAAAAAAGACTATATATTTATTAACTCATCTTGAGCATGCCCATTAAGATTTAAGTGACAAGAAGCTAGTTTGACTTGGTTTTTGAATACCGTTTGAATAAATCATGTAGTAGGCATTACAGCTCAAATATCTAAGATATTTCTAAGGAAACGTTCGTGGTACAGCAATGAAAATCTCATAGAACAAAGTTTGCGCAATATAATACTTACAGTTACCCATAGCCATTCTTTCCCTCTCTTTCGGACAAAAACGCAAGCGACTTCTGTAAAAATCGGCTGTACACGAGTCTTTGTACTCGTTGGGTTCCATCTGAGAAACCACAACTACTGGAAAATTTGCGATCAAAAATTCAAATTAATATTTCATGGACGATTAAAAAACTTTACACTACTTGAATATTACATACTAGACCTTGTACAATGAAATGATGATGTAAAGTATTACCTTTACGACTAAAAGAAGCAGGAATGTTAGACAAAACGAGGAAGAGAAAACCTTAGAAACAACCATGCAACTGTGAAGTAGTTTCGGGGAATTTCCCTGGTTTGTTTGGTTTCACATTCGATTCAGCATTTTGCCAAGGCGTTCCTCTCATTTGAAGAGTGAAAATGGAATGTAATTTAACACAGGCAACCCATAGATATTTGTTTTACTGATTTCATAGCCGTACTTCAACGTAATGTGTTTGATTGAATTAACTGAAACACAATGGGACCGGAAGTTATTTCGAGTTTAAGAGAGAGGTAAGGGATACCGTCACAGGTTTCGTAATCTCATCTGCTTGTAATTTGTTTATATTTTTCATTTTTTTAAACTATGATTTGATGTGAGGTAAATGCTAAATAAAATAAAATAAAATAAAACAAAATAAAAATAATGTAACGGCATGTCGTAGCATGTCCTTGTCGGCCAGGGCGTGCTGTCTATATGGTATATGTTTCACACTCATTAAAAAATCTTTCCATGGCACATTGGGCATTTTTTGACGTGTGGCAGTACTGGGACCCCAGTTTAATAGATAAAAGTGTGCGAGATAAATTGGAAATCCGGAAAATTAACATTTATTCAATTCAAAGCTTACAGTGTTTAAGGTGGCTGACCACTTTAGCAGAAAGTCGGGCAATCTTCTTTTTTTCCTTTTTTTGAAAGAATCACCTGTGTATTTATACTAAAATAATTATCCACCTCAGGCTCAGTGAATATCGAGAATAATTACCTCAACTTCGTTTCGGTTATTATTCGCCGATATACATATCAAACATTGCCGTGTCGTATTTCTCTGTGGCACTTCGCCTTCAGCGAATAATTGTTATATAGAACTTATTGTTTACTAGAGTGCAAACAATTAATCCTAAATAGTACAAAATAGTGCTAATTAAACAATAAAAAACAATGGAATTTGCATGGAATTATGCTATTTAGCATTCACTAAAATTTCACGGTTATATTGTTTGCACTCTATAGAGTGGTTTTCAAAAACCCGTCAAACAAAGTGTAATATATCTCAATTGAAAATAAATAAAAATGAGTGCTCACACTAAATCCTTGAAGCAAATACTAATTTTTAGCACTAAATAGTGATAATTAAACAATAGAAAACAAAGGATTCTGTATGAAATAGTACTAATTAGTACTATTTAATGTTCACGGTCTTAGTGCGGTGCACTCTACTAAATTAAATACTTAAATGAGCTTTCAGCTCATTTTTTAATTGCAGAAAAATTGTCGGCCTCAACTACTTTCTTAGTTAGGTTATTCCAAGATTGGATGATTCTTATGAAAAATGAATTTTTATAACAATTAACTTTTGCTTGCATAACTGATAAAGTTTAAAAGAGTGATTTGCTGTAGTGGATTTAAAGACCCATTGCCACTTACCGTGATGCATCACGATTTGTTTACATTTTGAATCGTGTCACCACTGAAAAAACAATTCCAACCTTTTGAATAAACTCTTAGATAGTCCCTAAGGCCGTAAAAGAATGTAAAAGAATCATTATTGTGCCTTAATGCTATGTCGGAAAAGGATTTAATATGAAGTTATTATTCAATATATGAATCTTTGAATTTCATGGACCACGAAATTCATTTGTGACCGCGGTGCATCACGGTAAGTGGCAATGGGTCTTTAAGCTTCAAAGTTATCGTGAAACTTGAGGTGAATGTGACCAAAGACGATCTTATAGCACTCTATTAAAGATAAATATTCCCTCCTAAGAGATAATTTGGTGCACCCCAATTGCTTACACATGTCTTCGTAGGACTTTTCCCCTTTTCTTTGACGAAGCGCTAATCTAGAAGCTCTGTGTTGCACTTTTTCTAAAGCGTGTATATTTTTGACGAGATATGGGGACCAGACTGGTACCGCATATTCTAAATTAGGCCTAATAAGAGAAAATGTCAGTGTTAGCAGTCCGTCCTACTGGAAGTTTGATAGTTCTAAGAAGAATGAATGGAGCAACACGACAACACTGTTCAAATTTCAATATTGTTTAAATTTCATTCCTGGCCAAAAAAATACTTTTTTAGTCAAAGTATTTCTTGGTTCTGGCACTTGCTTACTCCCCAGACTTCCTTTAGAATTCACTTCTTTATTCACTCGAATCAGCATGTCCGTCACATCCTCCACACCAGCATATTCTCTGAAAACCTCTATCAAGCTTCTAATAAACCAGCTCCCTTCCTCTTCATGACGATAAGAGCAGTACCCCTCAACGGTGGAGAATGCAGTGAGTATATCCGCATTTTCTGCCGTAGTTTCCCTACCACAATTCTCGACAGCAGTGTAGGCTTTTGGCTCTGGCGAGGGTTGAGGTTTTACAGACAATTTGGACCCACTTTCCTTGACTACTGTTCCAGGATCTTCGAGTTCTCCTCGACAGGTGTTGATAAAAAAAAGCTTGGGTTTTCCGCAAAGTGTCTCGCAGTTTTTGTTATTAAACATTTCACGGATGCTTTGGGTTTTGATCTTTCCTCCGTCGCAGGCTACGAAATAGTCTTCATCCCCGTGACTCATGATGCAGACAATTAAGCAGTCGTAGGCTCCGAAATGGTACTTGGTAATGTCTTGGAATTCACTCACACTCGACGAAAAAATGGATTTGTCATGTAGGCAAACATATAGACAAATATATGGGCAAATATCATATTTGACTAATAGTAGACAATATTTGCCCAATGACTGTATATGATATGTACCTACACATTTATCCCATGGGCACAGATGGCAAAGTCCGTATGGCCCAGTAAAATCCCAAACGGCAAATATATAGCAGATATCATATCATCCATACATTTACCCGGTAGTAAATGTGAATGCTCATTTGATATGTGCACGTATTTGCCCAGCCCGTATATGTGTTTTATGCCTTACGTATACCCTGTGTTTCCCCAGGCCGTATATGTGATTCATGCCTTACATATACCCTGTATTTTCCCAGGTCGTATATGTGATTTATGCCTTACATATACCCTGTATTTTCCCAGGCCGTATATGTGATTCATGTTTTACATATACCCTGTATTTTCCCAGGCCGTATATGTGATTCATGCCTTACATATACCCTGTATCTTCCCAGGCCGTATATGTGATTTATGCCTTACATATACCCTGTCTTTGCCCAGGCCGTATATGTGATTTATGCCTTACATATACCCTGTCTTTGCCCAGGCCGTATATGTGATTTATGCCTTACATATACCCTGTCTTTGCCCAGGCCGTATATGTGATTTATGCCTTACATATAGGTTACCCTGTGTTTCCCCAGGCCGTATATGTGATTTATGCCTTACATATATCCTGTATTTTCCCAGGCCGTATATGTGATTTATGCCTTACATATACCCTGTGTTTGCCCAGGCCGTATATGTGATTTATGCCTTACATATACCCTGTATTTGCCCAGGCCGTATATGTGATTAGTGCCTTACATATACCCTGTATTTTCCAAGGTCGTATATGTGATTCATGCCTTACATATACCCTGTATTTTCCCAGGCCGTATATGTGATTAATGCCTTACATATACCCTGTATTTTTCCAGGCCGTATATGTGATTTATGCCTTACATATACCATGCGATATGCTCTGACCGTATATGTGACTAATGCCCCCTTAATGCCTTAGATGTACCAGCGCGTCTTAGCCATATTTGCTCAGTTGAATTATGCTCATCATATTTGCTAAATTTAACTATGTTATCAGTCTTCAGCTATTGTCACTTATGGCAGGCCAAAAAAAATAGAAACGATATATGCCGTGACAACCACCTCATACTTTAAACATAGCTAACCTATGTTAAGAAGCAGGAAAAAAGACATAAATCATACTGAAACATTTTTATTGTGAATTTCCTTTTCTTGACGACTGATTAACTATGAACAATTTGTTAACTACAACTAATTGAAAATGCTAGTTCTGTAAATTAATTATAGGTGTTTGATTCATCTTGTGACAGAATTTGTGAAAGAAGATCATAATATATTTAGTTGTCAATCGATCTGTGGCTTATGTACGATTCTTTTTAGATATTCTGTAGTAGTACACTTCATTTATAACTGCAAAAATTTAATTAAGGACACCGAACGTGGTTGGGTTTCTACGAGTTTTATGAATTAAATCTTGTGTCACTGTTCCTCCGTTCCTTTGGCCTGATTTCTAGGGTTTTCGTTCTTCTTTCGATTATTTGAACATTATACTTGTTTACTTGAAGAAATCCAAAGGTCAATAGGCTTAAATAGCCGCTGCTATACCGTTTGACCTTTGGATTTCTTCAAGTAAACGAGTATAACGTTCAAGTAATCGAAAGAAGAACGAAAACCCTAGAAATCAGGCCAAAGGAACGGAGGAACAGTGACACAAGATTTAATTCATAAAACTCGTAGAAACCCCAACCACGTTCGGTGTCCCAGTGCCCTTGATTTGATAAAAACCTTTAGGCTCTCAATGCCCATTCGGGACCTCCAGATGGCCTTGGGCGTCTTGACGGCTCTCCGATTTTCCGCTTCAAAAGCATGGTGAGACTGCGCTCTGACAGCCTCCTTTTTGCTTTTCGGTCCATGCTTTCCATGAACTGGTTAGCTAGGGGGCTTCTCCATGGCAGAGGGTGTTTTATTAAAACTTTACTCTGCTTAGTAGGGCCCCCTTCGTTATCAGAGCCACTGTCCGCTGTATCGTCATCAGCCTGGTCATCCGCCTCTGACATCGACTCCTCTGATGACATATACTCCAGTTTCATAATTGCCTTGACTTTCTCTTTGTCCCCTGGTGATAGCGAGGTTGACAAGTCCGCTGCCTTGGATCTGGATTTTAGGAGCTAAAAGAAAAAAGAAAAAAAAACACCGTCAGTCAAAGTTTCTTATTAAACAAAGTCATAATCGTTGCAAATTCAGTTTACTCACATTTTGTTTTCTTTGTGTTTTCCGCTGCATCTTTTGATGCCTTCCAAGGGCCCCTGAACGCTCTCTTTTGTTTCTCTTTCTCCTCGTCAGAAATTGACTTTTAAGGGCAGCTGAAATTATATCAAGTACCCATATATTAAAACTTGAGACAAAATTTGTTAGAAATGTTGGCATTTGGCCGACAATTACTCCTTTAGCATCCATTTGTTTTTGCTTTGTTTTGTTTTGTTTCGTTTTTTTGTTTTGTTTTTTTTGTTTGTTTTTTTCCCATGTTATTTTATTTCAAACTGCTTCCCCTCCCTTCGGCATTTGAATATTTCTAAAAGGATTTCGTTACCCCCCCCCCCCCCCCCCCCCCCCCCCCCCGACCACCACCACCACCCTTTGTCCTCACCCCTCCCCCCCGGGTTAACTTTGATAGGTGCATAAGGCCTTTCGCACTTCGTAATATAAAATACATAAATACCTTCTAACTCGACGGCAGAGACATCCTTATGAACATTCAGAACTCTATCCCTTATCGCGTTATTAATCTGTTCGTTGACGTCATCTCTGAAACTAATTAGGAAATACCATATTTGAGTGGTAAGTGGAAACTTAATATGGAAAGTAACTATGGATGATTCAGACAATATCATTTTTATTAAATTTTCATACTTACGCTTTAGTAAAATCCCATATAAGAGGGTTTTCTTCCCTGTCCCGTAATTTCTTTGCTACCAAGCGTACTTCAGACTGTAATAACATAATATAATTCATTAAAATCATAAGATGTACCTTAAGTTATTCTTAGACATAGTAATAATGTTTTCATTATTTTTATGGCTGTGATTGTATAATATTGGGGAAAAAATCGAAATCAAATCAATTCCTTTACAAAAAAGGAAATTATCATTATCATTCAGTGTCTTGTTATTGGAAATCAATAGTAAAGTTTGGTAGCATTAACCACTACCATGGCGGGTTTCCCGCCAATTTTAGCATTGCATAAATTATACCGCTACATAATTATACCAACTACTCTTCGCGCCAAGAATTCCCAGTAAAATTATCAATAAAAATAGCTTGCTTTTTTAAATATTGCCACTTTACTTACTGCAACAGCCTTTGAGACAGTAATCTTGGTCTTGCTGTTGTCCTTATTCTGCTGGCTTTCTTTTAAGGCCACTAGTATTTGGCGGTTTTGTTCTTGCAGTTCTTTAAACTGTTTTACAATCGTTTAGAAATTTGAAGAAATTTCTTCTTTTTCGCTGTCGGGGTCAACGTTCTCATTCTCGCTTGTTGCTTGCAATAGGCGATTTCTGTGTTCTCTTAGCACATCCTCGTTACCACCAGGGACAGAGGGAATAAGTATATTAAGCCTTTGAGAATTGGCGCCATTTTCAGTATGTCTACTCGTACTGCTTGTACTGGTAGTTGCAGTAACAGAATGGATTGGCATTGGGCGTCCTGGTAAAGGTGTAGATGTTCTTCCCATTTTTTGATCGCGACGAATGAACGCAATTTATAAGCAAAGATATAGAATGTGCGGGAAACTAGATGACCGACAGAGTTTGTTACCTGTTTGTGACCAAAAGGCGAATGAACGAATAAGTACATCCACTGAACAAATCTACCCCCTATCTATCACGGCGTATCACGTGACTTGTGATGACATATACGTTCATATAATGAAGTCTAATAATAAAAAAGGAATAACTGTCTTATAAAAATGCTGAAGTTGTATCCAGGATTCATGTTAAGTAATATATCTATTATCTTAAAGCTATTTGCTCCATTTTATAAAGTTATGAAATTTTTTCTAAAGCCTAGATTCACGAAATATCATTGCAATAAACTTGATTAGCTTCTAGCTCTAAAACCATCGTACCATTATCTGCCGCCAACAGTGACAGCTCTAAGGAAAAGGGTGCGGTAATAAAGATCCGGCGTGCTTTTGTCCAATGGCATGTGGTTGATGGACGTGGAACTTTATTACGCTGGAATATGGCTTTTAGCCATTCAAAATGCTTGGATTTTGAGTAATTATCCCAATGATACACACCGTCTTTTTAATTATATAGTTCTGGAAAACAAAATGTCTTCTGCGATGTCAAAGCGTTATCATTGCTTTCATTGTAACGAAGATCTACATTACAGAGTATTTTGCCGTCACAAAGAAGAATTTTATGATCCTTTAACAAATCAATGGCAATTACAGCGGAATGACGACGAAGACTCAAATAATAGTATTTTCACTCACGAGATTGACGGCCAGAACGACACTTCTTCTAATGACTACAGCGAGATAAACGTTTTGGACCAAACTGATCAAGACTCCTCTGATGTGCCAAATACAAACCAACCATCAAGTGACGAATTCTTACCAGCTACTTCACAAAAAGGTATTGATGTTATACGTTTATTTGATGATTAGATTATATAATCTTTAAATGTTAAAGTCAAACTGCATATAGATAAAAGACTGAATCTTTAACAAGCGGCTGATTTGCACATGATCTAGCTCCCCTATTGGATTTACTACCAAGCATTAGTGTTATTGAAGCGAGATTAAGTTAGAGGTACAAATGATTCTTTTCTATTTCTATCTTAGCCTCGTTTTCACCGTTACTTTTAAGAAGGGTGCATTATTAAGTAATCGGCTTATGGTTGCCATCAAAACCTCAGTGTTCATTCAGAAAGGTTCATTCAAAGAGTTTATAAAATCATAGCTAGAGATAACTCATTTAAAACGCCAAAAAGAATTAACTATGTTCAAATGGATATTGCTGTACATTTTCGTCTCCAAATCAATTCATGACTGTGGTCATCCTGAGATAGCATGGTATCCGGCAAAACATGTTTGTCAAGTTAGAGAAATACAATTATAAGTAATTTATTTAATATGTCTCTTGGGTTTTTTATTTTCGATTTATCATTTTTCTTTCACGAATTATAAATTGTTGTTTTGCTGACTTAGAAATTTATATTTTATTTTCAATGGAAATCATTTATTTTCAGAGCAAAATTTGGGTCAAAATTATGCATTTAGGGACCGGTCATTATTTAAGTTGGGGGCGGGGGAGGGGGGGGTGGAGGAGAAATTGTCAGTGACGCAAAAAAATTTCAAGGCCCCCCCTTTGAAGGCATCCAAGTTTATTGAAAACCTCCCATGGATTGTAGTAAAAAATTTAAAAATTTTCCCTAAAAGTCATCTTTAAATTTCAAGACCCCCCATTTTTCACTAGCAAAAATTTCAGGCCCCCCCCAATTTTTTCTCCCCCCCCCCCCCCAACTTAAATAATGACCGGTCCCTTAGCCCATGAGGTTTTTTTTACTGACATTTTTTTTCTAGTATTATAATGGTTTCAGACTTTATCTTATACTATGTTGCAGTTATACAATGCCGAATGAATAAAATACATCGTATTTGCTTATGTTTAAAGGAGACGGAATAAATAACTTTGAGGAAGAAGATCAAGTGTTTTGTGATGACAAGTCGGACAGTGAATCTGACCATGAAGAGATAAGAGGAAATGAAAGAAGGAGATTGGTTGAAACTTGGGATATTGATATCGAAGACCTAGAAAGAGATTTTGAACAATCTAGTGCAGAAATAAGCGTTGCCGTCGAAGCAAGTTCCCGAGTGACCCTTATTAACTGGATTGCCTTGTTTGTGTGCTTTTGGTCTGCATACTTTTCTGTACCAGACCGAGGCATTGATATTCTCCTCGCCTTTTTTAAAGCGATTTTTCAGGTTTTGTGTGAGCTTTCGCCAATCATTTTCGCAACCGCAGTATTGGTTTTCCCGAGCTCCTTCAAACTCTTGAAAAATTATCTTTCTTTTAAAGATAAGCATTCAAAGTATGTTGTTTGTCCGAAATGCGACACCCTATACCGTTTTCAAGACTGCATAACAACAAGATTCGGGCGTGTCATTGCTAAACCATGTTCTCACATTGCTTTTCCGAATCACCGTCAATTGTTTCGCCGCACACCTTGTGGAGCGGAATTGCTTAAGGAAATTCGTTTGAAAAATGGACAGACGAAATTGTACCCACGTAAAGTTTATTGTTATAAAAGCATCAGAGAGACTCTAACTCACTTTATTAAGCGACCAGACTTTGTACAAAAATGTGAGATTTGGAGAAATCGGAATGTACCGGATGATATTTTAGTTGATATTTACGATGGCCAAGTGTGGAAAGATTGGCAATATTTTAACAGCACTCCTTTCCTTGCCCAGCCTAATAATTATGCTTTTATGCTGAATGTTGACTGGTTTCAGCCTTTTAAGCACAGTGTCTATAGCGTTGGAGTCATATATATGGTCCTCCTAAATCTTCCGAGAAAAGAAAGGTACAAAGAGGAAAACGTAATAATAGTTGGGGTAATACCTGGTCCACACGAGCCCAAATTGAATATCAATACGTACTTACAACCACTTGTAGCCGAATTGAACTTATTGTGGCACGAAGGCATCCAAGTTCGGCCTCATGGGAGTAGAACAGCAAGATGTTTTCGAGCTGCCCTCCTTTGTATTGCTTGTGACATTCCTGCACTAAGAAAAGTTTGCGGTTTCTTAGGATGTACTGCTCACCGAGGGTGCTCAAAGTGCACAAGATTTTTCCCCGGAGATTTTAGTAGCATGAATTTTTCAGGTTTCGAAGATGACGATACACCAAGGACAAATGAAGAGCACCGAAGAGAGGCTCAGAAAATACTCAATGCAACAACCGCTGATGAACGAAACCAAATTGAAACTTCCACTGGAACAAGATATTCTGAACTCTTACAGTTGCTTTACTTCGATTGTACTCGTTACCATGTTGTTGATCCTATGCACAATTTGTTTTTAGGGACAGCAAAACATTTAATGAAAAATGTATGGCTAAATGCTGAAACGCCAATTGTTTCTAAAGAAAATTTGAATAAAATCCAGGAAAAGGTAGATGACGTCAAAGCACCATCATTTATTGGGCGTCTCCCGAAAAAGATATCAACATCGTTTGGAGGATTTACTGCTGATCAGTGGAAAACATGGACTCTCTTGTATTCTGTATTCTGCATTTGGAATATCGTTCCAACAGATGATTTGGAGCTGTGGAGGTTATTCGTATTGTCCTGCTTTCACCTTTGCTCTCCACTTATTACAACTGAAGAGCTACAAGAAGGACATGATTACCTAGTGGAATTTTGTAAATCGTTTGAAAAAAGATATGGAAAGGAACGTGTTACGCCAAACATGCATCTACACCTGCACCTCAAACAATGTATTTTAGATTACGGGCCTGTATATTCATTTTGGCTTTTCAGCTTCGAACGTTTCAATGGGATTTTAGGAGCGTTTCGAACTAACAATAGATCTGTTGAAATACAAATCATGAGAAAATTTCTCCAAAAGCATGAACTAAGAGATATCCCTTTACCAGAGAGATTTCGAGAAACTTTCCAACCAGTATTTCAACTTCTTCAGGAGGCACAACAAGTAGGAACACTTGGCGAAAGCATCCCATCAATACCATCAACACTTAATCTTTCAGTTGGTCAAGTACTACGTTGCTTAGAGTGGAGCAATATGAATGCATACTCATGTTTTTCACCTCGATCCATTGATGTTCTTGATGATGACTATACAGAATATCTCTTTAAAGCTTATGAAACAATTTTACCTCAACACTCGGTCATTGAATGTGTTACCGATACGTTTGAGAGAATTAGTACCATTGGATATTCGGGGACAAAGCTAGGGTCCTCTGACTCTAGACTGGAACGTTCTTCCTTCATTCTTGCAAGTTGGTGTGGCCAATATAGTGGCAGTATTGAGACCGATTCATTTGACTTGCGCCCCGGTGTTGTCAATTTCTTTCTTAAACAAACCATTATAATTGATGGCAAGCAGGAATCATTGTGTATGGCAAAGGTTCGATGGTATCAGCGACATCCAGAAAGACACAGGATTGGCAGACCACATGAAATTTGGTGCAGAAACTTGTTTGAAATGGAAGGGCCCTCTACATTCATACCCATACAAAGGATACACAGCCAGTTTGTTGCTGCTTACGATGTTATTGACAAAGAAAGAGTATTAATTGTTTGTCCTTTACAACGTAAATTGTACGGATGATGGAGATGACAGTAAAGTATCATCCAGGAAAAATATTCAAAGCTATCAAAAATAAACTGTTTGAACTGTGCATCAGTAACTAGATAGTCAAAATGAAAATTGAATGAATTGTTTGATGACTTTAAAATTAGATGAATTAAAATAATTATGAATGAAATTGCATATATTGCCAATAAAAAAGATGAATTCATATGTTTAGACTAAACAAAATTGATGCTTCAAATAATATTACAGATGTTAGCGGTTTGAAATGCAGCTCATGAGGTTAATGGGTTAATGAGTTTTCTTATTGTTACTGGAAAAAACGCATATACGACTTACGCATATTATAAATACATCGTCCGCGTATTTTCCTGTGTGTATCAACGCATATAACCTCTCCTTCATGACATCAAAGCAAAACAATGATTGAATTAATGTGGTCGCAACATTGATGTCATGCGTTAGGAGAAAAAATTGACACATATGACTGAGATGGACCTGCATGCACTCCCCCCTCGTAAGTCGTAAAAACAAGCCAACATCCATTATAATTCAGTTGAAAAATTATTGATTTGTTTTGAAAAGTTTTGATTGCAATGAATTGAAACGGAAACCTCACATCGGATATACTCAGTTTGGGGTATTGTATTTGCTCCCCAGGTAAATATGGGGCAAAGCCTAGTGCAAAGTTGATTTCATATGTGCCCTTCATTTGACAATAGGGCAAATATAGGGCAAAAACGGTTATCATATATCCCCACTGGGTAAATGCGTCTAAACTAAAGGCAAATATATAACATATTTACCCATGTGTTCAGATGTATGGCAAAGCAATGGCAAATTTATTAGAAATTTACCCCGACCTTTGCCTGCATAGGCAAATGTATGGGCAAATATAGAGCACCATATTTGCCCAACATTTGCCAAGTGGACATATGATGACCAAATCCATTATTTCGTCGAGTGTCAAGAGTTCTTCTTTAGTGAGGTCAACGAGCGTTTTGGTTCTAAAGTCAAGCTCTTCAAATTAATTTACAAGCCCCTGTTGATCCTTTTCTGAGCCTTTCCTGTTGTGAACTCTTGCTTTAGGTTGAAAGTTGTTCATGTTGACAATCACAGCAAGTCCTCTAGGGCTACTGGTCATCTTATAAACCGAATCTAGTTCATGCGGCTGATACTGGAGAGGTATCCTGGTCAACTGCGTAGGTTTGATGAAGCTGGATGCAGCTGCATGATAGATTGAATTAATAAAGATCAATAAGATTTTAATAAAGTTTTGAAACTGATTTCTTAGCACGCTGGCATATGTTAAATTCCATTTTTGCTATTGTTATTGTATTTGAACCAAGCTTTCGACTTTTACATTTTTTTACAAGTTTTTAAAAAGATTAATCATTCATGAAGACTACATAAAAGTTCATTTTAATGTCTGATTTATAAGACATTTAAATCTACTCGTCGGAAACTAAAATTTTTTCCTTCGCCTCGAAGTCACTACAATCTGACCAATCAGGAATCGCATGCTAAAAATAGCTCAGACTTGCGCGCGGGGCTAAAAATAGATCTTCAAAAAACTTTCATGGTTAGAGACCCATGTATGGCAGATGTGCTCTCTTACTTTATATTCTCTTGCCTCCGTATAATATAAGTACATTGAACACCGTAGAAAAAAGCTATGACTTGAATGATGTTTCGGACGTTAGTCCTTCGTCGGAAAATGTCCCCATAGATCAGTTATTGCTTACGTACGTACCACTTAGTTTTTCTTCGAAAAAATTGAAGACCGAATCTTTGGCAAGGTGAGACGTCATGGTATGTTCATTCGTCCCTGAAAAAGCAAGAGGAAAAACAGTAACGAAAAGCTCTCATCTTATTGTGAGCTTGTTTTTTTTTATGGTGCTTCCCAATCTCACGTGCGGAATCGTACAATTTGCCATCTCGACATATTTGGGTTTTGGTGGACGTCAATCAAAGTGTTTCCATAACATCTTTTAAAAACACAAAGTTTTGACAAAGGTACGTGTAGAAGTCCATCTAGAAGCGTCCATCTGGTATAAGGTGGCGTCTGATGTGTTTCAGTAGTCAGCTAATTTTAGACAGTACCGAACAACCAATCACATTCCTCGAAATTTCAGGCGCTGCGCTGATTGTTCGTTGTGAATATAGCCGGCAAAAGTAAAACAATACGAAAATTAACTATAACAATGGCGCTGGATATTACTTGTGATTTGGATAGTAAAATCTTTATATAAATATCCCTGGGTAAAAACATACCTGCTGACACTTGGTCACAGTCATCTTTACAGTCGATCTTCACCGGTGTGTCTAGTGGTTCTTCAGAACACACCCAATTTCTTGCATTCTAATGAAGCAAAACGTTTTGCATCAGTCGTAGCAAAAATGGCAACCAAGAGGCGCCAAAGATTAGTCAAAAGCAAATTCAAAACAATGGTTCAAAACATAGGCACCCAATTTCATTGATTTAAGTTTTGGGTACCAGAAAATAATCCTCCCCCCCCCTCGAATAGACGAAGCGTAATACGGCAGTGAAGTCTGGGGTTCTGAGGTTTCTAAAAATGATCCTATAGAACTTGTTCATACCAAATTTTGCAAAATGTTACTCGGAGTGGGAAAATATGCAACCAATTCTGCTTGTTATGCAGAACTAGGTCGACTCCGTCTGCATGTAGCTGCAAACTTAAGATGCATAAGGTACTGGCTCAATCTAGTTACACATACATCGAGCCATAAAATTACATTCTTAGCATATAAAGAAATGATAAGCTCCAGCCGTAAAATTCGCTGGGGCCAAAAAGTAAAAGAGTCATTATTAAAAAATGCGCTGGGTGATATATGGCTAGAAGTAAATTCCAATACCTCTCGCCAGCCAAACATCTTTGTTACTATCAAAACGAGATTTGAAGACATAGAGAAACAAAACTGGCTCGGGGAGATCTTTAATGATAAGAGAGACACCCCTGGCCAAAAGAACAAATTAAGAACGTATCGCCTCTTCAAAGTTAGTTATATGTTAGAAGGTTACCTAATAAATGTAAAAAATTTCAATCACAGAAGAGCCTTAACTAAGCTAAGAATAAGTAACCATGACCTAAAGATTGAAAGAGGCAGATACTCTAGTTACAAGAAGGTAGAGGAAAGAAAGTGCTTTCATTGTACTGATATAATAGAAGATGAAAGACACTTCCTAATTAAATGTCCTCTATACTCTAAACTTAGAGAAGAATTTCTTATGCAAAATAACATAAGTAACTCCCTTACGGAGGACCAATTGTTCCTGAAGTTGATAGATCCTCCCCATATTTTACAATCAGCTGCAGCAAAATACGTTTACAATTGTTTTGCTCTGCGTAGTGAAAAAAAGCAACAACAACAAAACAAACAAAAATCAATACTTGTATAATATTGCATAAAGATGATTAGGAATAGTAACGCATTTTATCGAAATAATTATATGAACATTTATATATACAGAATATATATGTACATGTGACGTGTATGTGTGGAATATGTGAATATCGATATTATGCACATACATAAACATACGTATATATTCGTAACTTATTTGGATCTAAGTTGATGTGCAACTTTGTACAAAACGCCAAATAAGATATGTCTGTCTGTCTGTCTGTCGTAATGCCGAGGCTGTTTGGAACACATGCAAACAAGCAGTACATTCATTTCGTTACGCGATTATAATTTTTGTTTTGTAGATATGTGAGCAAATAATCGAGGATTTCACTTCAAGAGCAGAGGTGGTAGGTACTTAATATCCCCACACCTCCCCTCTAAGTAAATCGTGTCCCGGCGTAAGATAACAATAGTTTTGATATCACCGAACTATCAGTTTATCAATCATCAGAAAGCTAAATGATAATATTAATTGTTGTCAATAAGTAATATTAAAACTGAATATACGATTGGACTAGGGGTGTAGGTGAGAAGATAGAGGAGGCATTAAGACAACTAACCTCTTTGAGCCATCTTTTAATTTCTGTTGATTCCTTGATGGTGGTGTGTGTAGAGTGAGTGAATGCCACTGCATTGATCCGCCTCCTTGCTTCATCAATTTCCCTTAGCTACAAAGAAAATGTGCATTATAAATATCTTTTACCAATGCACTGATTTGTACTACAGTCGTTCTCAACTTGTGCGAAATCGTGCAATTTGCAAGTCTCCCCCGCAGCCGTTCTTAGTGTCGTCACGAAACGCTCACTCCCTCAATGGGGTAGACTAGTAATTTACCATACCAGCTGAGCGGTGAACGGGGCGCGCAAAGCATGAGTGGACAAAATGACCAGCCCTAAGCATGAAAGAACGAAGCAAGCATGGCTGTAAAGTGAAAGTGTTTTTTTATTCTTCCTTTCCATATTTCTGCTTGTGGTAGGCACGTTTATTATGTTTTAGATAAAAGAAAAACGAAAAATAAGCAAAAGTTGGACTACAGTAGCCTAGGAATGAGGGCCTGGCAAAACAGCTAAACGCGCTATGATTTGCTGAAACAAAATTCACCACTCAGCCGGTAAGGGATGGTGGATGGTGGATCCATAACAATGTCGAAAAACACAAACTTTTCTAGTGCACGTGCGTATGGAATGTCATGGAAACAACTTGATTGACGTCTACCAAAACCTACTTCGTCGCGACGAAGAAACACCGTGACGATTCCGCTCGTTCTATGTTAGTTTATGTTTTTTTATACGGCAGATCACTAAATAACAGAAAGCATACTTACGCCATGAAGAACTACTTCTCCACCCAAACTATGTGCAACAATCACGATGTGCTCGGCCTTGGCGTCCTTGATGAATTTGTTCCAGACATAAACAAAGTGATCCTGGGCGGATTCGCTACCCTGATCATGAAAATTCAAAGCCGAAGCAGTCAATTAAAGAACCTATAGTTTATCAAGAATCGTTTGACTATTTAAAGAGCAGCACTCGCATATTCTTTACTGCTAATAAAAATAAATAAAAAAATGTCATCGCTAATATAATCACCACTGCAAAGCACAGCGGAGGGGGAAGGGGGACTGGGGGCGAAGCCGGGGCAGCTCAACGGGGTCAAACTAAGTGTTGGTCAAACCGAAAGCATGTGAAGGCGCATCTGGCACCCGTTATACATTCCATGTATAACCCCGGAGCACAGCTCTAACAAGTTTGAATTACTTAGGGTTGATTTGAGAGAAGGAAGGAAAAACTCTACAAACAAATCCTGTACCTGAATAGGTCTATCGTTAGAGTCCATATTATGGTTGCCATTGGTAAGAATTACACCAAAGCCTTCCTGTAATAAAATATACAGATATAAAATGAACTAAAAGAATTCAATTACACAATAACTGAACTCTATATTTATGCAAAAACTGTGCAGATAGTTTCTGTTGTTTGGTATACCAATATGGCTCTCACGTAATGGCAGTCATGACTGGAGGTACTACAATAGATTCTTTTTTCCCCCTGGGAAACTATATCCATTCTCAGTGTAAATCAGATTAGACCAGATTAAGGTGGAACTAAACTAATTCAGAGCGAATTTTGGACAATTTTGTTCTTGCTCCCTTCGCAAAACTATTGCGTCAATTTAATTGTATTTTTCATATAATGTGCTTGGATTATCCTAGATTCTAACAGTGTATTTTATGGAGATTTTTTAAATGTTTAGCTTATTACGGCCGAAAATCAAACAGTGCTATTTTTAGTTTTTGGCTTTTTCCTCCTCATCCCCAGGTACGATTTTTCTGAAATTTTCAGAATCTTATCATCTAGTACTATTGCAGGCTTTGTATAAATTTGGATGGAAAGTCTTGGGCAGAAAAAAAGTTATGACGCCGCTTGAAAATTCGATCCAAAATTTGAAGCATATAAGACATCGCGCTGTAGAAACATTACTATTGAATGGATTCCACATACCTATTTCCAAGTATTGTGGATGAGCCTTACGAAAAATCAGCATCAAATCTTAAAAACTCTTTTACTAATTGTCGTTGTAAACCTCAAAAATAAGAGTTTTGCTAAAAATCACATTTTCGCCTTTTTCTTCAAAACGGCCCCAAGTTTTTTCTTTAAACCACCTACATCAATAGACCAGAGCTTCATCTAAATGGTAGTGAAATTTCTACAGCTCGTCCTATCCAAATTTTGGAGAAAACATTTTTTAAAGTGAGGTGTACTTAAAGAGCTCACCCCGCTAGAAATAATAAATTCAATATCGGTCGACAACAACGCTCTCGGGCATTCCACAATGCTAACTTCGGGACAGGTTCGGCAGAATATTTGCATAAACACAATGACATTGAAAATGTCGTTATGCAAATATTCTCCCGATCTTAACCGTGCGGAACGACCGAGAACGTTGTTGTCGACCGACGAGGTGAGCTCTTTGGGTACACCTCACTTTAAAAAACGTTTTCTCCAAAATTTGGATAAAAATAGAACAGACTACGTTACCTCGAGTGCTTTCTCTATATATGGCATCATTGTCCCGCTTTCAAGATTTTCATTGATGATTAAGCTAAATAAAAAATGGAAAAAAGTGAAATAAATGCCTAAGACTTGTCTTGGAGCATGTAAGACCTCATATTGTATTTCAAGTGCCTTTTAACACTGGTACAGAAAATAAGGATGTCATATAAATCGATTTTCATTTACTAATGTACCTCTTGAATAAAGTGAAATCTCCAGTGCAAGGATGCATGGGGAGGGTTCGAAGAGCACAAGTGAACAAAAACCTATCTTTATGTTAATTTTATGATGGCAAGTTAAATATGTATCAGATTTGGATGATTTAGTTTTACAAAATGAACAACTTTCATCAGCGGCGATCGAGCCACGCGTCAGCCAGTTAACAAACCTTCTTGACCACTGGCCAGCACGTACTGCACCACCACCATGCATAAGAATAATCAGCTTTTTAAAAGAAAGAGCCTCTTCGCTCATGAAGTAAAACCCTTGGGGTTCCTTTTTTCCGGCATCGACCTGGAAGAAGAGACATAATAAAAACGTACGTACGTTGAAAAAAGAAAACGTTCTCTAGCTTGGGAATGATCGTAAACTACCTCAGGTAAAGAACAAAGAAAATAGGCCATTACAAAACCAGAAGTAGATTCTTGATTTGTTAGTCATTCGGCCGGTTGGTCTTTGTCATTAAAAGATCCATGTATTAACAGAGCCTTAGCCTGAACTGGAATAATATAGATACTTAGTCACCTTCTTACCGGAATTGCAATTTTTGAAAGCTTCAAATTCCCAGAAAGGCACACATCATGCACGTAATTTTTAACGGCCTGAAAAATAAATCCTTAAATCATTTATCCATAAATTATGTGAAAACTAACATGATTAAACAGTAACAACAACAGTTGAAAAGCTCCAAATCCAACCGGCTGAAACTTTGAATAATTGAACAACAAAGTGTTGTGATATCAAGCAAGCTCAAGCAGTAGCGTTGGAGAGGGGAGCACACGCGTTTCGGCGCGAAAATTCCAGCCAATCAATCAATCAATCAATCAATCAATCAATCAATCAATCACTTTATTAATGTGTCGTTCTACTAGCTTGCCACAAGTGAGCATACTAATCGGGGACACCTAATTAATTACACGAATTACAATAATACACTAAGCCGGTTACTGATTACGAATATTCTATGGCACTTGAATTATGTATATATTATATGATATATATATTAACTAATTATAGAATCTATAGAAATCGATATAATGCTATGTTGAAATATTGATAAAAGTTTATACTAATACCCTTATAGAGGTGGTCCTATAATGATTTTAGAATTATATTCCAAAATGGAATAGTAAATAAATCATGGTTAATTAAAATTTAAAGTAAAGATATTATGTAATGTTTAATAAACGAGCAGGAGTGTTTTATCGGGTATAAAACACGAGGCGCAGCCGAGTGGTTTTAGACCCGATAAACCACGATCTGCGAGATTATTGAACGGCTTAGAAAACTTATGATGTTTGTTCTCATTGTGTACAGAATTGTTTACGAAATGAACCAAGTTTGATAGAGAAAATCCAAGTTAAAGTTTATGCAAATGAAGACGAATCTTTATCAGATATAAAATCACCTTCATGGTCATGATTTCTATTGTGTTTCCTTCATGAATTATTAATGAGTTTTCTAAAGAATTTTAAAACACTCATTAATAATTCATAAGCTTATGGTCCAATTGGAGCCACCATACACGTCACGGGAATGAACCTTTATACCCGATAAAGTCCTCTTCATTAGTATTCAAGTGATTTTATATAGACACATGTGTCTTTATATAAAGACACATGTGATCTTTATATAAAGACCACTCCAATACTATGAGGATGACTTCATCAGTGATGAAGTATGCATCCAAGTTTAGATGAAGACTTATCAAACTCATTAATAATTCATGAGGAAAACGCAACAGAAATCATGACCGTGAAGAGTGTTGTAAATCTGATACAAAACTGTGTTCATTTGCATAAACTTTAAGTTGGATTTTCTTGGCCAAATTCACTTTAATTTTGAAAATTTTAGTGAAACAAAAAGGAACTAACCTAGACGTTTGATAAGTCATATACAGTATTCGTGTCCGTGTTGTATCAGATATACAATCACTCGGCTACGCCTCGTGGTTGTATATCTGATACAACACGGCCACTCATACTGTATATATTACATAAAGCTTCATCAAGGTCATAGTCAACCCTAATGATCTCCTTGGCACGCAATATCCAACGTGTGGGAGCTTCTATTGAATCTGGTATAAAAATTCATGTTCGTGTCGTGTATGGTGGCTTCAGTTGAACCAAAATCTTATAAATTGTTCATGAGTGTTTTAAGCAGTTCAAAAAACTCTTAGATCGTGTTTTATCAGGTATATTACACCTGTTAGAAAACTCATTAATAATTCATGAGGAAAACACAATAGAAATCATGACCATGAAGGTGATTTTATATCGGATATAGATTCGTCTCATTTGCATAAACTTTAACTTGGATTTTCTCTATCAAACTTGGTTCATTTCGTAAAGAAATCGGTACACTATGAGAATAAACATCATGAGTTTTCTAAGCCGTTCAATAATCTCGCAGATCGTGTTTTACCGGGTCTAAAACCACTCCGCTGCGCCTCGTGTTTTATACCCGATAAAACACTCCTGCTCGTTTATTAAACATTACATAAAACACTCCTACTCGTTTTTTAAACACGACATATATTTCAAATTGGAATAAGTAAATAAATAAGTTAATTAAAATTTAAAGTAAAGATGAAATAGAGTATTTATTCGAATATTCTGTGATGCTTGAATTGTGTGTATATCATATGATATATATATTGATAGAGACTAGTTATAAAATCTGTAGAAAACGATAAAATGATATTTATATTATTAATAAAAAATATACGCTTATACGCTAATAAAAGTGATTCTATAAGGATCTTTATACTATTATATTCCAAAATGGAAAATGGTTAATCAAAATTTAAAGTAAAGATAAAGTAGAGTAATTACGTACTACACAGAAAGCAGCCACTCGGGCAGGTCTTGTCCAGTAGACTACTCACATCTATTTTACGTATAGCATTTTGGAATGAGTTAATGGTAGTACATTCTCTTATACCTAATGGAAGTTTTGCCCATAGGTGTGGCCCCAGGTAGCGTAATGGGTGCTTTCCGTAGTAAGTAGTGTTTATTCTTGGTAGTGAGAAGTCAGAGTTTCGCAGATTATAATGTTTTGTATTCCCTGTTCTGTTTTCTGGCACAAGCCCATGTTTTATTTTAAACATTAGAATTGCTAAATCTTGTAGTCTGCGATTATATAGTGTGGTCATTTTAGCTCTGATAAGTAGTTCGCGATACGGTGAACTCCAGTCATTAATATGTACTACTATCAGCCCCCTCTCATTTACTCGTTCTAGTTTATTACTGTCCGTCTTTCTGCAGAAGTGCCATGTTAGACCACAGTAGGTTAAGTATAGCAGGATAGCAGCTTTAAATGTTCTCAGCTTAGCCGTAACTGAAATCAGCTTGCGAAGGCGCATTAGAACCTCTACGCGTGAGCTCGCTCTTTTGCATGCTGTAGAGATGTGCTCCGAAAATGTTAGCTTCTGGTCGATCATGACGCCTAGCAACTTCCGTGGTCTTAATTTTAACTCCATCGATCATCACGGCATCCTCACCAGAAGGCCTTGTCTTTCTTAATATGACCTTGGTTTGATATTTGGAAAGGTTACCATCCAGGAAGTTGTCTTTGCACCAATCTGAAGTTCTTTCACCGTCCATTTTTAATTGTTCTAAGGTTTTCTCTGCGATACTATGTCTGTAGTACAACTGATGGTCGTCAGCATATGCAGACAGCTGGCTTTCCCGGTCCATATAGAATAGGTCATTTAGCCCCTCGTCACCTCCTCCCATCTACTGGTAACATTACCTAGTTTAGTACTGTTTTTGCGTTCGGTGAAGTATGATCTCATCAGGCTAAGAGCTTGCTCGCTGAACCAACTTGGCGATCATAAGCGTGGAATGTAGGGAGTCGAACGCTTTACTCAAATCCGTACAAAGAATCGCTGTCGTATGTCCATCGTCCATCACTTTTCTCCAGTCCTCGACAAGACGTATGAGTGTGGTTTTACAACTGTAAAGCCTTCTGAAGGCAGACATAAATGGGTCGAAGATGTTCTCAAACTTGCCCCCCAGCTGTTTCCCAATAATCTGTTCAAAGATTTTGTCAACAACTGTTAATATAGTGACCGGTCTATAATTGGCTTTATCCTGAGGGCCAAATCCACAAGTAACCCAACAGTATAGGAAAAAAGATAAATTTTCGAATTTAAGTCAGATTTTGTTGGAAGGCGGTTAGCTCCCAAAGGTTTCCATGGCAACACCATTCAAACATACGAAATTGATTGTTTTACTCTGCACTGTAACCAAACAGCTTGAGCCATTTTGGGCTAATTCTCGTAGAGATATTCTCTATTTAATGATTTGACCGTTTAAAATCTCCCCGTCGCTTTGTAATTCCTATATTGAATATCTCAGCAACGAAAAGATATATCGAAGGATAGTAAACACCATTCTTATTTATTTTATAAGGGTTTTCAAATCACGAAGGCATGCATCCCGTAAGGTTTATATGCACTTTAAGTCATCATTACAAGCCATTTAGCAGGAAATGATATATAATATTATTTTTCTATTTTCCCCTACCTCTCCCAGCTTTACGTATCTTTCTTGGTTCTTTGATTCATCTTGATAAACGTTAAATTTAAATCTTTCTTTGGTTTTCTTGTCTCGTAAAACTGTGACTTCGTTTCCGTGCACGTGCTCTTAATTAAGGAAATAAACAGTTTTATACGTCATGGTAACGATATTCAATCAGACTACACTGGTCACCTATACCCATCTACATCCAACAACTTCCAACGAGACCTACAGGTACTTAACCACAACCTCTCGTCAACACTCACACACGTGCACCGTAAGGAAGCCATAATCATAAACCCCCGACATCTTATATCCATCCAGCTACAACCTATACAACCTATCATCAACACCCTACTAACACACACGTGAGTAGTAAGTGTAGGGACCTCACGATCCGGATTTTGGACGGGGAAGGGGAGGGGGGAGGAAGGGGACATTAATTGTTCATCAAATATTAGCATAAATCGACGGGAAGAGTATTGTTAGGCAAGCGTTTTGAACGAGCAGGACGAGCACATCAATTATTCATTAATAAGGAGACGAACACATCAATTGTTTATTAACCATTACCATAAAATGACGAGCAGAGTGCTTTGTATGCGAGTTGCGTCACATTTTGGATGGGCCAGTGATGGGCACATCAATTGTTTTTTTGAGCAAATTCTTGATAATATCCTTCCATAATTCTTTTAAGAACAAACACCAAAGTTCAGCAATCAACTAAGCGTAAGTCTCATTTTATGAATTACAATTTAGTGACTATTGTATCCAACACAATACAATTAATGACTCATAAACACAAACAATAAGACTTAGAAGTTCTACCTAATTATTCAAATACGAAGGAAAACGTTGGAGTGTAAAATCTTTATTTATCATTTACTACAGTCATAACAATATGAAACATTTTCTTTATCGCTGCTTAAATGAAAAGTTTGGCTGGAAAAGCTGTATTTGTCCACAAGCGATGTACTGAGAAAGAGTAAAATACTTGTTATCAAACATTCAAATAAACAATACAGACCAATACAAATCATAGAGTTTGAGTTTATTCATCACTTTATGATAACAAACAACAAATAATAATAATAATAATAAACTTTATTACTGTGTCATGTCGTTCTAGCTTATTACAAAATAAACTAATTGGGGACACCTATCTAGAACCCTATAAAACCAATAAAAATCTTATCCCATGTTTCCAACCCTTAAAACAACCCCTATATGATATTTACAATTATCTAATTTACGGTAATATCCCACCCCTCCGACTAAATATACCCATTATTCTTACACTTTTGTGTAAACTACAAGCTAAATCCTTACCCCACCCCACAGTAACTGTAAGATAATTCCCACCCCCAACTGATCCTAATTTACATGTGTTCGATACTCAGATCGATACGCTTACTAGGTAGCGCATAAGAGGCAGTTTTGGCAATTATCACTCATGAGGTCACCTAAGTTAAGTGTTCTTATGTGTCTTTTAAATTTACTTAGGGTATCTAATGACTTAACGTTCCTCTTAAGCTTAGACCATAAAACTGGTCCGAGATATCTTATGCTGTGTTTTCCGAAATTGACTGTATTAAATCTTGGTATGATGAAGTCAGAATTCATAAGATTATATCTGCAACTGGACTGATTAAATAAGTCAGTAACATAGGAAGGGCTTAAACGATTTTTAACTTTATACATAAGTATAGCTATATCTTGTAATCTACGATCGTTCAGAGTACTTAGGTTAGCCCATTTCAAAAGTGTTGCATAATCACTAGTCCTATTACGGTACACAGCTCTTAGGGCTCGCTCCTGAACACGCTCCAACTTTCTCCTATCCGAAGCACGACAATGATGCCATACTGTGTGACAGTAGGTCAGTATTGGCAGTATGGCAGTCTTGTATATCTTTAGCTTTGCTTTTACAGGTAACATGTTACGAAGACGAGTTAGGACACCGACTCTCTTGGCAGCTCTTTTACACACTGAGCTAACATGATGACTGAAATCCATGTTCTCATCAATGGATACTCCAAGTATTTTCAGCACTTTGTCTTGCTTGATGCTTGTGTTCATCATTGTGACGTCCAGTACTTTATCTTGTTGTTTGGAACCAATGCTCAACACTTGATATTTCGTAAGGTTACCTTTCAGCTGATTAACCTGGTACCAGTCAGATATAGATTTGCCCTCTTCGTTAAGAGTATCTTGAACTTGCCTGACATTCTTCCCGGTGGAATAGAGTTGATGGTCGTCAGCATACATCATCAGTTTTCCCTTGTTGACACTGAATGGTAAATCATTCTGAAAAACATTCCATAACAATGGACCAAGATTGGACCCTTGTGGACAACCTCTTTCGACCTCGACCCACTTACTTGATGAGGATGTAGTGATACACACTTTGCATTGTCTTTCAAGGAAGTAAGATCGCAGTAAAGAAGTAGCATCAGCAGAGAATCCATAAGCTTCCAGTTTACTCAATAATAAGGGATGGTGTAGGGAATCAAAAGCTTTAGACATATCGGTTGAAAGCACCCCTACAGTGCCCTTATCATCCACAGCTTTCTTCCAATCTTCTACCAGGGCAATTAGCGTTGTTTCGCAGCTGTGACCTTTTCGGTAGGCAGTCATGGTCTTACAGAGACGAGGCTCCATAAAGTTTGATACTTGATTGCTTATAAGCTGCTCAAAGACTTTGTCTATGGCACTCAACAATGTTATTGGTCTATAGTTCTTGACATCTAAGTGATCATCTTTCTTGAAGACAGGTACCCAAATACCTTTCTTCCATTCTAAGGGCCAGCACTTGGACTTGATGCATGCATTGAATATGCTGGTTAGTGAAGGTGCTAGTACATCACTTGCCATCTTAAGAACCTGGGGGGGGGGGGTATTAAGTCATGTCCCATACTTTTCTTAGGATTCAATGCATTGAGTGCTTTGGTAACCTCAGCTTCGTTGATTTCGCTGAACTCGAATGCCGGGCCATTGACTACTCTTTTGTTGTCTTTTATAGTCTGCACGCTGACGTGATCTTTTAGTTGTTCTTGTGCGAGCGAGAGCGTTTGTCTATCACCAATTTCATTGGCCACTGTAGCAAAATAGTCTGCGAAATGATTAGCTACTTGGGTTTGATCTTTCATGATGTTTCCATCGACTTCCAAGTTAATCACACCGTTATCAGTTCCTTGGCTCTTACTATCGATAAACGGCCTAAATACTTTGTAGAACTCTCTGGGATTCTTATTGAAGTCTTCCGTCTTTACTTTCCAGTATTCCTTTATCGCCTTGCGTCGAAGCTTGGTGGCTATGTTTCTCCATTTATTTCTCTCTCTATAATTTTCGTTCGTGGGATTCCTTGCAAATTCTTTCGCGTATCTGCGTTTTTTTCTTATAGCACGTTTCCATTCTGTAGTCATGTAGGGCACGTCCTTGGCTTTGACTTTCATCCTTTTAAGGGGTGCATGATCTTGTAAGATGTTATTAAACAGGGAGTTCCAGTACGAATACTGGTCATCTACTGACTCAAATATCTCCCCGACATGCCATGGTGCAGCTTGCAAGTCCTGATGAAAATCGTCCTCATTGATGTTCTTGAAAGACCTGAAGGAGATGGTTTTACTAGGATGACGAATAACGGCTTCAGTCATAAGACTATATACCAGTGAATGATCACTGATTCCAGGGTTATAAATTCCACTCTCCTTGAAGAGATGAGGTTTGTTAGTAAGGATGACATCGAGCAGTGTCTGACCGTTCTCGGTAATTCTGGTTGGCTGATTTATTAATGAGGTGAGTCCCAATACATCTTCCAAATCACACAGAATCTTTCCTTCCCTAGTGTTTGGTCTTAGTCGATCCAGGTTCAGATCGCCAGTAATGACAATAAACTGCTTCTGAAGGGACGCCCATGTAATATCGTGAAGTTCTTTTTCCAGTCGAAGGTAGTAGTCTTGGCCAGACGCCTTTGGAGGTCTGTATATTAACAGCACAACCACATCATGACTGCCAAACTTAGATTCGATTGCAAGAGATTCAATTGTGGTGAATTTTCTTGGTAGTTTTAATTTCTTTGATGGTAGATTAGAAGAAAAGTAAGCCATAATCCCTCCGCCTCCTTTGGTTCGGTCGTTGCGATACATATTATATCCTTCTATTTTAAACTGGCTGTTGGGATACGAAGAGTCTATTTTGGTTTCTGTCAACAATGCTACTTGCGCTCGAAAATCATGTTGAATTAGAGTTTCCAGTTCTTCAAATTTATTTTGCAAGCTGTTCACATATAAATGCAGGATCAGAAGGCCGCGACTATCCTTTTGTCTAGAGGTGATTTTGTACTTCTTGGTTATGAATATTAATTGTAGAAGAATCTTGTACAATTTCCTCCATGAAAGAATCACTAAAAGGAAATACGCAGTTAAAACACCTCCATTCCACTGGCTTGGGATTTTTCTTTCGACCAGTATAACTTAAGAGTGACTGTCTGTAACCATCGAGCAAAACGTGGCAAACTTCGAAGAATCGATTTCGCTCATACTTTCAAGTTAGTTAGGGTAATGTATCCTAAGAATCGCTGTATAGTTGGTTTGATCAAATAACGCTTTATTATGGAGAAAAATGGAATTTTTCAAACACTCCCGAAAACGCCGTTCGCGACAGTAAATTTTGACTCAACTTTCGCGGCTGCTGGACAAAAAATAAGCAGTACTGGGAATTAAAACAACCCATATTCTTGAAGAACAATCTATTGAGTACGATATGCGTGACTTTGGGATCAATTGTACAATTTTAAGATAACAAAATAATTTTATTCGCTAGACGTGTGTTTAGAGTATCAAAAAATAGGTCTTACAAAAATATTCATTCTGAATGTGCTTAACCTCTCAGTCGCGTGAAACTTCGCTGGTTGATTATTCAGATGTTGGTCTTTCTAGTGATGTAAAGAAATCTTTGGGCAAATGATTGTGTGTCACGCAGTATGTCTCCAAACTTTGGTCAAATTACTCATTTCTGACCTCTGGCCGCTTTCTATAACAGACAAGATACTAGTGTTTATAAGTAAAATATAAACTCAAAAACAAGCCTAAAACACTTTTATAGCCTTAGATAATGTAGCTGTTTAAGAATTCTTACCTGGCAAACTCTGAAACCTGGATTTTTATGAATGTTTTTAGACACAACATCGATCTGGTTTCTTTCATTACCGACTCGAACTTGTCAACGGCCGAGTGCCACAGGGAGCCCAACCTTTCTTGTTGTGGTGCAAAACACAGGAAACCCAGATTGATTAAAAAATCGTTTTAATTTGTTTTAATGATGATGCAAACACACACAATAAAAAATTTCACAACTATTCCAGTAAAACTTACTGAATTACATGATAATCTATAATATGAATGACTAATAAAGTGGGGAAAAACCTGCAGTAGAACCTTACTAATCAGTGGTAACAGTTCTAAATTGATTTTAAAGAAGTTGAACCGTATACACTACATGCAATTTTTCTGCTCGGCATGTCATCATAAATGATCACCGGCCTCTAAGGTTCATAATTAGTACCGAACAAATGTATGTGACAGAGGCACCCACGACTGATTCGTCAAAAGAGGAATGTCAAAACCTAACCCTCGTGCACGTGTTCACAAAAGCAACCAGGATAGCTTGTTTGTGATAGCAGTTATAGTTGACGTCATTCTCCAGTTGAGACGTGCAATGCCAGACCTGAAATCCGTCAGCTTTAGACAAGATAACGCTGCCTGTTATCACAGCTCCGTAACCATACTTGGAGTTCAAAACCTCGCCAGGAAGCACAAAGTGAACGTCGCATGGATTTTTCAGGTCCTCAAGGAGGCAAAAGTCCTTGCGATCGCAAAGCTGCTGTACTGAAGAATCACATGCACACTTATCTAAACTCTGGAAATGACATCACGAGCGCAGTACAGATGAAAACCGCTATGGAATCACATGGTGGCGTACGTGGTCTAAGTGTAGCACTGTGTGGTTTATAGATTCCCGGGACATATCCCACAGAGAAATGGGAAGGCGTAAGCCTTGACAATGATGTTATCTTCAAAAAGCGTAACATTGTGGTTTGGAGAGCATACGGCGTTGGAAAAGGAAAAAAGATACCCAACACGAAATTTGAAACAACGAAGACATCGTCAGCTCTAGCCTTACCCACCCTTAGGAAGATGGAGTATTCTGATGACCAGGTTCCAGATTTCTGCGATGTCATACCTAGACAAAGTAGGACATATAAACCAAAGACCACTACAGATTCCCGCAAGGAAAACAGCGATACCGATGATGACACGCTGTTCACCTGTTCCGAAGAAGGATGCGTAAAAACTTTCCAAAGATTTTCATGTTCTGCATCTACTCCAATGAAATCGTGGGTGCCTCTGTCACATACATTTGTTCGGTACTAATTATGAACCTTAGAGGCCGGTGATCATTTATGATGACATGCCGAGCAGAAAAATTGCATGTAGTGTATACGGTTCAACTTCTTTAAAATCAATTTAGAACTGTTACCACTGATTAGTAAGGTTCTACTGCAGGTTTTTCCCCACTTTATTAGTCATTCATATTATAGATTATCATGTAATTCAGTAAGTTTTACTGGAATAGTTGTGAAATTTTTTATTGTGTGTGTTTGCATCATCATTAAAACAAATTAAAACGATTTTTTAATCAATCTGGGTTTCCTGTGTTTTGCACCACAACAAGAAAGGTTGGGCTCCCTGTGGCACTCGGCCGTTGACAAGTTCGAGTCGGTAATGAAAGAAACCAGATCGATGTTGTGTCTAAAAACATTCATAAAAATCCAGGTTTCAGAGTTTGCCAGGTAAGAATTCTTAAACAGCTACATTATCTAAGGCTATAAAAGTGTTTTAGGCTTGTTTTTGAGTTTATATTTTACTTATAAACACTAGTATCTTGTCTGTTATAGAAAGCGGCCAGAGGTCAGAAATGAGTAATTTGACCAAAGTTTGGAGACATACTGCGTGACACACAATCATTTGCCCAAAGATTTCTTTACATCACTAGAAAGACCAACATCTGAATAATCAACCAGCGAAGTTTCACGCGACTGAGAGGTTAAGCACATTCAGAATGAATATTTTTGTAAGACCTATTTTTTGATACTCTAAACACACGTCTAGCGAATAAAATTATTTTGTTATCTTAAAATTGTACAATTGATCCCAAAGTCACGCATATCGTACTCAATAGATTGTTCTTCAAGAATATGGGTTGTTTTAATTCCCAATACTGCTTATTTTTTGTCCAGCAGCCGCGAAAGTTGAGTCAAAATTTACTGTCGCGAACGGCGTTTTCGGGAGTGTTTGAAAAATTCCATTTTTCTCCATAATAAAGCGTTATTTGATCAAACCAACTATACAGCGATTCTTAGGATACATTACCCTAACTAACTTGAAAGTATGAGCGAAATCGATTTTTCGAAGTTTGCCACGGATTTTGAATTTTGCTTGATCGTTACAGACAGTCACTCTTAAAGTCGCACATTTCAAGTGGAACTTCTGCAGGCAGCCATCACATATAATATCTTGTTGATTCCTTCTTATAGTTTTCTCACAAATAGTGCACTTCTTCTTGTTGACTGGACCAGGATTAAATTGTATATCATTGGAAATTAAACGAAATAAAACGAATAAGTACTTATTCATAGGAACAGTCACCAGACTCGGTCTTCTCAGTGTTCTGAACACAGCTCTCGACGGGATAGATCCATAAGGAGTGAGCTTCGACAATATTTCTTGGCCAAATTGCCTTCCCTTCACTAATATCGAGGATATTTCACCCCTCAACGGTATCTGGTATCCTAAGGAATCACTATCTTCATATGAATGATGAAATAGTAGAAGATATAAACTAAGAAAGGTAAGAGCGAACAAAGCACCTCTTAACCCCATCGTGACTCTGTGTAAATACAAAATACAATCAACTCATTCTAATTCACCTTTGATATCAATAGCTTAGCTATCAGGCTATCAATAGCTTTCGTACCTGGCTATCATTAGCTTACCAATTAGGCTATCAATAGCCTAGCTATCAGGCTATCGATAGCTTATCTTCTTGGCTATCGATAGCTTAGCTTCTTGGCTATCAATAGCTTAGCTATTAGGCTATCAATAGCTTAGCTATCAGGCTATCAATAGCTTAGCTATCAGGTTATCAATAGCTTAGCTATCAGGCTATCAATAGCTTAGCTATCAGGCTATTAATAGCTTCCATACCTGGCTACCGATAGCTTAGCTTAAATGACAGAGTAGAAGCTACGGCAAATAAACCAATTACTGTAATCTGTGGAGACTCAATGATCCTTCATGTGGGAACAAATGACTTAAGGTGGCTCGACCCCCTCACGCTTGACCGCTACCTTCCACTTTTGGAACGCTAGTGCATTAACGTGTCTTATCCTATTGCAAATCTTTTTTGCACATAAGTCACATAAAGATTGAATTAATATTTGATGCAATTTTTAGTGAGATCGGACGTCATAACACGTGATTATGATGAAATATTTGATTTCGTTTAGAAAATAAATTTAGCCTTGCAGAGCGTTCAACACTAAAATGCTTCGTACCACATAATCATATACTAGATGCCTCCATTTGTGGGGATTTTTGAAAAAATCTATCTAGCTAATAATGAGATATTTGAGATTATTTAAATATAGTGCATAATCTACTTCAAAACTAAACAATGGATTTCATACGGCCGAAATTAATATTTCAGAGCTATATATTCACAAAAGTTATTGCTCATTTAGTTTTACTCTGTATCTAGTTTTAAAAGGAACATTTTGAAGGTAATCGACTTATGCGATTTTGTGAAAACGTATAGTGCAGAAGACGGGGTAAACATTTGATGCGCACTTTTCATCGCAGTTTTCTAGTCAATTTTACTAGATCTTCCATTATTCTAAAATTCGCTGATCATTTCTCTCAAAATTACGTCAGGATACAAATTAGAACTTAAACTAATATTACACAAAATTGCAAGGCTATTGAACTCATTTAAAGCGATCTAAAGCGAACGAGAAATACAGAAAACATTGATCGTTTCCCAACGATTTGATGCTCTGGGAATTCTATTGTTTGCTAATGATCATAACATCAAATTCTTTCGCACCATGCACGGTCTCATCTCGCTTGGCTGCTTTCCGATTTACTCCCGAAGTTTGGTAACGAACAGTTGTTTTTTTTATTCAAACGTGGGACGTTTGTCATGATGTACTTTGTCAGTGTGAGTGAATAGAATCGGCGAACATGCCTCAAATTAAAACTTCAAGGAAGAAGCGAGCAAGACTTTTAAGTTTAGATAAAGAACCATACTTCGGGAGTACAACTGCATCAAATATTAATTCAATCTTTATGTGACTTATGTGTAAAAAAGATTTGCAATAGGATAAGACACGTTTATGCACTAGCGTTCCAAAAGTGGAAGGTAGCGGTCAAGCGTGAGGGGGTCGAGCCACCTTAAACTCACTTGGATCCAAGATAACAAGTGAAAGTATGACAAACATTGCAAGGCAGATCGAGGAAGACTCGATAAGGAAGGCAAGATTGCCGCCGTGAATATAGCTTTGAAACAGGCATGCAGGAAAAATAAATGGAATTTTATCAAGCATGGAAATATCAAAGTAGAGCATTTGAACCGCAGTGGACTACGCCTCTCCAAAGCTGGCACCTCTCTTCTCGCTAATAATTTTGATGCACATATGAATAATCGTTAGGTAGTTGCCGTCTGGGAGTCTGATGTCCTTTCTTTTTCCTCAAATCTCAATCCTACTCAAGCCAATTCGACTAATGGTAAGTCTGGAAAATCTCTGAAATGTGGGCGCGGTCTAGTCATGTTATGCTTGAACATAAATAGTTTATTAGCTCATATTGATGAACTTAAAATCTTTCTCCAGGAAAATGGTGATATAGATATTTTAGCAATAAATGAAACCAAAATCGACCAAACAGTTTGTAATAATGAGATTTACCTACCTGACTTTGAAGTTGTAAGAAAAGATAGACAACTAAATGGTAGGAATGGTGGTGGGGTTTGCATTTATTTCCGAAAAAATATCAACTACCAATTCCGTGAAGACTTGAATTCAGATAACCTCGAATGTCTGAGTGTTGAAATAACTAAACCGCGATCAAAGCCGTTTCTAATAAGTACCTGGTACAGACCCCCTCAGTCTCCTTCAGATATCTTTCGACATTTTGAAGTATTTATTGAAAAAATCGATGCTGAAAATAAGGAATTCTACCTGCTGGGAGACCTCAATTGCAACATATTACCAGATAGTTACTTATAACCCTAATTCAAGCCAACTCACCAACATTATGGATATGTCGAAGAGCCAACGAGAATAACTAAAAGTTCGAAAACCCTAATTGTTCTGTTTCTCGCGAAAACGCAACTGGAGAAATTTCATAGCCCAATCCATGACTATGAGACATGAGCTATTGTTCAGCTTAGAGAGATGGTCTTGTTTTGCACATTCTTGGTTCACTGTTCTCAAAATATGGGCTTTCCGCAGGAAGATAGATTCGGTGGCTTTTTCGACGTCATAAAGCAAATCTCCTTGCTGTTCCTTACCGTAAAACGTTAGCGTGCTGCCATCGTTGATTACCTTCTTTATCTCACGGACAGTAGGTGACGTCCTCACGCTGATCGTGAGTACACTCTTCTTCAAATTCTGAATCTTCAGGGTCACTAAGTGCGAACTTTCGGCAGTGATCAGGGCAGTGACTTTCATCCTCCTGGCAGTGGCACTGGTACTCCGTCTTGAAATATTTCTTTCCTTCTCGTGTGGCGATCTTTTTTTTTTAACTTTTCTGATGTGTCTTTTTCCAGCCTCAATGAATCAACTTCTTCAACGATTTTAGCAAGTCGATCAAGACCAGCTGCACCTTCGGATGTTAAGTTGTCAAGACCGTTCATAGACTTTTGTTGGAAGTTTCTGTTACATCTAGGATACGAAACAGGGTTGCACGGCTGAGTGGCTAAGTTTGCTCTTCCTCAAAAAATTGTATGTACTGTTTAATCATAGTTGACCTGGTGACTTTGCAAATTATATTAGACATGATAATTTTTTCTCCGCTTTCAAGTTTTAGCTTACTCGTTCCAAAGGCCACATCCTGATAAAAGTAAGGCCGATTTATAAAATCAACGAAATGTTCGACCTTTGCGGCAGGTAATCTTACACGATGAGAAGACGACTTCTCGATTAGTGAAACCCGGTACACACTCTTTTGCGTGCGCTCTAGCCCGTTTGATTTGCCACTCCGTTAATTTTGCATAAGTCTCGTGCATTTTCTGTACCCGGAAGGGGGGTGGGGGGACTCCCTTATGAAAGGGGGCGGGGGTCCTCGTCGTCCCTTTTAGGGTTTGAAATCAGGGTTTTGGTCCCGCTTAGGGTGATAACGACGGGAATGCGCACCAACTGAATTTTGTGGTCCCCTTTAGGGTATAACATCTACAAAAAGGCAAGTGATTTGTATATGACGACGTAAATCATAAATTCGTTAGAGCTGTTGTATTTTCGATTCTTTCTTTATCTTTGTTTCCTTGAATAAACTAAGCAGCATTCGACTAAGCTGTGTTGTATTTTCGATTCTTTTCTTTGCATGTTAACACAAACTATCCGTCTCGACTTACTATTCTTCCCGCTCCTTCTCTCACTCTCTCTCTCGATTTACACGTGCGAATATGCAAATTAAGTTCATAGTCTGTTACGTCATGATCTCGCACACACTCCCCACCTGACGAAAGTCAATAGATTTATTCTTAAACTTTAACGAGTAATAACAGTGTCTATTTCTCTATCATCCACGAAGGTGATATCTGTTGCTTGTTCTTCTTTTCGGACTTCATTTTCTTCAAGATCCTTAGCTCGAACTTCGATAGGGTATAACTTCGTTAGTGGTCTTCTCAGTTCCCATTGTTTTCCTTCTTTTGTAGTTGTCTTTACGATAGCAGCTCGGTTCTTTCCATCTCTTCCTTCGATTAACTTCACGATTCTTCCAATCTTCCATGTTTGTCGTGGCGTCTTCTCTTGATAAATAGATACTATATCTCCTTCCCTTGCACCACTTGATTGATTTATTCTCTCTTTGTAACGGTAATGTTCTCTTAGCTCAGTGAGGTATTCCTTCTGCCACCTGCACCGGAATTGATCCAATAATTTCTTTAAATATAAACTTCTTTTGTTGAGATCTTTTGGTCCATCGTCACTGAATACGTGTGACTTGTCTGGTTGTGACAAAAGACGTCTTCCTATGACCAGGTGTGATGGTGTTAAGACTTCGTCGATCTCGTCATAAACATAAGTAAGGGGTCTTGAATTCAGAACTCTTTCGATTTCTATCAACGTTGTGAGAAACTCTTCGTAATTAAGTTTTGCACGATGAAATTGTTTCCTCAAGGGTCTCTTGACTGATTGTACTAATCGCTCGAAGAAACCTCCCCACCATGGGGCTCTCTCGACATTGTACTTCCATTCGATATTCTTTTCACGCACAAACTTTTTGAGTTTTCTGTCCTTAAATGTCTTGCCATTGTCTGATAAAATGAATACTGGTGTTCCACGTCTTCCGATGAATCTCTGGAGACTTCTTATCAATGATTCTGCGCTTAAATCAGGTACCAAATCCAAATGAATAGCTGTACTTGATGCACAAGTGTATAACGCTATGTACGCTTTATTCAATTGTCCACCAGCATAGATGTCCTTAACGTATACCGGCCCAGCAAAATCGATTCCGATCCTCGTAAATGCAAAATCGTCAGACAATCTGAAGCTTGGAAGCGGAGGTGGTAATGGTGCTCGGTATGGGGTTCCTTGTATTCTCTTACAAGTAACACACTTAGACAGATATTTCTTGACAACTTGTCTGCCCTTTATGATCCAAAATTTCTTTCGTAATTCTGTCAAAGTTTCCTAACTCCATTGTGTTTCACGTTCTGATGACAATCCCGTATTATCAATTTCGTCAAGTAATGATCGCTTGGCAATAAGATTGGATATCTTGTATCATATGGAATGGACGCGTTTTTTAGTCTCCCTCTGCATCGAACGATGTTTTCGTCGTCCATGAACAAGTCTAACGAGGTTTGGAGTTGTCTAAATTTCTCAGAGGAGAGTCCAATGGAGTAATGCATGATTCTTATCCATAACTTTTCTGCATTGTTCATTTCTTGGATACTAAGAGTTTCGTTGACTATTGGTTGATTGAGTTTCTTCCTTCGCAGGCTATTGATAAAACGTGTAACATAAGCTGTAATTCTTAGGACTCTTTGTAAGTCACTATACTTCTCAACAGGTATAAACAACTTAGGTTGCGCTTCTGGATCTTTCGCCATGCTGAGATTGACGGTAATAGATTCATCCGTTTCGGTCATAACATTCTCTTCTTCTACCTGTTCCTTAGAAGTGGCAATTACATCTTGCGACGGCCACAGGTCTGTTTTTCCTGATAGGAATTGTGGTCCTTTAAACCACTTATCGTTATTGATCAACTGTGAAACTAAAGTTCCTCTGGAGGCAAGGTCTACTGGATTATCTTGTGTTGGACAATATCTCCACCATTCAGCTCGTGTCAATTGTCTAATCTCCTTGATTCTGTTTTGTACATACTGTTTCTGTTTCTTTGCTCCGTTCTTTATCCAGTGTAATACAACCGCAGAGTCTGACCATAACTCAAGTACATCAATAGGCAATACACTTTCCAATGATTTCTTAATCTGATCTGCTAATCGAGCTGTTACAAGACTAGCTTGGAGTTCTAATCGTTGAATGGTTTGTTCATTCATAGGAGCAATTCTTGTTTTAGAGGCAATAAGACAACAATGAACTCCATAAGGATACTCGATTCGTAGATAGACAGTAGATCCATAAGCTCTTTCTGATGCATCTCCAAATGCATGCAACTGTGCAGATATTATTTCCTTCTTTGACATGGTAGGATCTATACAACATCTGCTGAGCTTAACTGCTTGTGTCTTGTTCAAGTCAGAAATAATCAAGTTAAAGTTCTTAACCATATCCTCGTGAAGTGGTTCATCCCAATTGAAGTGTCTCTTACAGACCTCTTGGAATAGAATCTTCAGTAAAAGAACAACAGGTGATACAATTCCTAAAGGATCATAGAATTTTGCAATTGTACTCAAGATGATCCTTTTTGTGACCTGAGTTGAATCCAATAAGTCTTCAGTCACTTTATCGACTTTCATAACGATTTCATCCTTGTCAGTGTTCCAAGTCAGTCCTAACATTTGGCATTCAGTGTTAGTGTAGGATTTAAACTATTGCTAAACAGTTTAATGTCCTGAAGCTCTTGAATCAGTTCTGTAGAATTACTTGTGAACTTCCTCATGTTGAATCCTCCTTCCAGCATTCTCTGTTTTACCTTGAGGGCTAGTTCAGATGCAGATTTGAGATCATCAGCTCCTGATGTATAATCATCAACGTACAAAGAGTTGACAACTTCCTTTACAAATCCTGGATCCTGTTGAGCATACTGATCCAAATGGTGACGTATAGTAGCATTCAAGATGTAAGGGCTTGATGTAAGTCCAAACACCAAACGAGTAAAACGAAAAACTTCAATTGCTGGATCTTCATCTTCTATGTTATTCACCCACACGAATCTGAGAAAGTTTCTGTGTTCTGGAGAAATACTGATGTTCAAGAAGGCTTTTTCGATGTCTGAAGTGATTGCTAGTCTATGTGTTCTAAATCTGAGAAGGATGTCAAATAACAGTGGTGTAAGACTTTGACCAGTATAAAGACAGTCATTGAGACTTGGACCAACATTTTTGGGTCCTTTGCTAGAAGCATCGTAGACAACACGAAGTTTTGTAGTGGATCGATCTGATCGCATTACTTCACGATGAGGTAGGTAGTGAACGTGCCCTACTTTTTCTCCGTCATTCGTGTCTGTCACTCTTTCCACAACTCCTTTCTCAATTTGATCCTTGATTACTTCATCATATTGTTTCAAAGTTTCTGGTTCCTTACGAAGTCGTGTAATCAATGAATGTAGACGTTTAACTGATGTGCTGTGATTGTCAGGGATCATAAAGTGCTTTGCTGAGATCCATATCGATGAATTAGATCCGATGAATTTCCTTCGTAATGATATTCTTTCGAGAATTCAGAAGATTTCGCTCACACGATGCACAACTATAAGCATCCGGCTCGAAGGACCATGTTGTATTTTCGATTCTTTCTTTATCGTTGTTTCCTTGAATAAACTAAGCAGAATACGACTAAGCTGTGTTGTATTTTCGATTCTTTTCTTTACATGTTAACACAAACTATCCGTCTCGACTTACTATTCTTCCCGCTCCTTCTCTCACTCTCTCTCTCGATTTACACGTGCGAATATGCAAATTAAGTTCATAGTCTGTTACGTCATGATCTCGCACAAGAGCAGACGGCGTTTGATGCAAATAAAATCGAGAAACCAAACAAAAAAATGCGTTATTGATTGGTCCCTATTAGGGGTGAAATTTCATCACTGCCACGCACATCATCCCAAAATACAGGTCTCTTTTAGGGGTCATTTTTGGAAATTTCCGACGAGGACCCCCGCCCCCTTTTATAAGGGAGTCCAGCCCCCCGTGTTTCTGTAGCACCTTCACAGGATAACGGTACCCTAACAGGCTCAGAATCTGTGTTTTTACATTTTTTGTCGCCGCATTTTTGTAGGCCTGCATTAAAGGAATCAAGTCTTGCAAATCAGTTCCTCTATCTAATCTGAGGCAGGAATGAAAAAGTTGTTGGCCAGCTTTTGGTGCTATAATCTCACAAACAATGCCACATGCTTCGGAAGCCTTTTCTATACACTCCTTTTTCTCGTTTTCGTTTCAAATAAGCATTTATCTTCCATTTTACCGGCAAAATAAAAGCCCAATAATTTTTTTTCCAGTGTAACATCGACTAACACAATATTTATTGTGTCAGCGGTCTCCCCCATAGGTCGAACCTCTGCGAAAGCAGCAATAACACGAAATGCTTAGATTTAGGAGTGATGTTCGCGAGTAGTATTCTTGGATTTTAAGTCCTTCGTATTTTTTTTGCAATTGAAATTTATCCTCGAATGTTTTGGGTAACGTTGTCTGTTAAATGCACTGCTCGACCAATCTCAAAAGAGAAAATTCGACTACTTGAAATTCCATTATATCGAGCCTTTGATGACTCACCGCTGGAACACCTTTGGCTAGTGTATTAATGTTGCGAACGGTCAATATTCTCTTCAAACGGGAACTATATGGACTTTTTGTGATCTGAAAGTATTCTAGCATGGCTTGAGAGGAAAAGAGGTCGACATAGGAAGCAGGTGAGCTGTATATTACATAAAATGTACTCGTACGATGCCTTACCGATCTGATACTTCAACTCGAAAACCTCTCCAAGGTATACAAACAAAAACGGTCATAACTTTTTAAAAAATGAAAACGTACACAGGTTATTGCTGATTTGTATCACTAAATGATAGAAGTCTTCGGTTATGCAGGCAAAAGCTTGAAGACAAGTGCCACTTTTCAATTCAAGCTCTTATTTTGTGGTCATTTTTAGCCTTCACTGACACCGTACGTCTCAAGTAGGGCTCATATTCTGCTGGTTTTCTTGCTAACGGCTAAACGGATTGAATAAAGCCTTTTATATCGAGTGAAACTACAAGAGTTTACCTACAGTTTGGCCTAAAAAAAGTTTCTGGAAACCACGAAATTATGTTTATAGAGCGCTGTGAATACGTGCTAAAGTTTTGGTCAACCAGGGCTCATAACTGGCCCAAAGCCATCAAAAATTTAAAGGCTTCTAGCGCAGCCAAAGTAAAGTTATTTCAGTGATAAACTCAGTGAAGTCTTTCAACAGGCCCGTAGCGGGGGGAGGGGCCAGGGGGACCTTCCACCCCCCCCCTCCCAAATAATTTCACAACTTTTTTTAAGTAAACGTCTTCAAACACTATTATCTTAAAATTGATAAAGGCGACTCATTTTTCCGAAAAAAGTTCACATAGTTGGCATTTGTAAATGATGAAAACTCAAAACAAGACATGTAGAAAAGCACATACTTAAAAGAAACCTCTCAAATGCTTCACATAATTTGCATTTAGGCCCTGGCTAAACGAGGAAACAAGTTTCCAGAAACATGTTTCCCGCGCGCATGTTCCCCGATGACCAAGTTTAGCTACATGCGAAACATTGTTGCGTGCAACAAATTTTGCTTCCAAGAGGCAAAAATGTTTAGCTGCTGTGCGGCAGAAACATTTCATGCTTCCAAGACGCATGGAAACAATGTTTCCCAATGTTTCCACGTTTAGCCACGAAAGTCAACATTCTAAACGCTAGCTCTATCTTGAAAGTGCGCATGCGCTAACCGATATTGAGTAAACATGTTTCCCGATGTTTCCTGACAGTTTTGCCACCTTTGGAAACATTTAACAAAACATGTTTCTGGAAATATGTTTCCTCGTTTATCCAGGGCCTTAGAAATTCGTGTCTGAACCTTGTCGATTATATTTTCGGCTTCTTTTATTAAATCAACTCAGACTTAATTAAAGGTAACTGGTTCTTTTTATATAAAGTCAGCTGTGTGCTTCATATACATATGTTGAATTTCTATTTTTTGCTTGTACACTGACGTGACATTATTGAATAGAGATATTCACATGTTCGATGCTGAAGGTCTAAGTTGCCCATAAAATAAATAATTTTAATTATCAATTATGCTGTTTTGAAAATTTGATAAAAGTTGATACGGTCATATGGGGTGTGGCAAAATGAGCCCCTTCCCCCCCCCCCCCCCCCCCTTAATAATTTTACCCCTGCTACGGGCCTGTTCAATAACCAGAGTTTGAGAAAAATTCATTTTTCAAAATAAATTCAGTGGGCGGCTTTCACTGAGACCGCTAGCCTCTTAATAGCCTGATATCTAAGCTATCGATAGCCTGATAGCTAAGCTATCGATAGCCAGGTAGGGAAGCTATCGATAGCCTGATAGCTAAGCTATCGATAGCCAGGTAGGGAAGCTATCGATAGCCTGATAGCTAAGCTATCGATAGCCAGGTAGGGAAGCTATCGATAGCCTGATAGCTAAGCTATCGATAAACAGGTAGGGAAGCTATTGATAGCCTGATAGCTAAGCTATTGATAGCCTGATAGCTAAGCTATCGATAAACAGGTAGGGAAGCTATTGTTAGCCTGATAGCTAAGCTATCGATAAACAGGTAGGGAAGCTATTGTTAGCCTGATAGCTAAGCTATCGATAAACAGGTAGGGAAGCTATTGTTAGCCTGATAGCTAAGCTATCGATAAACAGGTAGGGAAGCTATCGATAGCCTGATAGCTAAGCTATCGATAAACAGGTAGGGAAGCTATTGATAGCCTGATAGCTAAGCTATTGATAGCCTGATAGCTAAGCTATAGATAAACAGGTAGGGAAGCTATTGATAGCCTGATAGCTAAGCTATTGATAGCCTGATAGCTAAGCTATTGATAAACAGGTAGGGAAGCTATTGTTAGCCTGATAGCTAAGCTATCGATAAACAGGTAGGGAAGCTATTGATAGCCTGATAGCTAAGCTATTGATAGCTAAGAAGCTAGGCTATTGATAGCCAGGTAGGGAAGCTATTGATAGCCTGATAGCTAAGCTATAGATAGCCAAGAAGATAAGCTATCGATAGCCTGATAGCTAGGCTATTGATAGCCTAATTGTTAAGCTAATGATAGCCAGGTATGAAAGCTATTGATAGCCTGATAGCTAAGCTAATGATATCAAAGGTGAAGTAGAATGAGGTGATTGTATTTGTTGTTTGTTATCATAAAGTGATGAATAAACTCAAACTCGATGATTTGTATAGGTCGGTATTGATGGGTTGCAAGCATTCCCAAGAGAGTTTAAAGACAAAAGCATGGCGGCCATTGTGGTGCCGTTAACAATGGATGCTAATGAGAAATCTTTTGTTAAATGACACCAACATGGCCGCGATGACGTAAAGTGCAATCGAAGAATTGTTTATTTGAATGTTTGATAACAAGTATTTTACTCTTTCTCAGTACATCGCTTGTGGACAAATACAGCTTTTCCAGCCAAACTTTTCATTTAAGCAGCGATAAAGAAAATGTTTCATATTGTTATGACTGTAGTAAATGATAAATAAAGATTTTACACTCCAACGTTTTCCTTCGTATTTGAATAATTAGGTAGAACTTCTAAGTCTTATTGTTTGTGTTTATGAGTCATTAATTGTATTGTGTTGGATACAATAGTCACTAAATTGTAATTCATAAAATGAGACTTACGCTTAGTTGATTGCTGAACTTTGGTGTTTGTTCTTTAAAGAATTATGGAAGGATATTATCAAGAATTTGCTCAAAAAAACAATTAATGTGCCCATCACTGGCCCATCCAAAATGTGACGCAACTCGCATACAAAGCACTCTGCTCGTCATTTTATGATAATGGGTTAATAAACAATTGATGTGGTCGTCTCCTTATTGATGAATAATTGATGTGCTCGTCCTGCTCGTTGAAAACGCTTGCCTAACAATACTCTCCCCGTCGTTTTATGGTAATGATTTAATAAACAATAGATGTGCGCATCACTGGCCCACCATTACCGAAACAAAGACTTGTTCATGCCGGTCAACAATAGTCTTATGACGTCAATTGGTCGTCATAGTAACCCGAAACAATACTCTCCCCGTCGTTTTACGCTAATATTTGATGAATAATTAATGTATTCGTCCTTCCCCGTCCCCTTCCTCTTCCTTCCCCGTCCCCTTCCCCGTCCAAAATCCGGATCGTGCGGTCCCTACACTACTACTCACGTGCACCCTAAGGAAGCCATCATCATAAACCCCTGACATTCATCCAGCTACCTACCAACACCCTGCCATCAACACCCGACTAACAAACACTTGCACCCTACCGGTGCCATGATCATGAACCCCCGACATCCATCCAGCTATCTACCCACACCCTACCATCAACACCCTACTAACACACACGTACACGTTTCCGGTTCCCTTCATCATAAACCCCTGCGACATTCATCCAGCTATCTACTCACACCCTGCAGTAGCACTATACGTACCCTTAAAAAAATGGTACCCAAGGCTGTCAACTGTTAATTTGCCAGGTTTTGCTAAAAACCAATAATAAGAGAAATACGATAAATATAGATTGAAACTACGACATCTAAGACGTTAAACATTTTATTATCGGGGAGGGGTAGTGAGATTCGTTTGGTAGCGCATACAAGGAATCTAAACACCCCTGACCCTCCCCTCCCCAGTAAAAAAAACAAAGGCCCTGTGAATCGAATCGAAATATGGCGACCAAATTGAATAAATATTATTCTGCTCTGACTGCCTCGTTTTTACATGGATACTTAAACACGTTTTTACAGGTAAGAGAGGCTAGTTAGACCAAAACAATACTTATTTGCATATTTTCAAAAACAAATTTCATTTCAAATTTCTTCAAGAATTCAGGTGTGTGTTTTTTAGCAAACAATCGTATAAATATATTCTTTTTTTGACAAGCATTTTTCTCGACGAAACGACAAATCAAAGACTTTCTCTCAAAACTTTTTATATTTCTATCGATAAGCTTAATTTATTTTAATGCTGGAGGAAATAAAACATGAAGAGCATACTACAACAAATATTTGTCCTTTATTTAGCTTTGTAAATCTTTAACAATTCGGTTGTTTTTAACCAGCTATCCGTATGTTTTTCGTTCAAGAAAAAGCTTTGTTCGCCTCCTATCGCGGGGTTCAATCGGCAAAACAAAGAAGACTTTCCTTCAATAATTTTATATCTTTCTACAGATAATTTATTTAATCATTAAATGAAATATAAATCTTTACCAAATATTCAACTGTTCGAGCAAGTATGATTATAAAAATGAGCTTAAACTTGTGTTGTTGAAAGATGTTATTGTATAAAGACCTACTAGACTTTCACTCTAAAAAGCTAAAAAATATTCAAAAACATTTACAAACGCCAATTTACTGCCAAAGAAATGAGTCATTTTGTATTTTGCATTGCCTTTTGCATTATTTTTTATTTTGTCTCAGTTGTTCTTGTCAGCTGTTTAAAAGCGACTTTCTGTAAGGATCGACCAAACATCGGCACAAGTCAAAAAATCGATTTCGCTCATATTTGGTTTTTAGATAGCCCTTAGTGTAAAATAAATCGAGGTGTTGTTAGTTTTGAAAAAAAAATTTTTTTTCCCACGAAATTTACGAAAATAGATTTCGCCCAAATGCAGGGGGAAAATGACCGACGAGGTCAAGGAATTTAGTACAAAAATAAGCGCATCCTACAGCTAAACTACTTAACAATTTTTTCGGTTGGTACTTTTTACCGAAGGAATAGGTGTTCTTCTTGCTTTTCGTTGTATTTATTCTAGAATATTTGGCGATTTAAGATTCGAAATAATTTTTCTACCGTGTACACTTTTTCCAAAGTTTAAAAATGCAAATTAAGGCCTTGAAATACTGCTTATAAAAACTATGTGCGGAGATACCAAATTATTCAAAACCTACACCCAGAGGATTATCTAATGTATTTCTATCAGATTCAAAAGAAAAATCTCTGGGCAAATCATTTTTAGCTTTCCGTTGAGGTCTTTTTACTATCTCTATTTCGCGATATTTCAACCGTAAACAGCTTGTTGCGTTACCTCCACCGACGTGACTATAATTTTAATTGCAATCATTCCATCGCTGAATTTTGCTAAAACTAGGGGATCAAACCAAGAAAAAGACATCATAGTAATATCCAACACATTTCAATTGCGAAATATTGACAAATTTTATCACATACTTTTTTAACTCATTCTATTGCGTGACACAAAGCATGCTTTGTCAATAAAATGAACACGCAGATAAAAATCGAACAATAACTTTCAAACTAAATATATCAGTGAACTAACTTTATTTTATTTAGCAGCTCTTTCATTGGATTTTCAAAATATGGTTTTACTAATCCAGTAGCATTTAATAATAGCAATTTCCTTCAATAAACATTGTTTTGATAATGCATGAAACTAACATTGAGTTGACTGCCGCAATGATTAAAATCACGTGCCATCTTTCCCATGGGAAAGTTCAGCAAGCACTGTATAAACATGGAAGTGGTTTGTTCGTTTAGTTCTATAGTTGGAGGTCCGTGTAGCTATGATCGAAGAGACAGAAATAAGTCAGTCGAGTCAGTTACCCGTCAAACGCAAGAAGGTATATCAGACAAGCTCGAACAACTAGGCAAGTCCTGTTCCTGCTCTTGAGATAAAGCTGGTATAGATGCAATTGCTTCTCGGCTTCTAGTGAAGAAGATATATGAAAATTGCATTCTGACGAAAATACGCACATTGTGGTAGTTAGTCCTCCTACGTACTACTTTTGACATTTGGTAAATAACGCTAACTTGATAAAAGTATCGTATATTCAATAACAAATACCAATACCCCAAAGGAGGGTTTGACATTGATTATTTTTAAAAATCTTTTTCCCTGTTGTGTCATCGTGTTGAATAATTAAAGTAATCTTTCACACCAACCCAGGCATCCATCTCTCTCGCTGGAGTACTTCCCGGTAACTTCGACCGAGAAGTACTGGAGCAAGTCTAAGATCCATATTAATTATCGTTTCAGAGATAAATGTATACACTTATTTCAATAAAGTTAGTCACCAAAAACCTAGAAAGCTGAGATCACTGAGCATCATGGGAAACTTTTAATATCAAAAAAGCATATATATACAAAGCTTTTTTAATACAAACTGCAGCTCGATGATGCTCAGAAGAGGTGAGACTATAACCGGTAAAAGATTCGCAAGTCCATGAACAGTTATCGAGCGGTTGAACGTGTAAAATGAATCTACCCATAATCCTTGTCGGCCTCAGCTTTATAGCTTTTCGGGTGACTAACTTTTTTGAAATAAGTGTATAAACTTTTTATAGACAGACAAACATATTTTATTTGGCGTTTTGTACATAGTTGCACATCAACTTAGTTCCAAATAAGTTAGAGTGCTCACACTAAATCCGTGAAACAAATACTAATTTTTAGCACTAAATAGTGATAATTAAACAATAGAAAACAAAGGATTCTGTATGAAATAGTACTAATTAGTACTATTTAATGTTCAGGGTTTTAGTGCGTGCACTCTACGAGTATAGACGTATGTTTATGTATGTGCATAATATCTATATTCACATATTCTACACATACACTTCATACGTACATATATATTCTGTATATAATAAAAGTTCATATAATTATTTCGATAAAATGCGTTACTATTCCTAATCATCTTTATGCAATATTATAAAAGTATTGATTTTTATTTGTTTTGTTGTTTTTGTTATATAAGGCTGCGTTCATAATGTATGGCAGAGGGCAGAGGGGGGGGGGGGGAGGGGTGGCAGGTAGAAGTTTGTGAATGTCCAGAATAATTCTCAACATCCCCCTTAAAATTATGCAAAGAAATACGGTTCCCCCTAAGCAAGGCTTGTAGCTTCTTTCAAAAATTGTGCATCCCCTCCTTTTTCCTACCAAAAATTTCCCGATCCCCCCTCAATTTCACCTGCCCCCCCCCCCCCCCCCCTTCCCCCCTTTCATACATTATGAACGCAGCCTAATTTAAGTTATTTACACGAGCGAATTTCGCTGGTTGGCAACACGCACCATTTTTATGATGTTAACATATGTTGAATGTTTGGAAATGTTCTGCATCTAAATGAGGACAGTTCAGCTGTTTCAAAGTCATGCTGAAGATCTTGTGAAAGCATATATCAATCGCAAAAATGTGAGATTGGAATCGGTTTAGTTCACATACTTTTTACCGACAAAGCATGCTTTGTGTCACGCAATAGAATGAGTTAAAAAAGTATGTGATAAAATTTGTCAATATATCTCAATTGAAATGTGTTGCATATTACTATGATGTCTTTTTCTTGGTTTGATCCCCTAGTTTTAGCAAAATTCAGCGATGGAATGATTGCAATTAAAATTATAGTCACGTCGGTGGAGGTAACGCAACAAGCTGTTTACGGTTGAAATATCGCGAAATAGAGATAGTAAAAAGACCTCAACGGAAAGCTAAAAATGATTTGCCCAGAGATTTTTCTTTTGAATCTGATAGAAATACATTAGATAATCCTCTGGGTGTAGGTTTTGAATAATTTGGTATCTCCGCACATAGTTTTTATAAGCAGTATTTTAAGGCCTTAATTTGCATTTTTAAACTTTGGAAAAAGTGTACACGGTAGAAAAATTATTTCGAATCTTAAATCGCCAAATATTCTAGAATAAATACAACGAAAAGCAAGAGGAATACCTATTCCTTCGGTAAAAAGTACCAACCGAAAAAATTGTTAAGTAGTTTAGCTGTAGGATGCGCTTATTTTTGTACTAAATTCCTTGACCTCGTCGGTCATTTTCCCTCTGCATTTGGGCGAAATCTATTTTCGTAAATTTCGTGGGAAAAAAATTTTTTTTTTCAAAACTAACAACACCTCGATTTATTTTACACTAAGGGCTATCTAAAAACCAAATATGATTTTTTGACTTGTGCCATGAAAATTCAATTTTGGTCGATCCTTACAGACAGTCGCTCCTAAATGAATGTAAGCTCTGTTTTTGGAAAACTGTAAAAGACCTATTAAGTAAACCTTATTTAATCATTAAATGAAATATAAATTTTTACCAAATATTCAACTGTTCGAGTAAGTATGATTATAAAAATGAGCTTAAATTTGTGTTGTTGAAAGATATTATTGTATAAAGACTAGCCCCTGGGGGTGGTGGTAAGTTGTGTACAAAATTCCTAAGTGGGAGAGTATACTCGCGCAAAAAAAACAAAAAAACAAAACAAAAAACGATGTAGTCCATTTCGATTCGATTTCACTGCAAGGTTTTTATTATGGGAGAAATTATCATCATTTCGAATAAAAAATAATTGAAGATTTTTTCCCCGATCTTATTTTCACCTTTCAGTTTCATTCAAATTTTTCTCCCTGTGACTTCCGTATCGGGAGCTCCGCTTTTAGGCAGTGCCTAAATATATACATTATCTTCACATGTAAAGATATTATTTTTAAGTAAAAGAGTGCATACCATATATCAGTGAATGAGTTGTAAAGGAAATGTATGGGAGTTATCATGACGATACTGAAATTAAATGTTTTAACAATTTGATACAGTCGTTGCTTGTACCTCGTTCAAACTTAGTTTCACCGCGATTTGGGGGCCGTTTAGTGTTGTTGTTTTTTTTCGAAACCCGCTCTTGTTTACCTAAATAATGGGAAGACTGTAGACCTGCCACCCGATATGGACAATATCAAGCTATGTAATCCAAAAAAATCTCCAGCCTTTCCATTATTTAGGTAAAGAAGAGCGGATTTCAAAAAAAAAAAAAAAAACCAACTAAGCGGCATCAAATCGCGCTGAAACTTCGCCAGAAGTTTAAACGAGGTATAAGCAACGACTGTACCAAGTTTTGAAGTAAACTGTTTAGCAAAGCATTTCATTGTCATATCTACATCATAACTCCCATACATTCCCTTATAAACCATACTCAGGAACCTTGTTTGGGCTGTCTGTGGAGCGTGCACTGGGTTGCCCAATGTGCTGGAGCTTATTTAAGGAGGCTGTGAGTACCAGGTGATCTCGGAACGCGCGCAATGCATGATTTTCTCTTCAAGTTAATAATCAAATCAATCCCATATACCCCCGCGTGCGCCCTTTCATTTAACGAGACGAGGCTTGCATGGTGTCCACCATTTTGTTTTTCGCTTCGGTGCGAGTTTTTTATTTCCTTAAAAAAACGTCAATAGGAATTGTTTCGTTTACGAACACTCGGCTATCCAATAATGTTTCGAAAGGACACTTAGAGAATTGAATAACTAAGAAGAATTGGCCAAATTTAGCGGAGTTATCGTAAGTTGTTTGTGTGGTTTTGTACAAAACACATTGGAAGAAGGCACATATTTTGTGGAATATTTTTACTTTGGGAGTCAAACATTTGCTGAGGACAGGTTTGAACGAAATTCTAATGCATGTGTTTTATATTTTTTTTGCTAACAAATATGATTTTGATTGCAAGTGTGTATTTCGGATTGGTTTTTGTTGTACTTATTAATTAGCCATAGGATTTTTTTTGCAAATGACAGCGTGCATGGATGCATGGGATTGATTTTTATCTTTGAAACTCAATTCGCAATCTGATTGGTTAATAGTAATCGGCGAGATCACCTGGTAGTTTTGGTCTTGCACACCTATCCGCATTGAAACGGCTACAACTTCGTCTCGAATAACTCGATCTGCAAGCACTTTTCACACAATGTCAGGAAAGGATTAAAGGCTTCAAAAAATGATAAATTAGTTTAAAGTGTCCTTTTCGTTGTGACGTAATGGTGACATCATAGAAATCGTTTACCGCTTATTTTCTCAAAAACTTGACCTAAACTTTCAAAGCGACTTGCACCAGTCGATAGTATTCATCAAGGCACCCAACATATTGCAATATGAAAAAAATTTATGAGAGCGTTTTCCAAATATTACGCGATGAATATTTTCATGGACTTTTACTATTATTTTTAGCGTGTCAACTTTATACCCTCAAAATCGGGACTTTAATTTTTTTCATTTATGTACATGGGTCCCAAACTATGGAATACACTTCCCAAAGGACTAAAGAGATGTCCTGACTTTAAGAAAAATCTTAAAACGTTCCTATTCAGGAAAGCTTACAAAGATATATAATAACTAAATATAGAGACTATTTTTTCAATTATTGCTATCATAATATTACCATAATTTATATCATTATTCAAGAAATGTAATAGCATTTGTTACTCCAAGAAATTTTGCAAATTTTTAAACATTTTGAACATTTTTGAACATTTTGAATAATTTTGAACATTTTGTAGATGCACGTTTATATAACTTAAGTACAGATTAAATTTCTGTGAAACCCAGGTACTCTGTCTAGTCTGAATCGGCTTGGCGAGCACTAGCAGTAGCCACGGTTTGGGGCTCTAATGGGCCGGCTTGGACAGAGTGCGAGGGTTTCTATACATATATATATATGTGTGTTTCTATATTTTATGTTTGGAAATTCATTGTAAAGCGTTATAGAGTGTAATATATAACGCTATATAGAAATTCATTAAATTATTATTATTATTATTATTATCATTATTGCTATTATTATTCAATATTTTTAGTAGCTAGAATATAGGTACGGATATAGACACTGTCCTTATTGAGTATGAATCAAATTGCGACTTTCTCTCTAACGTTATGGATTTTTTGACATGAAGCTAAATGACCCCATTCGTTGTCAAAAGCGATAGAAAATATCGATGAAAGCGGCACTCAAAAAATCGTCGAACAATCTTTTTCTAAATAAAGTCACTGAAAGATGTATCTTTTATAAATATTCTCCTTTAATTCCATATGCATTGAAGGGTTTTAGGGCAGTCGAATAGAAATAAGTACGCTTACAACTATTTTCGCTCACGGCTGCTTGTTGATTATTCACGGCTTGACTTCCGTGTTATTCCTTGTCGCGTGCTTTTATGCACTAGTCAATTGAAACCCCACCCCCAACCCCTCGAAATACCGGGGAATTTAACATTTGAGTGCTGTTGAAGTCAGGATATTCAATATGGCGATGGACCAAGGCGGTCACGCGAAACGGGGTCTCTGCAAAATTTTGACAATTTTGCTACTTTCCTCGGTTATTCAAGAACTTTTAACTCGAAATCTACATGATGATAGTTTCTGTCAAGCATTGGTTGGTGCTAGTCCCTATAATAGAAATTTTCGTGGCAGAAATGGCGATTTGAGGAATAAGATGCGCCATTCTAAGCCAAACCGCCGTAATTCATCTCTTATGGGGAATCGTTTTGTGTATTTTTTTAAAATGTCCTTGTTCGCTGCAGTAGAAAGCTGGAGGTGGCGTCGCAATTTATTATCGCAACGGTCTCGTTTGCCGTGCTCGTTCTGATCTTAGCAATGAGAACGAAGCCATGTGGATAGAAGGAAATCGTACTAGATGTAAACCGCTTATAATTGGTTGCAATTATAGACCTCCCATCCATCCCATCGATATTTTTGTGGACAATTTAAGGAGGCTCTGGGTAGTTTTGGTCTTGCACACCTAGCCGCATTGAAACGGCTACAACTTCGTCTTGAATAACTCGATCTGCAAGCACTTTTCACACAATGTCTGGAAAGGATTAAAGGTTTCAAAAATGATAAACTAGTTTAAAGCCGCTTTTTCATTATGACGTAATGATGACATCATAGAAATCGTTTACCGCTTATTTTCTCGAAAACTAGACCTAAACTTTCAAAGCGACTTGCACCAGTTGATAGTATTCATCGAGGCACCCAACATATTGCAATATGAAAAAAATTTATGAGAGCGTTTTCCAAATATTACGCGATGAATATTTTCATGGAATTTTACTATCATTTCCAGCTTGTCAACGTTTTACCCTTTATACCCCGGTGTTTCGTTGAACAAGTCATAAAACAAACATTTAACGACAGTAGTTTTAGAATATTTGCGAAATGTCTTATTTAAAATATGCTATTCATAAGTAGAAATCGATTTTAGACAACCGACCGAAGAAGAAATAACCTTCCTTGACGACTCTGGACAAGAGAATATGAAGTAAGAGAGCATATCCCTGTGACCCATGAAAGTTTCTTGAAAATCTATTTTTAGCTCCGCGCGCAAGCCTGAGCTATTTTAGCATGCGATTCCTGATTGGTCAGATTGTAGTGATGTCATGGGTACACAAGAGATCGGCAGTGACAAAGCAAGCTTCATGCAGTTGACCAAACTTAATTCAATTTTACGAGAAAATGCGTTAGAGGAATTCCTTGAGAAATTCTGAAAGGATTTTGAAAGAATCCATTGGCAGCATATGTAAAAAATACTCAGCTAAGACAACATCATTCAAGCTTGTTTTTAAATCAAAACAATGGTCGCTCGATTGAGACTCAATCATTTTGGAGTTGATTGCAGTTATAGATGAGACTGTAAGTTATTCCACAATTCTCCACCTAAACTGAAATAAAGTTAATATTGCTGCATCCCAAGAACACGTACTTCTGACCTGAACTTCTGTGTTTTCAAAATGACAAGTTATCTAATGGACATCTAAAATGAAGGTAGATTGGACTCGTTTACGAAAGAGCCGGATTTTCGATGAACAAACTTGTTGAATTCAATGAGTCAAGAGTTTAAAAAACTTTAAACTTGAGAGAAAATTTAGCATTTACTGTTGGAATCAGTTGTTTACCAGTAAAAAGAAGAGGTTTTAAGATAGCTGAAAACAGTCAAGCTGCTCGGAATAGAAGAATTAAACATAAAAGCACAAATACGCCGAACTGAGAGCATCTGGCAGAAAAAATCGCAAGTAAAACGCCCTTCAATCAGGTAAAAATAATCTCTTTTTTATTAGTTAGAATCCTCAAATACTAAGTTTGATTCACTTTTTGTACTTCGCCGGTATTGTGATTGTATTTCTTTTGTCTGTTTGGGACTTAAGAAGTTGAAAAGTTATGAAAAAAATACCTAAACATTGAGGCGGAGCGAAAATTCAAGATGCAAAATTTGAAAGAAAGTTCTATTTTTCTAGAGAAAAGATTTGCGAAAAGATAGAAATAGTAGATACTAAATCAAGTAGTATGCATTAATTAACTGGAAATATAAAAAATAAAAAATTCACCAATTTCCATACATCGGTTTACTGCTCAAACACAAAGCATTCATTCGAGGTTGCAAGGTTCAAATTGGAATAATAGAGAGTTTTAGATTGACTTTTTTTTCTCCCCGCAAACGGCAAACGTGACCACGTTTTCATAGTTTTCGTGTATTTTACTTTACCTTTTACAAACCTTCTCACCAAGCGCAAATACTCTTTTGTGTTTCTACTAATTGGACTTTTTTGCGATCCTTTTTCAGTAATTTAAAAGAATTTTGTACTGGTTAACTGACGTTTCACGTTTGCCGTGAACGTAAATCTAAAACTCTCTATTCTTTTGGAAGTACCTTGTCACCTCGCTTGAGCGCTTTGTGTTTGAACAGTGAACCGATGTATGGAAAATGGTGAATGAAAATATACACGAACAAAATGAAAACCAGAATAGAAACAAAATTTAAAAAATTAGATCGCGGGATTATGAGATAAGGATTAAGTTTTTAAAGTGTATATCAAGGAAAAAAATTTATTTTCAAAATCACTCATATTATGAGTTCTTTTGATTTCTTTTTACTTTACGCTGACGTTTTCCTCTCAAAATCTTCTGTCACATTGAAGGAATCAACTTGGCACAGACTTGGAACAGATTGCAATGAGCTAAAAACGGCTGGTCAATCGACGACTCGTTTATGCGGCGTATAGGCAGCTGTTTTAGTTTCATTTGAAGTAAGTTTACCATTACGTACCAAGTTAGAATATTCTAAAACTATAGTCTTAGACTTTGCTTCAATTATATTGCAACTTTTAAGAATAAAAATATCTTTTCAATCGACAAAGTAAAATTAACTGAATCCAATCGACAATGGATCCTTTTTTCTCTACATTTACATAGTATTAGCACAAAAAACTTTCGGGTTTTTGTCCTAAATAACGTAGAGTTACAGTAATAAGTTACAGACTTTTTTAAACCTTGTTTCTTTAATTCTATTATTTCTATAGTGGTTTCGCCACAACCCTTTCGCTTAGCAGCATGAACGTCAGAAATTGCAACAAAGAATTTAATTAGTACTGCTTATTTTTACACGAAATTTTCTTTTGATAATTGAAGGGGTAAAGTAGTTAGCTAATGAGGAACTATAAACAGAAGCAATCGGAATATAACATGATTTGTCTAATAAAACAAGGCGCGATGTGCTGATAGCTGATAAAATATGGAATTTTTATTTATCTGAAATTGTGAGACACAAAACTAGTACGGCATTTCGTGACTAAGTCTTTATGTAAATATTAGAGTGTATGACGAAATGTTCATGTAACCAGATAGTAGTTTTGTAACCAGAGATATAGATAGGGATATATTCTTACACACATGTACTGAGCATAGATCTCAAAGAAAGAAGCAGTAAATATAAGTTCCAGCAAAAACGTGTCAACTATTGGTTCGAACGGAAAGTACCGTGTGTAACATTTTGGCGACCCTGCCAGGACCGCTAATCGAGGAATTTCTCGTAAAAAGGCGGTTCTCGAGACCTGGAAGACGATTGACCTCGTGGTCGAAGAAGTTGATGTTGTGTTGGACGCACATGGATACGAAATTAGCGTTCCTTTGAATGCTTTCATCGCAAATAAGTCAAGCATTCCCTTCGTATGGTACTGAAGACTTGATGTACGTGGCCTAAGAGGAATTAATGTCCGTTTGAACGCCAGAAAACTTTAGAGAACGTGGTTTTGCAAGATTTGGGGGTGTGGTGTAATAACAGACCAAGCCGGCTACGATGGATTTTGATTTAGAGGCTCAGCAGTTGAGATTGGAGCAAGAAATTTTAAATTTGTCGCTAGAACGCTTGCAGGAGTTAGCAGAACACCTCAAGGTGCCTTGTGAAGATGAAGGAAAACTAAAGTTATCGAGGAAAATAAGGAGGACAGTCGAAGAAGTAATAGAGAGCTCAGAGGACAAACAGTTAGTCATTGAAGACATCGGCAAATTCACCAAGGAGAGCAACACAGCGCAGAAGGATGCTGAATACGACAAAGCGAAGAAAGAACTAGAGAAGATGCAAGAGAACTTCAAGAAGATGATGGAGGATTACCAGAAGCAAATCAACGAAGCAAACGAAAAGTTGGTATCTCTACAACCAGGTAACAAATCATCAAAACAGGAAGCAATCGAACCGGTATGTACTCTTAGTGACGTAGGCGTCGTAGATGTACGAAATGCACTCAGGCGCGATTTTCGTATCATTGGTATGATTGGAGGAGATACGCACAAAGACCGCTTGTCTCTCGTAAGTCTCTTGAGGCAAATCGAGGTTGGTCTTAAGAACAAATACAGCGAGACAGAAGTAATCGAAGGCGTGATCAGAGCGATTAGTCCATCACTTAAATTAAGATCTTATTTAGAAATGATGCCAGCGCTAACGATAGGAAAACTTGAGCAGATTCTAAAAGCACATTATAAACAGAAATCTAGTACAGAGCTTTACCAAGAATTGACAACGGCATGTCAGGCTGCGAAGGAGTCTCCGCAAGATTTTCTAATTAGAGTCATGGATTTGCGCCAACAAGTTCTCTTTGCATCGCAAACGAACGAAGGAACTGTTAAGTATGACTCTGCGTTAGTAAATGGTTTATTTCGCCACGTGATCGAGACCGGCCTGCAGTCGGAATCCATACGCACAAAGCTTCGGCCACATCTGTTAAACGCTGACGCTAGTGACGAAGAGCTAATGGAGAAATTAAATGCTGCGGCGTCGGAAGAGTCTGAGCGCATGAGTAAACTGAGTCCTGGGTCACGCAAAGCGCTCGTTAATCAAATTCACGCTCCTGTCGAACAAAACAATAGAAAAATACCAGCGCCAAAGAACCATGGCAGTGGGAAAGCACAGAGTGAAGATAGCTACATGGCAACGCTCAAGGCTCTTCAGGCTGAAGTGGCTGCAATTCGATCGGATTTAAATAAACCGCGCGAAAGAAGGAAGGAAGAGAGGAATGTTCGCCGTTGCACTAAATGTGAAGAAAACAACGCTGAAAGTTGTAGTCATTGTTTTAAATGTGGATCGGGTGAACACTTCGCGCGGGGTTGCAAAACAAAGTCGGGAAACTCCCGACGGCTACGCCCGGGGGACAGGGAGTAGTCCGGGAAAACAAAGAGTCCCATGTGTGCGTGTCGTGCGGAGTACAAGGGAAACAAGAAACAGTCATACTTTGTTCGGGATGCGAAAGTGTTAATTACTGTTCAAGTGCGTGTAAGTTTGCACATTGGAATGAGCACAAAACACTTTGCAATGCAATAGGCTATCTCACCCAGCAAGAGAATGAAGAGATGAGAGAACAAGGATTTTACCGCACACACCTCACGCCAGGACAACTCACCAAAGTTGTTAATTTGGTGGGGAAGAAATGCATGATAACTTGTTTGTTAAATGGTCGCAAAACTGATGCATTATGGGATACTGGGGCTCAGGTTTCTATCCTCCCCAAAGACTGGATTGACAAACAAATGGATGGGACTACCGTGCGTAAAATAGGGGAACTTTTAGATGGGCAAAATCTAAACCTGACAGCGGCCAACGGTACCCCTTTCCCATTTGAGGGTTGGGTCGAAATAGACTTTGAGCTTTTGTCAGGAGGAGAGGGAGCTAAAGTCAAAGTTCCTTTCTTGGTTTCACGAGACCAATTAGACACACCTATTATTGGGTACAATGTTATCGCAGAACTTGTTAAACGTGAAGGGGAAACAAAGGACGGAATAGTAGACAGTATGGCGGCGACAATGACTCATCTGAAAAGAAGCGACGTAGAAGGGCTAGTGAGTACGCTGCGCGCGGTTGATCCATACTGCGAACTTGCCGAAATTAAAACTTGCAAGCGAGACATTGTAATACCCAAAAAGCAAGCAACAATTATAAAGTGCTCAGCAAAGGTTGGTCCGACTGAAGGTAAGATTCCAGTTTTGTTTGAACCAGACCCCCAAGCCTCGTGGCCGAGTGAAATAAATGTACCAGAATCTGTAGTGACTATCTCGGGAGGCTCATCCAGTCGCGTGAAAATCAGTGTCGAGAACCACTCTGACCATGACGTACGTATTAAGGGCCACACTGTTCTCGGTAGCCTCTACCAAGTACGGTCGGTGACACCTGTCGAGGTAACACGGAGAGATCTACCATGTCAACAAGCGACACCACCCAGCGAAACGGATTTTAGCGCCGAGGAAATCTCCCACCTACCTAGCGTAGACGGCCTGACAGACGAGCAAAAGAACATCGCTCTGAGCATGCTCAAAGAAGAGGCCCACAGTTTCTCCCAAGACGACAACGACATCGGCTGTGCTGAAGAGCTGCAAATGTCTATCAACCTGTCAGACACCAGACCCGTCCAGAAAACGTACACAGCAATCCCGAGACCTCTGTATCCTGAGGTAAAACAGTACGTGGAGGACCTTCTAAACCGTGGCTGGATACGACACTCGAGATCCTCTTACTCTTCACCAGTAGTGTGCGTTAGTAAGAAGGATGGCAGCCTACGTCTGTGTGTCGACTATCGTCAGCTGAACGAGCGCACAGTTCCAGACCGACACCCACTGCCGCGTGTGCAGACAACTCTAGAGAACCTTGGAGGGAACAGCTGGTTCTCGTTGTTGGACCAAGGAAAAGCCTATCACCAAGGATTCATCCATCCATCTTGTCGAAACCTTACAGCATTCGTGACTCCATGGGGCCTCTATGAATGGGTTAGAATTCCTTTTGGTTTAATGACAGCGCCTGCTGAGTTCCAACGATTCATGGAAGGCTGTCTCCACGACATGCGAGATGACTGTTGCGTCCCCTACATCGATGACGTCATCGTGTACAGTAGGACTTTTGAGGACCATGTCGAGCACATCCGACAGGTTCTACGTCGTTTACGATCCCATGGTATTAAGTTAAAACCTGCTAAGTGTAAGCTGTTTCAAAGAGAAGTCCGTTACCTGGGACAAATCGTATCCGTAGAAGGATATAAACCCAACCCATCGAACGTTGCCGCAGTACTAGTACTGAAAAACTCGCAACCAAAAACAGTCGGGGATGTAAGAAAACTTCTCGGGCTGGTCGGATATTATCGGCGATACATTCAGGACTTCTCAAGGATTGCGTGTCCTCTGTTTGAACTCCTACAAGGACGAAACGAAACTAGCACACCAGAACAGTGCAAGAAAACGTTCCGCCGTGGAAAACGAAGTCAGCCTGCCGTTTCGTCCTCGCAACCAGTAACCTGGGCAGCCAAGCATCAGGAAGCCTTAGAGAAGCTGCTGAATTGTTTGGCTACGCCACCCATACTTGGTTATCCAGACTACAACACGTCGTTTATACTGCACACAGATGCATCAAAGGAGGGATTAGGAGCCGTGCTCTATCAAAGGCAGAACGGTATTATGCGAGTGATAGGGTATGGTTCGCGGGCACTCACGAAGGCTGAGAAGAATTACAACTTACATTCAGGCAAACTAGAATTCCTAGCATTAAAATGGGCTATTTGTAACCATTTCCGCGAATATCTCTATTACGCACCGCAGTTTACCGTCTACACAGACAACAATCCCCTTACGTATGTACTGTCGACAGCTAAATTGAACGCGACCGGCCAACGTTGGGTAGCAGAACTTGCTGATTTCAGGTTTTCAATCAAGTATCGCCCAGGTAGCGTAAATGGTGACGCCGATGCTCTCTCGAGAATGCCTCTTGACATCAACACCTACATGGAATCCTGCACAACCACGACAACGAGAGAAGACGTCTCAGCGGCCTTCAATGGACTCCATGCTCAAGAGAAAGGTGAAGCCGTCTGGATAGCAGCAGTGGGTGGTACTCTAATAACTCCAGATGAAGAAATGTTGAGTGAAGTGACAATTAACGGCCTCCCAACAGATACCATTTTGGAAGCTCAACGACAAGACCCAGCAATAGGACGCGTACTAGCCATGAAGACTGAAGGACGCTGCCCCACAGTCAGAGAGATGAGGAGGGAGCAACCACAGACAAAATCTCTGGTTCGACACTGGAATAAACTACATATAGACGACTGTGGACTACTACGCCGACATATTGGAGAGTATAAACAGCTTGTACTTCCTCCACAATACCACAACTTAGTGTTCAAGGAACTCCACAAGGATATGGGACATTTAGGGGCAGAGAGGGTTGTACACCTCGCACGTGAACGAGTCTTCTGGCCAAACATGGAGAGAGACATCACTCATTTTGTATCTCACGTATGCGAATGTATCAAGCAACGCAAACCGAATCGAGAGACTCGTGCTCCTCTGCAACCCATCAGCACATCCGCGCCTTTTGAACTAATCTCTGTGGACTACCTTCATCTAGAGCGCAGCGTGGGTGGTTATGAGTACATACTGGTAGTAGTCGATCACTTCACTCGCTTTGCGCAGGCATATGCAACTAGAAACAAATCAGCAGCAACTGCAGCTGAACGACTGTACAACGACTTCTTTCTCCGATTCGGATTTCCTGGTGCAATCGTACACGATCAAGGAAAGGAATTTGAGAACAAACTCTTTCAACAACTCCAGCGTCTATCAGGAACATCTCGAGTGCGGACGACTCCATATCACCCACAGTGCAACGGGAAAGCAGAGCGCTTCAATCGGACACTGCTGTCGATGTTAAGAACTTTGCCTGAAACCGCAAAAAGTAGATGGAAAGACTCGCTAAATAAAGTAGTGCACGCGTACAATTGCACTAAAAGCAGCTCAACTGGTTACTCGCCATTTTATTTGATGTTTGGCCGGACTCCAAGACTACCGATCGACATAATTCTCGGAACATCAAACAGAAAGGGAACATCCAGCTACACCGAGTTCGCTAAGAAATGGCACACAGCAATGCAGGAAGCATACCTGAAGGCAGCGAAAAATGCTGATATCTCTACCTCTAGAGGAAAGAAGAACTATGACCAGAAGGTTCACTACACACAGTTGCAGCCAGGTGACCGCGTTTTGGTCAGGAACCTCTCTGAACGTGGAGGGCCAGGAAAGCTTAGATCACATTGGGAGGACAAGGTTCATGTGGTAGTACAAAAGAGAGAGGGAATCCCGGTATACGTTGTGAGACCGGAAGGACGCCCAATCGACGGTAAAAGAAGAATACTCCACAGGAATCTACTCCTACCATGTGACTCACTTCCACTGGGCCACACCCAGCTACAAATGGAACAAAGGCAAGCAAACCAGAATCAAGATAGACCGGCCTTGACACAACCTCAGTTTCTAACTAATGACAGTCCATCTGATGACGAGTCAGAAGAACAGTTTAGAGGGTTTTTACCAAACGAACTGAATCCAGCAACTAATGAACGTGAACATAATGAGTCAGCGGAAACAGACCCCCCGCAAGAAGACCAGGTATCCCAGCAAGACAATCTACCTCAGGAAGACTACGCAAGCCATGACCAAGCTCAGAACCTTGAGGACGCTCAACCTCAGCTCATCACTGTAGGCGAACCTGACACAGAATTAGAAGCAGTTCCTCCTACAGAACCGGAAGGCAGACCAGTCCGCGAGAGACGCCCTCCACAGACGCTAACCTACAACACTCTTGGGACACCAATGACTAACTGGTACCATGCAAATGGTATCGCAGCTTACCCTTATTACGGAGGGACGTATCACTACCCCGCTCCTGCACACGGAGGGACCTTCATCAACCCACCAGTCTTGTCTAGACAAGGACAAGTTCAACAACCTTACAACCAACCTGTATACCCATGGACAGTGTATCGCCAACAGTTTAATGGCTACAACACTTACAACCCGCAGTACTAACAGATATATTTTTAGCATATTATTCTTATAGTTTATCAAAAAAAAAAAAAAAAAAACTGGAACGGGACTGTGTCAAATACACAATGATTAGTCAGGGACTACACACGTCCTACTACACGAAACATTAGAGAGACGACGTGCCCAGCGCCGGCGGACAAGAGAAGTCATATGGACTATAGAAAACGAGACAGCAATGAACTGATTGGGCCTGATCAACCCAATTCACTTGAACTCTATAATCTGTAGATAGTCTTTGAATAGTGTACACGTCTGATTTATGTTTAGTGTTTTGTCATGTCCAGGAGGACATCATTTTAAGTGGGGGAGTATGTGAGACACAAAACTAGTACGGCATTTCGTGACTAAGTCTTTATGTAAATATTAGAGTGTGTGACGAAATGTTCATGTAACCAGATAGTAGTTTTGTAACCAGAGATATAGATAGGGATATATTCTTACACACATGTACTGAGCATAGATCTCAAAGAAAGAAGCAGTAAATATAAGTTCCAGCAAAAACGTGTCAACTATTGGTTCGAACGGAAAGTACCGTGTGTAACAAAATCACAATTTTCCTCTTATATAGAGCCTATATTGAACTTAAGGTGAATTTGATTAACCATATTAACTCTGGACGGTTGAATATTACTGACGTAAGGAGCATCGCGCGGTCGCGTTGTTGTTGGTATAGTACAAACAGAGTCGAGTACGGAACGGCCGTTAAAGAAGTAACGCTCATAGGCTATTCAAACCGTTTGACCTTTGGAATAAAAACGGCTGCATTACAACAGCGAAGGAACACGGACGCAAGATAAGTAAACAAGTATAACGTTGATTTGATTACAATAATCGACAGGAAAAATATAAAAAAAACCTATAGAAATCCAACCACATTCGGTGTCCTAGTGCCCTTGATCTTACTAGTAAATTCAATCCGATAAACACAGTTTGCAAATATGAATTTAAAAAAGAAATCTACATTTTATAATCAGATGTTCAACTTCGCCATAACAGAAATGGCGGGATTTACGATAACGGAAGAACACTTCCTACGATGTTCCGAGAAAGAATATTGGATCTTCAAACATTAATTCAATCTTTATGTGACTCATGTGCAAAAAAGATGTGCAATCGGATAAAAGACGTTTAAGCACCAACGTTCCAAACTTGGAAGGTAGCGGTCAAGCGTGAGGGGGTCCAGCCACCTTAAGTGTATGCTACATCGAGTGTATAAGCAGATTTAAAAAACTGCCTCAGTTGGGTTCTCGCCTCAGTCTTTACTGAGTTTCCGTAAAGCCTCAGTGGCCGAGCGGTTGTGATCTCGTCTAGCAAACGAGAGGTCAGTGGTTCGAGTCCCGCGAGAACCCAACTGAGGCAGACTTTTTAATCTGCTTATACACCCGATGTAGCATACACTTAACATATAGATCTTTACCGAGTGACAAAAACACATTTCATAGATATAATATTATTGAATGAAAGTCTTCTTTGTTTTGCCGATGGGACCCCGCGATAGGAGACAAACAAAGCTGCATTTTTCTTGAGCGAAAAACATACGATAGTTGGTTAAAAACAACCGAATGGTGAAGGTGAATGGTGAAAATAATATCGGAAAAATTAAATAATTCATTATTTTTTAAATAAGATAATGTCCAACGTAATACGATAGAGTAAAAAATATGATAAAAAAGCACTAGAACATTTTTTTCGCGCGCGCCTTAGTTTTCCTATATAATTCCCCTTTGGTATCTAATGTCGCTCTTATGTATACAATTACTTCAATAAAGTTAGTCACCAAAAAACTTAGAAAGCTAAGATCACTGAGGGTCATGGAAATTTTTTAATATTAAACAAGTAAAGCTTTTGATACGATTTGCAGCTTTAGGATGCTCAGAAGAGGTGAGACTGTAACTGGTAAAAGATCTAAAATCCCTCAATACTTATTAAAGCAATTGAAACATGTAAAATGTATCTACCCATAATCCTTGCAGGTCTCAGCTTTGTAGCTTTTCAGGTGACTAACTTTATTGAAATAAGTGTATATGTATACACCTATTTCAAAAAACGTTGTTATCGCCAAAGGCGATAGGCAATAGTCGATAGGCGAAAATCGATGATACATGTCATTCCAAGATCCAAGAATAGCTGGAATGACTTGTGTTTCTTATTTTTATTCTCGCGTCAAGAGTACCTTCGTGCCGAGACTGATTCGATGTCTTTGTATTCAACGAAACCATTTCCATGTCGGAATGACCTATCGCCTATCGCCTTTGGCGACGACGTTTTTGAATTAGGTGTATATACCCTTACAAGGGAGGAAAGTACGGTCGCCATCTTTTAAAAAAAAACATACTTTCAACCACGATTTCATCGTCTTTTAAACCTCGAACTCCACAAAAGTCTTGATCAAAATGATCCCTACGTTGGGGGATCCATTTTTTAAAACCCTTTTGGCTCTTCCTCCAAGATTTCTATGACCGAAATTTTTGTGCATATAATTTTTTGCTTGCAGAAAATTTTCTGCCATGTTATGCCGAGGTTCCTACCTGAGCAAGACTCGGCCCCAAACGTGTACACGACCTACAAATGGTAAACAAAAATTTTTACTTTTCCTTAGCGATCTTTTGGTAATCCATGTGAAGAGTTTTACGTTTTTGTATATGAAAGTAATAAAATAGATAAGCTTACTTTGTTAGCAGCAAAATAGAAAATTAGCTGGACATGAGATACACCTAATTGAAAAAACGTAGTCGGGTACGAGAAGGTCATGTCATCGAAGCTAAGACCGAAAAGGATTTTGGGTACTCCGAAATGTTTATTATATTTGCATATAGACATGTAAAAATGCACAGTAGAGCAAAGTCGGTCAACCTAGAATAACAACATGCCAAAGCCATGATGCATAAAATTCGCCCCATGTAAGGGAATCCGGAATTGTTGGGAAAGAAGACAAAGGAGATTTTGCGACGAATGCAGTTATCAGTAATATCGAGTACGCTTCATATTGCAAGGACATTTAAGATTATCGCATAAATATATTTATTGGACTAATAGATAAACATTATAAGCTTCACAGAACAATCTTTAGTATAGAATATTTTTCTTAATTTTACAAAAACTCTTATTTATTTATTTGTTTTGTTTGTTCATTTATTTAATTATATATATATATATATATATATATATATATATTGTTTTATTTATTCTTTTGAAATAAATAATCAGAGATCCATTTTATACATGTACATATATATTTAATTTTGATGGAAATTGTAAATTCTCATGACTCTAGGCTACGCTTGCGCGCCCTATTAATTTTTTATAAATTTGCATACGTAAGTTTCAATAAATTGCACATCATCATCATAATAATAATAATAATAATAATAATAGCAATAGTTTAATATTTATAATGCGCATATTTCATGTGTATTTAACAAATTTACGATGGTTTAGCGTGGTATGTCCTCTTATTTACCACGATATGACATCAAAAGTTGGTCAAAATGTCATGGACTCACGAGGCGTAAGCCGAGTGGGTCCATAACTAATTTTGACCAACGTTTGGCGTCATATCGTGGTAAATAAGAGGACATACCACGCTAAACCATCGTAAATTTGTTTTTTTACTACAAAACTCTAGGAAATAGACTGCACGAAATCTTGCATGACGCCATTTGTTGGTATGGCCTCTTATTTACGACGTTTTTTAACCAATCAGCGCGCGAGAAAATTTACAATTGTGGTAAAAATGTTCATATACGCAGAAGTTAACTAAGTCATTAAATTAAATAAGTTGCATAAATAGAAATTACAATGATAAAATTACATGAACAGAAGTAGAAATATAACATAATATAGTATAGTATATAATATAAATATATGAGATATATTATATATAGTAATAAAATTCTAAGTAATAAAATTTTAAGATAAAATTCAGCGATAAAACTTTACTTGAAAAAACATAATATTACACGGCGTTTCGACGTTAACTGGACGTCATTATCAAGTGATAAAAACTAAGAAAACGTTAATTTATATACATGAATAATAATGAGTATAAAAAGGTGTGAAAACGAAAACAGAAAACCACTTCTTATCAAGTATTATCAAAGACATTAATAATTAATGAGGAAAACACAATAGAAATCATTGTCCGTGGAAGAGGTTGTATATCTGATACAAAATCGTCCTGATTTGCATAACCTTTAACTCCAATTTTCTTAGCCAAATTCAATTTTATCTTTAAAGAATTATAGTAGAATATCAATGTATACACCTAAACGTTTCATAAGTAATATACAATATTCGTGTCCGTGTTGTATCAGATATACAATCACTCGCCTTCGGCTCGTGGTTGTATATCTGATACAACACGGCCACTCATATTGCATATATTACTTTAAAATTATAAGTAAAAGCTAATTATTTAAAAAGGTATGTCTTAACATCTGATTTAAATTGCCCGATACACAGTTCATTACTTATCAGTTTTAATTCTGCTGATCAAAATATCACCCTTTTTCAAAGTACAAGGCGTTATATCGCATTCACCCAATTTTGGTCGCTTTGAAATTTTCTTTTTTGGTTCCAAAAGAGCGTGTGAAGCGTAAAGAAAATGTACCTTAAAATGCTATATTAGCATGAATCTATATGTCGGAAATGAATATTTTCATTTTTAGATCAATAAGAACTCTTTGCATAAAGTTACTATAGGACAGACACATACAAAACTGATGTCAATTTTTTTTTACTATAACAAAAACAACAACTAAAACGATAAAACTGTTCATTGTTAGTGATCAAAACAACCAACAGCAAGAACGCGCGCTCGTTGACGACCTATTAGCTGTCTGTCCTCCCATTGATGATAATAAATAGCCAATCAGCGAGCGAGAAATGTGTAAGTTATTCTAAAAAATGTTATATTGCTAAACGTTAATCAGCATCGTTAGGGTCTATGATCCCGAATTGTACCAGGTGATTTCAAACTAAGGGCAATCTGGCTCTGATCACTTTTTACTGGGTTATTTGTAGATTTGTTTTAATTTTAATTCATTTATGCATGTTGAACACCTTTTTTTCCTGATAAGGGATGGACCATTAGATAATTGAGGGGGGAGGGGGTTGCTGTAATTAGTTTATGTTGCACGATATTTATTTTTTTGTATTAACCCCTGCACGTAATTGTTTTGTGTTTATCTGATATTTCTTTTCTGAAGGGAGAGGTTGCGCGATATTTCTTTTGGTAGGTGAAGTGCTTGATCGATATTTTTGGGATTTACGCAACCTCCCCCTCAATTATCTAATGGTCCGTCCCTAAGAATGCACTTAGGTCATATTTTTGTCAAGTCACTCTTTTTTTTCAGGATTGCGTGACTATGCGCTTAAAGATCGACATCACCTGGAACCAGATAGATATCCCGTTTGCTGGTTCCTTGGATCTTTTTTATCTCGTCCTTTGAAAAGCTGACCGCAACTACATAGTCAGCTTTATCCTTAATTTTTTTACTGTTGTAGATAGATGGACCACCATCAAAGGTGCAGGGCAGGGCAGGGCAGGGCAGGGCAGGGCAGGGCAGGGCAGGCAGGCAGGGCAGGGCAGGGCAGGGCAGGGCAGGGCAAGGTGAACTACAGATAAAACATCGGTTGAAGCAATTAAAATAACATATTTCTTAATTTTGACTCACAAGTGGTTAAATTAATTATGATTCATGTAATTACTACCTTGTCCATACACAGCGTCATCGTTTCCTCTGGTAGAGGCTTTGATCTTCTTGTCTTGGCTAATGGCTTCAGCACCCTTTTCGCTGGTGTAATGGTAAAGAACGTTTTCCTAAATAAGTCAAAGACAATAGCAATAACATTAACTTTCTTAGGCCCCGTCCACACGTATCCGGAAATTTTTGTATCCGCACTTTCCATTTTCCCCCTGGATTTGCCTCAAATTTTCTTCATAACAATCTGTCATCTTATATGCTAAAATCATTTTCTATTGTTTATTATTCAATCAAAAGCGAGAATTCCGTTTGTAATTTGCACTGTATTACACTTTTCTGCACTGAATTACACTTTTCTGCACTGTACTTCTTAGTTTCGTGTAACGTTCGTTATCAGATGACGTAAGTCGATCGGTAAAGGTTTAATTATCGATCTGCTAACATCTTAGTGAGTGAGCGAGCGAGTGACACATTTGCATATTCAGAACCCTCACAATAACTCCCTTCTACGCTTCGCGTATCCACGAGTTAAAAAGGAATGTCAAGTCGAGTCGGTCCACGTTTCTTTCAACAACACCGACGGAAATCAAGCTTGAATTTAGCGAGTTCTAGTTCTCAACATAGTTTTTTCTGAATGACTAAAGCCGTTGCTTAAGCTTTAAAATTATTATTTTATCTAGATCTGCTTGGAAAAGGCTCTTTCTCAAGGGAGAAAGTCGGTCAAACCAGAAGCTCAGCTCGAAGCTTTGACGTGCAGAATAATATAACTAAAGGAATTTGTAGAAACGCTCGTCTTATACGGCGAGTAAACAAAAACTTTCTGAGTGAAATATACTCACTATATTATATACGTCATAACGATGACCGCGGCCTCTCTAAATTATGCGTAGAAGGGATGCGCGCGAACAATGCAACTCAACCAAAGCAACTGACCCTAAAGAAAAACGTTTGCGCATGCGTGCATTTCAGTGCACGTTTTCTAAGAATTTTGAAGAGATTGAGTGAGAAAATAAATGTTTGTTTTCTCCAAGTATACAAAAAAGAAGAGTATACTTTTGTCAGACCAAGATACTGTATTAACAAACACAATATGAAAGAATTACCCTTAAAATTCAAACATAGACATTAAGGTTTGGCATTTATCAGGCATGTTTGAATGTCTTGACTAATTTGCTTACGCATTCAGAGCATGGGCAGATCAGTTTTTCACTCGTGTCAGGCAACCCAGTATACGCTCTTAGAGCGTTTTGTCTTTTGAAATGGTTTTCCGTGTATACAATGTGACTTTTGAAATCCAATGTAAATACAGCCACTGCTTGGAAAATGTCCTGAAATCTAGAACCAGCTTCTGCTCGTGTTGACATTCGAAAACAGTCCTTATTTTGTCGATGCAAACACACTTGACCTTCACAATCACAACTTTTTTACTTATCAAACGTATCATTCTAATCGATGACATTCGAACAAGCCAGACTTGTGATGCGTCCACCTTTGCGAAAACGCTCAATGACTTTCGAACGCAGAGAATGACTTTCGAATTGGCTTTCTCCAAGCGTTCCTTGTAAGCCACAGGAGGCCCACTAAATATTAACTGATAGTCACGTGATTATAATGAAAAATTGATATGGCTGCCTCAGAAAGTACATTTCAGCAAATCCAATTTTTAGATAGACGTGAACGAAGATTTAGCTGACTATGTGTTGTTTAGACTTCAGCAAATATCAAGGCATTTGTCAAGACTAGCGTAAAATGTTTGATCGAGTCCAAGATTCCTTATCCTCAGCGTCAAGAATTTTATGCGAGGCAGAATGGAGTATAAGCAATACATCTCCTTTTCTATTAAGCTCGGAGGGAATGGGTCGTCCAAGGTTTGTTATTTCAAGGCAACAGCTTAGGTACCTAGTAGACTATGAGATATCTACACCCAAGATCGCTTAAGCTCTCGGAGTATTCCCTCTTTCCTCTTGTCCAGTTTCTTTTTCTGGTGTCCCAGTATTCGAATCCTCTCCAGCCGTCCCTTGATTGTCATTAGGGACCTTAAGCTACAGGACGGCAACGACGACGACGACGGCAAACATACAATAGCACTAATTGTGCTATTAGATAGATACTCGTTGAAATGTACAAAACACTATGCATCATTGCCGTCTTATGCTGAAAGTAAGACGTGAAATGTCCTATTTTTATGTACTAAAAAGTACATAATAAGTAAAGCGCTCCCAAAAGACGACATTTCACTCTAAGACAGGGATGCTTATTGAGTAAAATACTAGGTAAACACGAAATAATAATACAATAGAACGTTGAAGCGCTTCAATATCGCCCACGCTGTCGCCCACTTTGCCGTCCTGCAGATTAAGGTCCCTATTGTTACCTTCTCGGATTTTCAGTTTCTTCCACTTTCTTCTTTTTTTCTTCACCAAGCCCAGCACCCGACTACCCTTCATCCCTTGGCTTCCCTTTTCCTTGTTGTTCAGTTTCTTTTTCCGGTGTCCGAATAATCAAAACATCTCCAGTCACCATGTTATCTTTTCCAAGTTGTACAGTTTCTTCTCCCGGTGTCCCAGTAATCAAAACATCTCCAGTCACCATGTTATCTTTTCCAAGTTGTACAGTTTCGTCTTCCGGTGTCCGATTAATCAAAACATCTCCCCTCGCCATGTTATCTTTTCCTTATTGTTCAGTTTCTTCTCCCAGTGTCCCAGTAATCAAATCATCTCCTCTCACCATGTCATCTTTTCCTTGTCGTACAGTTTCTTCTCCCTTTCTCCCAGTATTCAAACCATCTCCAGTCACCATGTTATCTTTTCCTGTTTGTACAGTTTCTTCTCCCAATGTCCCAGTAATCAAACCATCTCCAGTCACCATGTTATCTTTTTCTGTTTGTACAGTTTCTTCTACCGCTGTACCAGTAATAAAACCATCTCCTCTCACCATATTATCTTTTCCTGGTTGTACGGTTTCTTCTCCCAGTGTCCCAGTAATCAAACCATCTCCAGTCACCATGTTATATTTTCCTGGTTGTACAGTTTCTTCTCCCGGTGTCCCAGTAATCAAACCATCTCCAGTCACTATGTTATCTTTTCCTGGTTGTTCAGTTTCTTCTCCCGGTGTCCCAGTAATCAAAACATCTCCAGTCACCATATTATCTTTTCCTGGTTGTTCAGTTTCTTCTCCCGTTGTCCCAGTAATCAAAACATCTCCACTCGCCACGTTATCTTTTCCAAATTGTACAGTTTCTTCCCCCGGTGTCCCAGTAATCAAACCATCTTCAGTCACCATGTTATCATTTCCTTGTTGGTCAGTTTCTTCTCCCAGTGTCCCAGTAATCAAATCATCTCCTCTCACCATGTCATCTTTTCCTTGTCGTACAGTTTCTTCTCCCTTTCTCCCAGTATTCAAACTATCTCCTCTCACCATGTTATCTTTTCCTGTTTGTACAGTTTCTTCTCCCGGTTTCCCAGTAATCAAAACATCTCCTCTCACCATGTTATCTTTTCCTGGTTGTACAGTTTCTTCTACCGGTGTACCAGTAATCAAACCATCTCCTCTCACCATATTATCTTTTCCTGGTTGTACGGTTTCTTCTATCGGTGTCCCAGTAATCGAACCATCTCCAGTCACCATGCTACCTTTTTCTTGTTGTACAGTTTCTTCTATCGGTGTACCAGTAATCAAACCATCTCCAGTCACCATGTTATCTTTTCCTTGTTGTTCAGTTTCTTCTACCGGTGTCCCAGTAATCAAACCATCTCCAGTCACCATATTATCTTTTCCAAGTTGTACAGTTTCTTCTCCCGGTGTCCCAGTAATCAAAACATCTCCAGTCACCATATTATCTTTTCCAAGTTGTACAGTTTCGTCTTCCGGTGTCCCATTAATAAAAACATCTCCAGTCACCATGTTATCTTTTCCTTGTTGTACAGTTTCTTCTCCCGGTGTCCCAGTAATCAAAACATCTCCAGTCACCATATTATCTTTTCCTGGTTGTACAGTTTCTTCTATCGGTGTCCCAGTAATCAAAACATCTCCACTCACCATGTCATCTTTTCCTGGTTGTACAGTTTCTTCTCCCGGTGTCCCAGTAATCAAACCATCTCCAGTCACCATGTTATATTTTCCTGGTTGTACAGCTTCTTCTCCCGGTGTCCCAGTAATCAAAACATCTCCAGTCACCATATTATCTTTTCCTGGTTGTTCAGTTTCTTCTCCCGGTGTCCCAGTAATCAAACCATCTCCAATCACCATGTTATCTTTTCCTGGTTGTACAGTTTCTTCTCCCGGTGTCCCAGTAATCAAAACATCTCCAGTCATCATGTTATCTTTTCCTGGTTGTATGGTTTCTTCTACCGGTGTCCCAGTAATCAAACCATCTCCTCTCACCATGTTATCTTTTCCTGTTTGTACAGTTTCTTCTACCGGTGTCCCAGTAATCAAACCATCTCCAGTCACCATAGTATCTTTTCCTGGTTGTACAGTTTCTTTTACCGGTGTCCCAGTAATCAAAACATCTCCACTCACCATATTATCTTTTCCTGGTTGTACATTTCTTCTCCCAGTGTCCCAGTAATCAAACCATCTTCAGCCACCATGTTATCTTTTCCTTGTTGCACAGTTTCTTCTACGGTGTCCCAGTAATCGAATCATCTCCAGTCACCAAGGTATCTTTTTCACTTTCTTTATCTCGGGCATTTTCTTTTTTCAGCTTTCCGTCTTCAGGCCCTGTTTCTTTCTGCTGTTCATCCCCCTTTAATCCCTCTTGATCGTCCTCTTCGCTGTCATCAGACCCACACCTCGAACCCTTTCCCGCACATTTACCTGTTTTATTCGTTGCTTTTTTCCTGGTTATAGTCCTTTAGGATTATTCTGGCCTTTATCGTTCTTTCTGATTTTCATCTCGTTATACCGCCACTGGGTAGCTTAGTTGGTTGAGCATCGGACTTTCGTGTGGGAGGTCGTGGTTTGAGTCCCTGGTCGGACCATTACTCAGGGTCTTAAAATAACTGAGGAGAAAGTGCTGCCTTCGTAATTGCATCTGCAAATGGTTAGACTTTCAAGTGGCTCGAATGACCATTGTAAATGGTGGTTCCGTCTCTCCATCTCTCCACACTCATCATTACTCACCAACATCGGAGGGATGTAAAAGAACCACTGAGGACGTAAAGAAACCCCACCCTCAGTGCCTACACCTCATACTAACCATCTCTCATGCTTGTAAATTGCATAAAAGCTGTCATTCACAACTCAATGTAAAGCGCCTGTGATTATATCCATATAGAAAGGGCGCTTTATGAATCATAAATCATTATCATTAAATCATTAGTTATTATATATCATTAACCTTTTCTTTCTTTTCTTTATCCAGTTTTTTCTTGAAAAAACTAAAGACCGAATCTTTAGCATAGTGTGATATCCAGACGTGTTCTGTCGTGCCTACAGAAGGAAAATATAAACACTTATCATATGACCCGTACGGCCCTGCTCGCGCGCTCTAATAAAACCATTGGAAAAAAGTCACGTGATGGGGGCCGGACGGGTTGACGTAAGCGGGCCGGAAAAACCCGTCCGGCCCTGCTCGAATCCGCGCGCTTTCTTTTTCTTAATTATTTTTATTTTCGTGAGGCTCATATGATAAAATGCCTATTGACTGAGTTAGGTCGGGCCGTACGGAAAAATATTTGCCTGTCGGTCATTTGTACGGACCTCGCTGCGCTCGGTCCGTACGACATGACCTCGAGCCAAATATTTTCCCGTACGGCCCTCCCACTCAGTCAATAAGTACATAATATTTTACTGAAATAATATATAGATAAAAAAGTGTACTTTAGACAATCATTTATATCCCTCAACACCATCTGGCCTACATCTTTATCTTTCCATACACATACCTGCAGATACTAGTTCACAAGTGTCGCCTTCATAGTACGAACGTATTGGAGTGTCCAGTTTATCGCTCGACGAAACCCAGTTTCTCGTTCTCTGATCAGGAATGAAGAGCAGTGAATTACCATTAGGCTGCGTCGATAATGTGTGGCAGAGGGGGGGGCAGGTGAAGTTGAGGGGGATCGGGAACATTTTGGTAGGAAAAAGGGGGGATAGTGAAAATTATGAATATCTCCATTTCCCAGTGATATTTGTTTATTCGGCCAAAATCGGGCTGCATTTATCCAGCCCAATGGTATTATACAACTTGTCCGCTAGAGAATTCGGCATTCGTCCCAATACGATAACGGACTAATAAATAATGTTAATTGAACTGAGTGGAGTGCAATTTGGTCTGAAATCAAACGCGCAATTACAAAATCGCACACCGCGACCAAATATCACTGGGAAATGAAGATATTCATAATTTTCACTATCTCTTTTCGATCCCGTCTTTTCATGATATGAAACTCGACAAAGATCAAAGCAATGCAAGTCTATACACAGGGAGCTCAATTTAGATAAAAATGCAAGAATAAACAAAAGTCACTGGAAAATGGAGATATTCATGGCATCATTTTCACGACCGCCCGTTTTCGACCTAGTCCTCCCACGATATGAAACTTGGCACGTCTGTACACAGGGATCCCAAATTAGATAAAAGTGAAAGAAGAAAATAAAATCTGGAATATATCTTATTGATACAAATAGCGCAGCGCACTGATTCTAAAAATAGCTTAAAGATTCGGACAAACATTGCATTCTGTTTAACCGCTACGAGGATTATACGAACCGATTTTATTATTTTTACTTAAAGTTACAATAATAACCCGTGTAAACTAAGATCAACTGCGAGCGGCTGTGAAAATTATCTGCTGAAAGAAAACTTGTAAGTTTGTTTGTCCGAATTTCGCCTTTGTCTTCGTTTTTATGACGTCACGACTGCGCTGCGCTATTGGGTTAGAGGCTAAAAAAGTGTAACCTAAGTATCAGGCTCTCTTGGGGGCCTGACACTCAGGTCAAAAAAAGTGTGCTGAGTAATACAAGCAACAGAATCAAGCAAAAACACAGCACGATATTTTCGTGCGCCTTTGTTTTCCTATATAATTTATTTTATCTAAATTTGGCTTCCTGTGGTTCGTACTGAAAGCTTATCAAAGTTTAAAAAATAATTTACTGTAGTTACTACCTTTTTGAAAAACTGTTTGATATCACTTGATTCGTAGCGGCCAACACTGTGAACAGAATCTGTAAAAGCTACAGCCTTGATGCGTTCCTTAGCTTCTTTGATGTTTCTTAACTAAAACAACACCACAGTAAAGGAACACTTTGAGTGAGAAAACGTACGAGACTCACTCATAGCAGTTAAACGAAAAGACATACCGTAACACTGACAAGCAAGAAATGAAATGAAAAGAGATGGCACAGAATGTGATTAAATATATATGAGACAGGATGAAATAGATATATAGATAAAATGGGATAAAATGAGATGGGCTTTGGAAGTTGAGGAAAAAAGATATATTTTTAACATCCTTCCTGTACCTATTTACAACACTCAACACCACACCACACCACACCACACCACACCACAATAAACAATCTATACACAACACCCAACACGCAATGCACAACACGCAACACCCAACACCCAAAACCAAACCCCAACACCCAACAACCAACACCCAACATCCAACATGCAACACCCAACACCCAACATGCAACACCCAACACCCAACATGCAACACCTAAAACCAACACCCAACATGCAACACCCAACACCCAACATGCAACACCCAACCAACCCAACACCCAACATACAACACCCAACACCCAACACCCAACATGCAACACCCAACACCCAACATGCAACACCCAACATGCAACACCCAACATGCAACACCCAACATGTTTGAAATGAATTGTTTCCCATGATCCTCAGTGATCTCAGCTTTCTAGGTTTTCGGTGACTAACTTTATTGAAATAAGTATATGTAGTAGTATGATGCCATTAAGCTCGACAAATGCAGCCTGGCAGAATGAACAAAAACCAATGGAAAATGGAGATATTCATGGCATCATTTTCATGATCCCGCTTCGACCTATTCCTTCCACAATATGAAACTTGGCAGGTCTGTACACAGGGATCCCAATTTAGATAAAAGTGCAAGAATAAACAAAAATCAATGGGAAATGGAGATATTCATGGCATCATTTTCATGATCCTGCTTCGACCTATTCCTTCCACGATATGAAACTTGGCACGTCTGTACACAGGGATCCCAATTTAGATAAAAGTGCAAGAATAAACAAAAATCAATGGGAAATGGAGATATTCATGGTCATCATTTTCATGATCCCGTTTCTACCCCATCTTTCCACAATATGAAACTCAACAAAGATCAAAGCAATGCAAGTCTATGCACAGGGAGCCCAATTTAGATAAAAGTGCAAGAAGCAAAGAAAATTTGGAAAAGATTATTCAAATTGGGTACGAGGCTAAGAAAGTGTGCTGAATAATACATGCTAATGGGAGAACCATGAAAAATATATTTATTTTCGTCTAGTATTTTTATCTAAATTGGGTTTCCTGTGGTTCATACCAAGAGCTTTTCAAAGTCAAACGTTTTTTACTTTAGCTACTACCTTTTTGAAAAACTGTTTGATATCACTTGATTCGCGTTGGCCGACACTGTGAACAGAATCTGTAAAAGCTACAGCCTTGATGCGTTCCTTAGCTTCTTTGATGTTTCTTAACTAAAACAACACCACAGTAAAGGAACACTTTGAGTGAGAAAACGTATGAGACTCAATTATAGCAGTTAAACGAAAAGACATACCGTAACACTGACAAGCAAGAAATGAAATGAAAAGAGATGGCACAGAATGTGATTAAATATATATGAGACAGGATGAAATAGATATATAGATAAAATGGGATAAAATGAGATGGGCTTTGAAAGTCAAGGAAAAAAGTTATATTTTACAACCCTACCTATTTAGAACACTCAATACAACACAACACCAAACCACACACAACACTCTATAGACAACACAAACCACTTAAAACACCACACACAACACTCTATACACAACACACACCACTTAACTTATCACACACAACACATGACTCCCAACACCCAATGCCCCTAGCAAGCAACACATCAGAACCAACATCCAGCTCCCAACACGCAACACCCAGCTCCCAACACCCAACACACCACACCAAACACCCAACACACTTCGCCCAACACACCGCAACCAACACCCAACACACCACACCCAACATCCAACACACCGCACCCAACACCCAACACCCACACCCCACACCCAAGACCCAAGACCCAACACACCGCAGCCAACACCCAACACGCCCAACACACAACAACCTAATACCCAACATCCAACACCCAACACACAACACACAATACACATGTTGATTTCTATGGAGGGAAATCAGCAAACTGAGATGTGAATCACACAGTAGTGAGAGACATGCAGGCAGCACCGTTGCAGTGCATGCCACCCATTGTACACAAAGAGATGAGAATGAGAATGAGAGTAGGAATGATTTGAAAGGAAACAATAAGACAGAGGAAGAGATAAGAGACAGTGCACTTGAAGCACATGTCACCCAATTCATGCTAGTGCCCAAAGAGATGAGAACGAGACTGAAATGGAATTAACATGATAGAAGATGAGATAAGAATATGGCCATGAGTTTAAATATCATAAATAACAGTTACAAAGTATATTACTATTAATATTGGTTGCATCAAGAGGTATAAGGCAGCAAAATACTTACACCATGAAGAACTACTTGTCCACCATAACTATGTGCAACAATCACGATGTGCTCGGCCTTGGCCTTCTTGATGAAGTTGTTCCAGACATAAACAAAGTGATCCTGGGGATTCTCACTGCCCTGTGGAAGACATGTTAGGCCATGTCAGTGTTATTGGGAAAACTAAGTAAGCATTAATGAAGTTGACCAGAAGTCAGACTGTTAGATGTTTAATGTACTGCACATGTACTGCGGAACATAGAATCAAAGTGATGCCATCAAATTCTAAAATTTGCAATAGACTTAATCCACTGTTTTCCCATTTTAGGCCAATGTGTCATTTCCTAGAGTATTATTTCTTTGTTTAACAGTTGCAGATAAGAAGACAAATGAATATGGATACAATTCAAACAAAGAATGTTTTTCTCAAGAGAGTAACACTTGGTCTGAAATGGGCCACACTGTACGTCCACGTAGAATAGGTTTAATATTGATTCCAGTTCTGAAATGTTCATATTTAAAAAGAACACAACATTGCTTACATTTCTGCCAACTTTAAGGCTTTTGCGATTAGTAGAAATGGGCATTTCAGGTATTTAAGGTCCAAACATCCCCATAATTTTTTTGTCGTTTGCACAGGACAATCATGTTACATTCATCAACAAATAAGAAGAAATGTATTGGAGATATTTTAAAATTTCAAAAACTGTCTTTAATTTAGCTGTTTTTTTGGTCTTTTGCTCTAAAAAGAGCAATAGAGGCTTTGCACCATCAAGTGGCAGCCATGACAGGAGGCACATAGCACAACAATAGAGTCTTTTCCCCCTCGGAAACTAAATTCTTTTTCATGTAAATCAGACCAGATTCAATTGTTCCTGCCTCTGTGATGGCTGCCATCACATGATGGTGCAAAGCCTCTATAGAGTAAAAAAACATAACCTAGCAAAAGGAGGAGTACCTTAATGCATTTGTGCAGTTTCTCATCATAATTATGATTACCATTAGTAATAAGCACACCAAAGCCTTCCTGGGGGGAAAACACGATTATAATACTTTCTAGAATATTATTGAGTATGGAATATATATGATCGCCCTGCTACGTGCGAGGTTACAATGTAGAGTAGTTTTGAAGTGGGAAATGGTAAGACAGGTTCATAGCTGAGTTGAAGCTGTACAATGTTCTACTTTAAGCATAACAAAAAATATATATAAGGTCTTTTAAGGACGTACATGGGCATTGCTCGCATACATGCTTTTTACATGAGTTTGAAGCCTGGGTGTACATTGTGATTACGTCATGGAAATGATATTATACTGGCCAAATTGAAAAAAGGGTGCAAAATGTTGAAGAATTAAGTTTTTGTTCACTTCTTCAAACTTTCATAGCTCTGAAACGTAGCAATATTTGTCAGTACCCCCTCTTTAAGATACCAAACAACTTTAAGATACCAAACAAATGGTCGAATATTTCGTTTACACTGTTAAAAGAAAAGTTTTACCAAAATAATTTAGTATTTTCAATGTTTTTTTTAGAATTATTACGAGTCGCAATGTGTAGCGCAATCATTGTCATGCATTTTCAAAGCATTAAAAATAGGGAAATTTGATTCAAAAATACATTTTTATCTTAGCTGATGACTGTTAACTTTATTTTGATGTTTACTATTACAGGGGCGACGGAAGCTGAAAATCTTTGGGGGGGGGGGGGGGGGGGCACTGCAAAAAATCACAACAATAACTTAATAACAGTAACAAAAATCGAATCTATGAATTTATATTTCATGTCAACCAATATTTTGTGGGGGGCACCTGCCCCACCGTCATCTCCCCCCCTCTCCCCCGGTTCCGCCGCCCCTGTATTAAAATATTGAAGTGAGAGCAACGGAAAAGAAAGATTATCAAACAATTATCGACCAATCTCGTTGACAAGTATTGTTAAAATTCTGGAGCGTTTAATACATAAACACATCATGGACCACTTAACAAAACTAAAACTACTATGTGATAACCAACACGGGTTTAGACGATTCTGCTCATGCTTGACACAATTATTACAACTGGCCAAGGGCACTAGAACACCGAATGTGGTTGGATTTCTATAGGTTTTATCCCCCTCCGTGTTCCTTCGTTCGCTGTTGTAATGCAGACGTTTTCATTCCAAAGGTCAAACGGTTTGGATAGCCGATGAGCGTTACTGCATTACAACAGCGAACGAAGGAACACGGACGCAAGATAAGTAAACAAGTAAAACGTTAATTTAATTCAAATAATCGAAAGGGAAAAAAACCTATAGAAATCCAACCACATTCGGTGTCCTTGTGCCCTTGAACTGGCACATTAATGGCATTCGACACTTGACAATTTAGAGCATTAGACATTGCTTTTCTTGATTTTGCAAAAGCATTTCCACAAAGTTCCTCATCCACATCTCTTACAAAGATTGCAGTCTTACGGCATTAATGGTCAAGTGCATGACTGGTTAAGAAATTTTCTTGGTTATTGAAAGGAAAACTTTGAGTTGGCTAAATGTTACGTCAGGAGTTCACCAGAGGAGTATACTGGGTCCCCTATTGTTCTTAATATTCATCAATGACATTCTATCTAGTGTAAACTGCAACATAGACCTCTTCGTGGACGACAGTGTTCTTCACAAGCAAATTAAATCAACCAATGACTGTGAACTTTTTCATGGAGACTCTGTGAACAACAGGTGCGATGCTTCCATGATACAACTCGAGGAAAATGTCATATCTTACATGTCACATAGCAGAAACAGCCGATTAAACACGATTACCAAGAGAAAATGATTACTCTATAAATGACACGACCTTAGAAACTGTTGATCGTCATAAGCACCTTGGCGTCACTGTGTCAGACTATATCTTGGGATCTACATATATCTTCAATCTGTACATAAAGGCAAGACGTACCATGGGGTTAATAAGGCGATTGTTTGGATACAAGTCTCTAGCAGCGGTAGATACATCCTTGAAAGTCCTTGTCAGACCATCACTGGAGTACTGCTATGCTGTGTGGAACCCTTACTTGATTAAACACATAAATCTTATTGAGTCAATACAACGGAGAGCCACGAGGCTGATATGTGGCCCAGACCTTGAGTATGAAAGACTTAAAAAACTAAACTGGCCTACCCTAGAATTAAGGAGAAAATATCTCTGTCTTATTCAGATGTACAAAATATCATTTGGTCTCTGTGCCGGATATAGATAGCAATAAGTACTTTGACTTAATAGAGAAGTTCCGTGTAAGCGCACTAAGCTCACTATTTATGATAATGAGTCAACTAAATATTCAAATGAGTTTACAAACCACCCAATTTATCCAGCTCATACAAAATTTATGTATTTTATTGGAAGGAACGAAACAAAAAGTCTGACATAACGTGGGTGACTGCGAATAGAGTGTCAGCACAGTTAACAACGATGAACGCTAGATATACAGTTCTATACAGGGCTTACAATTCGACTGGAGATATCAATTCTAATTATACTTGTATTTTCTTTTCTTTGTGAGTCTTTGCATACATGTTTCAACATTTATTTTAGGGCTTTGGCAAAAGTAAACTTCTCTTGGTTATCGGCTTATCCAATTATCTAAAGAACATTAACATTAATATAACGTCAGGATTGCCTGACTTAGATATACGCAATCGGCTATTGTCATTCACTTGAACTCGAACTGTCTCGGCATATTTGTCCAGAAGCTTGTTCATCTTATCCAAAGTAGCCATTGCCTTATTACACATTGCCACATGTGCATCTTCAGCCTTTAGTTTTCCTTTCCCTTTAAATCGTTTTCGCTTTTCTTTTGGACTTTCGCTCTCAGCTTTCTTTACGACTTCCTGTACATCGCTTTCCTCATTTAAGCTTGATTCAACACTGATATCAGTAGACATATGACTCAACTTGGTCTTCCATCGATCTTCCGGGCTCACCTTTTTCGCATACCTCATTTTTGATGCCAGAATCTCCGACATAGGTCCTGACACAGGAATAGAAGATTCGCTAGCAGCTTTAAGTTGACTTCTTACGATACGGCGAACACGATTAATTGCTTGCTGACTCTCTTGTTCAAGATAAAACTTTACAACTGGAGAAGACAATGGAAGCGATTCAAGATTCCTCTTAACATGTTGAAGAACATTTTCCCAACTTTCTCCGCTTTTTTCTTCATAACACTGAAGAACCAATGCTTTTTCTGGTTCAGTTATTCGTACACGTCTTTGTGCATGTGATGGACCTGTAGTATAAAATACCGAGATTAAAATATTTGTTGTTACAAATGCAAACTTGGGTATTTATCAATTGTTCAGCTCTTGATTTTAAATACCTTTATCGTTCTTATCCATCCGAGGTTTGATTCCTTCTAGTTTTCAGCTATATCCTTAGGGTACAGCCAAGTGTAATTGCACCCACAGCAGGAAGAGCATTGCGGCAAATAATCAAGCAGTTTACCAAAGCTCGGCTGATGGTTGTTCTTTAAATTATTCAATTTTCACACGAGGCCATGAAACTATTCATCATGAAGTGTGAACAACGATTTGATTAACTCATATGTTGACGCCATTTCGCGTGTGGCTTCAACCAAAAATACGGAAAGAAATAAACCAAGAGGTACAAGAAAAAAGAGACGTTTACTTCGTATTTCTTTATTACTGACAAATACGCTACCACTCATGGTCCCTCATGTACGTTCGTCACTGCCTTTGCAAGACTTTTTACAACGTTTGGTCCCTCTGCTACTCTTCCTTATTTCCTTGGGTTGTCCGTTCACATATTCAACAGTTCCTTTGATAAATCGCCTTCCATTTCAACCTGATTTCCCCTTCCATGGGCGTGACGTGTTCGGCATGTACCATCGTCACAGATATTTGTTTTGGCTTAATACCGGCGAATTACCAGAGACCCTTGAACAGTTAGTGTACGATATTGCACGGGAAATGCGTCGTCATAATAGAGTTGGGAATATTCGACAAAGGCAAAGAAGAGGAAAATTAAATTTGAAAAATCAAGTGTTGTTAGTGATGATGTGGCTCCGTAAATACCCTTATCTGGATAGCCTGGCATTGTTATTCGACATAAGCATACAGACTGTGTCAGCAATTATATATCATGTGGTTCCTGTCCTCTGGAGATATTTCCAAAGCCAAATTAGATGGCCATCGGTTGCAGAATGGAATGCTATGCGAGGTAATTGGCCATCGTTTCCAGATGCTGTAGGGTGTATTGATGGAACGCCCCATAGGATATATAGGCCAGAGTAAGAACCGCAGCGTGCGTTTTAAAGCGGACATCGCCATTGCCATCTCATGAGTACTCAAACTATCACTGACAATGAAAATAACATCAGATTTTTGCAAGCTGGATTTGTTGGAAGCATGGTTGATTCAATGGCATACAGACTTATGACTCAAGTAGGACCTGGGCAAGTACTTGATTTACCTCCTGGGGTCATTCTTTTGGCAGATCAAGGATATCCCGATGCCCTGCCACTTGTGACTCCATTTAGGCAACAGCAAATCAGGGGAATGGGAGCAGGGATCATGCGACAGCGTGCCCGGAAATTCAAGAGACGCCTTAGTCACTATCGTATTACAGTCGAACATGCAATCAAACATGTAAAGACGTACAAAGCTATAGGATCTCTTTGGCGCCACCCACGCTGGTTCCAACCACTTGTTGTTGAGCTCTGCACATTCCTTGCACAGTGACACATAGAATTATTCCAGGCAATGTAAACATCGTAAGAGTAATCGTTGTTGACAGTCACCCATACACGTTAAGTAAGAATTGCGTTGTTTCGTTCCTTCCAATGAATTGCATTTAAAACCATCTAACTATATCAGATTTTGTATGAGCTGGATAAATTGGGTGGTTTGTAAACTCATTTGAATATTTAGTTGACTCATTATCATAAATAGTGAGCTTAGTGCGCTTACACGGAACTTCTCTAATAGGTGAAACACGTTTAAGATCTAGCCATAAATTTAAACTGAGACCTAAACACGCCCACACAAATTATTTTAAATTTTCATTTTTCAATATAGATACACTAATGATTGGAACTCACTACCTTCTCATATTTTTGCGACTAAATCTCTAAGCCATTTTAAATCAAGTTTATTGTCGCTTTTATTATCTACTCAACAGTAATCTGTTTTATTAACTAGTTGAATATACACTCAATTGAAGAATCGTTGTCGGGTTCAGAAACATAGAACATAAAAGCTGAGACCGAAATGGCACATGGCAAATGACATAATTGTATTATAATTTATTCATTTGCGCCATCCATGCAGTCGGTTTAGAATGCCAAACGCGTATTAAAAACAGTGCATGATGCCACGGGTCGCCGGTCACAGCATGCATCTAATTAACGTACTTCCCATGTGCCATTGCGGTCTCAGCTTCTATGTTCTATGTTTCTGAACCCGACAACGATTCTTCAATAGCCCACCTCCGAGATATGCTTCGCTTGTCACGCACAAAGGTTTCAGTATGAGACTAAGTGCTAAATTAAATTTATTTTTACCGCCTTTCACGAATGACTGAGCCTTTAGCACGTAACCTCATACTGAAGCCTTTGTGCGTGACAAGTGAAGCATATCTCGGAAGTGGGTAATTGAGTGTATACATATGTAGATATTTTATTCATATATAATTTTGTACATAGTCATTTTAATAACATATATTTTTAGAATTTTGTGTTTATGTATGTATACGTGTCCCTGTCTATTTATATAAGGAGAACAGTTTTTATATGGGAATTCAGTTTCCCCCTACTGTTGTCCTCCCTCAGTATATTATTGTTAGTATATGTACATTTTTCATTTCCGTTTGTTTGTTATATATATTTCATATATTTGTATGTTCATTAGTTTTGGGAAAGTCATTAAATAAATAAATAAGGATGAATAAAATGATTTCCAACTTTTGTGATTTGGCCGCCATCTTTGTGCCTCTCAAGGACACAAAGATGCATGGTGGACCCATACATTACTGGTATGATCAATCACTTGCTCTCTGTATCTATAACTTCTTTTAGCTAGAATTTTGGCCGAGGTATACAGTTTATGTTGCTCTTTCGGTCTGTGGAGGTTTTATCATATATGAGTCTTTGGAAAAGTTTCGATGGCGTAGGTGAAAGCTAAGAATAGATTTTCATAAAGCAGTTATTGGGCCATTCATTACTTTCCCAAATAATATTTTAAAAAATAATATGAATGAGAATAAGAACGATAAACAGTATGTAAGAGAATAAAGATTGAGTGAAGATCAGAATTTAAATGAAATAGAAAAACATATAAAACAACATACAGTAATCAAGCAAATATCTATGGGAAATAATGAAATTATATGACCATGAAAGTCTAACTGGTAGGAATGGTATGAATATTATGGTATTTTATTAGCATTCAATAAAAAAAACATCACATACCTTCATTGCTTCCTCAATATATGGAACCATTGTCCCACTTTCAAAACTGTCATTGATGATTAAGCTGTATTAATAGTAAAAATGAATAAAGTTAGCTGAGTCCAACAATATTGTGTATTGTAACAGTTAAATATCATCATCCTCGTCATTAACATTTGATTGTGTCATGTCATGTCACATTGCCACAAGTGAAAATATATATCGAGAAGATATCCAGTTTGATTGGCAAATGAGCAAAACTCCTTATTCACATAATAATTCTTAAATAATATATTTTTTGTATCTTTCAAAAGCCCATAATTTATTCTAACAAGCATATATCATTTAATATAAAAAAGAAATTTGCTATCAATACTATTTAACATCGATCTTATTCCCTTATCAACTGTTGACATTATGAAAGTGGTCAGTAAGATAGCACTTAATTTGATCTCATCCCTAACATGATATTTGACAAACCTTCTTGCCCATTGACCAGCTCGTTCCACACCACTGCCATGGATGAGAATCATCAATTTGCTACATTCAAGAGCATCTTTACTCATAAAGAAAAACCCTTTGGGTTCATTTGGACGAGCATCAACCTGCACAGTTTGAATGAATGAGAATAGTGAGAATTATGACAATGAGATGCAAATCAAAATGGGAATACAGTGGATGAGAATAAAATGCTGGTTAATAACATTGCACAAGAATAGAGAGAAGGACAAAGAAATGTCAAATAACAGAGAATGGTAATAGAGAGAAAATGAGAATGAAATGCAAATAAGAATAAATGAAAATAAAGATGAGAAGCAAATAAGAGAAAATTGGACTAGTGAGAATGAGATGGAAAGAAGAATGAATGAGAATAGAGTTCATTCTGTTACTACTTTATGTACATACATACTAAATGATAAAAGAATTTGTATTCATCTTACTGGAATGGTAACTTTCTCAAGGTGAAGCTTGTTTTCAAGGTATTCATAGACATATTCTGTAATAGCCTGAAATATTAATCAGTGAAGATATCAAGACATAACCACAATATGGACAAAAAAGACAGCAGCCCTTGAATGTATTGCTGCACTGATAATGGGGGGGGGGGGGGGGGGTTATGGTTAATAACCCAGTTCAGAGTTTAAGAATCGATTCCAGTGCACATGCAATTTTATCCTGAGTTTCTCACTTTCTTTTGTTTGATTAAAAACAAAGGTAGGGTTAAACAAAAGCAGGTGAGAAATTCGGGATAAAATCACCTGAGCACTGAAAATGATTTTTAAACTCCGAACTAACTTATTGGGTTGGCCAGGATAAAAAATACATCTACATAACTATATATATTCTATAAACTAGCTTAAGTGCATGCCATATATCTGTGGAACAATTAGCTATGTAGCTATGTAACAATACTAGCTATGTAGCAGTAATGATAAAAAGGTAAATTATATACCGTGGAAAGATGAATAAACTTACTGACGTTTCGGACGCTAGTCCGTCGTCGGAGTAAAAGAGAAAGAAGTGGTAGAAAGGAGTGTATATATGATAGAATAAGACAAAAGAAACCAATAGACTCAAGGTAGGCAAGGGAACAAAAACAAACAATCAAAAGACAAAAGAAAAGGTTAGTTGAAAGCAAAGCGTTCATTAATCCCGTTGGGACTAAGAGTGCCCAATAGGCGAATAAGCCGCATTTCTTTGGTCTTGCGACAGTCATTGTTGGCAATCAGGAGAGAACCAACGAGCTAGCCCTACTCATGTATATATATGTTTATACCAAGTTTTGAGCAATCCAAGATTATATTGGTAAGAGGTTCGAGCACCCTTAGCTAGTGCTTACGGCTATGTAAACTATGCTTGCCATAAACGTATTATTACGCGGTTAAGCATGAAGTATAAGGGAATAAAGAATAAGGGATTAAATAAATAAAATGCAGGCTGTTGAGCAAGGAATAAAGAATAAGGGATTAAATAGATATGCACGTGAAAATTGGGAATTACATCACCAGCTCTATAAAAGAAATGTTAATGTAAAAATAAAAGGAGCAGCAGTTAATACTTGAGGACTTCGTTGTTGGTTTTGGGCCCGACGCTAGATTTTTATAGGCAGAGTGACGGACGGTACATTTTTGGGAGCAGAGCAAGGTTTGAGATTCTGGAAGCGTCAGGTTCAGTATTAAGTGCTAGCTCATGGAAACAAGATCTAAGGCAAGGAATAGGGAAGAACTCTCCGAATCTGGAATGCATTCTGGTGTTGAGGAATACAAGGATTTGCCAGGACCGGCTGGAGATCAAAAGAACGAAGCCTTTGAAAGACGATTTACGGACATCTTGAAGGAGGTTAAACATTTTGTCGCAAATGCGGACGCCGAAAAGAACGAACTGGAGAGTCAAGTTAATAATCTTATTGTAATAATCGAGAGTCAAAAAATGCAAATACACCGTATGCAACAAGTAATGGATGAGAGATTGCAAGGATTAGAGAATCGCCTTAGTGCAATAGAAGACAAGAGATTGGATCATGTTAGTGAAACTGAAACAATGCTATTAACTTACATTGATAATAAAGTGAAAGAAGTAAAGGATTCAATTGACCTAATTCACTATGACGTCACTGCATGTTTATGTGGGGGATAGAATCGTCAAATACAATAGAAAATTCAACTATATTTGCTCCTAGCGAAACAGTTTAATCTAAAATGGCCTGGTTTTCAGATATAATATGTGTTAATAGTGTACTAAAAATATTCTGAGCGTTTGCTGGCTATTCTATTTCTCTTCGTGGAATGATACGGGATTTAGAGCAATTTTCGGTTAGTTTGCGTTGATTTGACCCCCTCCGACGACCATGATCCTTTGCGTTTAAACAATAGATTGTTGAATATTTTTTTGATGTGACGTCACAGTGAAGTAGGGCAATTGTACGGGTTGAACTTATCGAAGATCGATGGAACAGAAAACTAGATGAAATTAAAGAAAACAATGGACTAGATTCGAAAGAAACCATTTCTACACCAGCCACCAATTTGGTAAGTATGAGCAGTCCTCATAAAGTTTCTAAACCTATACAATCACCGCCTACGTATGACGGGAGCCAACCTTGGGAAGCGTATAGCGCTCAGTTTGAAATTGCATCGCAAATAAATGGCTGGATAGTGGAAGAGAAAGCTAAATTTTTGGCAGCTAGTCTAAAAGGGAACGCCACACTGATTTTAAGTAACCTTTCTGATGAAAATAGAGGTGAATATGATTCACTTGTGAAGGCTTTATCTAATCGTTTTGGACCAAGTCACCAATTTGAATTAGCGAGAGCGAAATTTAAGACAAGAGTGAAAAAACGCGAAGAGACATTGCCTGAGTTGGCCGCGAACATAGAGAGACTAGTGAAACTCGCTTATCCAAAAGCTGAATCAGAGTTGCCAAAGACCAGTTTATAGATGCGCTTAATGACGAAGAAAGCAGAATACGCGTTAGGCAAGCCAGACCGAAGAATGTTCAAGGCGCGCTAGAAGTTGCGCTCGAATTAGAATCTTATCATCTAGCTGATCGTTGCAGTGGCGGATCCAGGATTTTTCAAAGGGGGGTTCCGTTTCTTAAACTGTGTATAATTCTCTTTTGTTTAGTCGATGTTTGACAAAAAAATTGGCTCTAATCACCTAATTTATTATCTAGTAACGGAACTTAAAGGCAAATTAAACATTATAACAGCAAATATTTATCATTTCGTGTTCAACATTATCCTTGAGGATACTTTTAAGCAAAATTTACATAAGACATATTTCTATTACCTAAAAGATCAAACCTTCAAGGGGGGTTCCGAAACCCCCCCCCCCCCCCCCCCCCCTGGACCCGCCACTGCGTTGGGGACATTATCATTCACGTGGAAACGCTCGTCAAGTGAGTGTTCAAGAAAAACCGGCAAAGGTTGAAGAAAAAAATGTAGAGTCCGAGATTACAAGATTGGGGACATTGATTGGACAAGTTCTAGAAGAAGTAAAGCAAAGAGGCCGGCAGAGAAGAGTTGATAGACAAAAGATGAGATGTTTCAATTGTCAAGAGACTGGACATTTTCAGTCTGTGTGCCCATTGCTACAACAAACTGCAAAACCAGTTCAAAGAGTACCATTTAGACAACGATGTTATTCTGAAAATGGACAAGGTATCAATCAGAGAGAGTTTCCAACACCACGACAAGGCACCACAGTCTTCCCACAGTCAAAACACGGCACCACAGGCTTCCCACAGTCACAACAAGACACCACAGGCTTCCCACAGTCACGACAAGGCACCACAGGCGTCCCACAGTCACAACACGGCACCACAGGCTTCCCACAGTCACAACAAGTTACCACAGGCTTCCCACAGCTACAACAAGATGCCGCAGGCTATCCAAGTGTACATCAACGCTTCCTTCAACCAAATCAGAATGTCACAGGGTTCCCGCAGCTACAGCCAGTTGCTTCACCGTACCTTCAGCAACGCCAACATATCGCAAGGTTCCAACGATCACAGGGAAACAATAACAGAGGTTGATCACAGGATCAGGGAAACTACCAAGGGCCGAGTTCACGGGGCTGAATTCGGTCATTCAAGAGAATACAAATGCCCTAGAAATTACAAGCTTTAATGGCGGAAGTGGACTCTTTATTCCGGGATTTATTGAGAAAACCGCATGCGGTCCCCTGATTGATTCTGGTGCAGACGTTTCACTTTCAAGCACAAAATTGATAGAAGAAATAAAGAAAAAGACCTACATTCAGCATGCATGATAGTGTAGAAGAAAAACTGAAAGTACTTCGTGGTGGAATTGTCAATGTACAGTCTAAATGCCAAACGACGTTACGAATCGGAGAAACTGAAAGCAAACATGAGTTTTGGGTGGTTCCTATGACTGCGCAATGCTTGTTGGGTGGAGATTTCTTGAAAAACCACAACTGTATAATTGACTATCAACGCATGGCATTGACAATTGATGATGCAGACGTTCCTATGGAGAGTTCTGAAAAATCAAGTTCACCTGAGGTACTACGAGTAGTGTTGGAGCAACCACTAAAACTGAGGCCTTATACAGACGCAGTCGTCAGAGGACGAGTCATTGATACTGATAAGCAACATGGTTGGATGATCGTCAGGCCACAACAAGACTTTTGCGAAAGTGAAAGCGGAAGAGTTATGGTTGGTAGAACGCTAGTAGATTTAAAAGAAGGTTATGTGCCAGTAAGAATTTGTAACCTCTCACCAGGAAGAAAAAAATTGCGCAAGATGACAGAAATTGTCGTTTGTGAGCCGTGTGTTAGTGTATTTCAAGCTTCTCCCACGAAAAGCGTTCATTTACTTGCAGATGATGAACCAGATAAAGAAAGAAGGCAGAAAGTTCCAGAAAGGCTTCAAGATGTTTATGAACGAACTGCACAACATTTAGATAAAGAACAACAGTAAGTGTTGGAACAATTTCTCATTAAGGAACAAGACATGTTCTCAAAAGGACTAGAAGACCTTGGGCATACCAATCTGGTTAAACATAAGATTGACACGGGAGACACACTGCCCATCAAGCAGCACCCACGCCGTCTTCCCCTCTTTGCACGTCTATGGAATCAAATACCACCTTTCATTAGGAGTTTATCCAAAAAAAACTTCCAAAAGGAAATCAAAACCGTTTTATTAAACGATCTTAATATTAATCGCTATGATACTGAGATCTTCAAACTTTTTAAGTAAGTCTATCTGTAATGAGCTATTTTTCATTTTCTACTCAGTGAACTACTTTTCATTTCCTATTCAGCTCTTTGTACTCTGATATTAACATTTATTTATTATTAACATATAAAGACATCTTTGTAAATCTACGTGTATATTCTGTGAATTTAACCTGCCTAGACTAGCTTTAGCTATATGCAGGTTATATAGTTTTTCTTTTTTGTATTCTTTTATTCATCAATAAAGTTAAAGTTAAAAGCAGAGGAAGCATCACAGGCTGTTAATGAGATGTTAGAGAAGGGTGTGATTGAACCATCTTCAAGTCCATGGTGTTCACCCATTGTGTTGGTGCGTAAGAAGGATGGATCTACGAGGTTTTGCGTAGATTATCGAAAGCTTAACAAAGTCACACGAAAAGACGCATATCCACTTCCACGATTGGATACGACGACAGATTTACTCTCTGGCTCTAGCTGGTTCTCAACACTTGATTTAAAAAGTGGTTATTGGCAAGTGCAAATGGAAGAGGACTCGAGGAGAAAACAGCATTTCCCACTGGAAAAGGACTTTGGCACTTCAAAGCTATGCCATTTGGATTATGTAACGCGCCAGCTACTTTTCAACGACTCATGGAAGCTGTTCTGGCCCAATTGCCTTTCGAAACTTCATTGGTCTACATAGATGACATAATTGTTCATGCCGCAAGTTTTGATGATGAAGTAAAGAACTTGAAACAAGTGTTCCAGAAGTTGAGAAACACAAACTTGAAACTAAATCCCAAGACGTGTGTACTGTTCGCAAGAGAAGTAAGTTTTCTTGGACATATTGTCGGAGCAAATGGAGTTTTTTGCAGATCCCAAGAAAGTTGAGGCAATACAGAAATGGCCAATTCCAGTGAATGTAAAAGACATCAGACGTTTCCTTGGTTTGTGCTCTTACTATAGACGCTTTATACATAACTTCGCAGAAAAAGCAAAGCCCCTGCACAAGTTGACAGAGAAAAACAGCTCATTTGAATGGTCAGAAGAATTTCAAGCTGCCTTCGTTGAGTTAAAGCAAGCTCTACAAAATCCTCCAATATTGATTTATCCTGATCCCAAGAAGACTTATGTCTTGGAGACAGATGCAAGTAAAGTTGGCATAGGCGCTGTTCTTTCTCAGATGAAAGACGGAACTGAGCACGTATTAGCATACTTCAGCAGAAGCTTAACTAAACAGGAAGCAAACTATTGTGTAACAAGACGAGAAGTATTGGCTATTGTAAGCGCCGTAGAACACTTTCACCCGTACTTGTACGGTAGCGAATTTCAACTAAGAACTGATCACTCAGCTCTTCAGTGGCTTCTGCAATTCAAGAACCCCAAGGATCAAATTGCTCGTTGGTTGGAAAAGCTTCAAGGAAATAATTTTACTATCATTCACCGACCAGGTTCAAAACATGGGAATGCAGACGCATTATGAAGACGCCCATCTGCTGACACAAGATGTAGATATTGCGAGCGCAGAGAGATTTCAGAAGGATTATGTTCTGAAAAGGATGAAGACCTCCAAGATGACCAAGATCATACATATCCAAGTATTTCGTTTTTACAAGCAACTCCGAATGAAAACAGTGGGGACTACGAAGGGAGATGTTGGAGCACGAGTGAACTACGAGAAAAACAGCTTAATGATCCTTCACTGCGTGACATTATACTGTGGTTAGAGAAAGAGATTAAACCAAGCTGGAATGAAATAGCTTCTTTTAGCCCTGAAGTGAAAGCATACTGGGCTCAATGGGACTCATTAATGTTACGAAATGGTGTGCTTTATCGCAAGCTGGAAAGTAATGGAGATACCACATCCTACATGCAGCTAGTAGTACCAAAACAACTGCGTCCAGAGGTTTTCAGGCAACTTCATGCTGTACCGACAGCTGGACACCTTGGTGTTACGAAGACCCTTGCAAAAGAAAAGAGTAGATTCTACTGGGTTTACTGTAGAAGAGATGTTGAAAATTGGTAGTCTACAATGCGAAGAATGTGGAAAAAGAAACGGTCCCCGGAGAAGAACAAAGGCACCAATGAAGAAGTATATATCTGGTGCTCCAATGGAACGAATAGCAATTGATGTTTTAGGTCCTCTTCCTTTAAGTGATACAGGTAATAAATACTTGTTAATCGTTGGAGATTACTTTACAAAATGGACAGAAGCCTTTCCAATGCATAATCAAGAAGTTGAAACCGTAGCAGATATCCTAGTACGTGAGTTTATCTCAAGATTTGGAGTACCACAGTAACTTCACTCGGATCAAGGAAGAAATTTTGAAGCTAAAGTTTTCGCAGAAATGTGTCGATTATTGGGAATAAAGAAAACCCGTACCACACCTTACAGACCACAATCTGACGGAATGGTGGAACGTTTCAATCGCACATTGGAGAATCAATTGTCTAAGTATGTACAAGTAGACCAACGAGATTGGGATACCTATGTGCCGTGCGTAATGATGGCATATCGTTCAGCTACGCATGAACCTACTGGACACACTCCTGTGAATTTGATGTTTGGCAGAGAGGTACGTTTACCAATAGACATTATGCTTGGGACTCCAGAAGATCACAAGGGAGAGAATCAGACATATGACAACTACATTTCTAAGTTAGAAGACAGCATGGCCTGCGCCCATGAATTTGCTCGAGTGAACTTAAGGTTATCGAGTGACAGAATGAAACGAAGGTACGACGTTACCTCAACTTGTGACACATACCGTGTTGGAGATGCAGTTCGTTATCACACGCCCAAGAGGAAGAAGGGACTATCTCCCAAACTCACTAGTAACTGGGAAGGACCTTATTTAGTGAAAAGAAAAATCAACGATATGATTTACGAAATTCAAATATCAGCACGAGCCAAACCAAAGATTGTTCATAAAGATCGATTGTGTAAGTACCATGGTCAAAGTTCTGACTGGTTTGAAAGAAAAATCGAACAGCAGTGTTCGGACGTTCCCCATGCAAGCATGAAGAACAAGTCTACTAAGGGAAAATCTTCAGATCAAAGCTTGAAGAACCGAAATGCGGATCAAAGCTTGAAGAACAGACCTGCAGATCAAAGCTTGAAGAACAGAAATACGGATCAAAGTTCGAAGAACAGACCTGCAGATCAAAGCTTGAAGAACAGAAATGCGGATCAAAGCTTGAAAAACAGATCTACCAAACAAGCAAGCACAAGACTTAAAAGGAACACTCAAAGACCTAAACACTTTAGTAGATATGAAGTGCCGGTTCTGCATCACTCGAGTGAGGTACCATTGAGGTACCATTGAGGTACCATTGAGGTACCTCCCCCCTCCCCCTCAGGATCTTTACAGAGATGACGTTATAGCTATTCTTATGTTTTTAGTTGACTGGATTGCACCACATCCTATATTTTACGTCAAAGTTTGATCCTAATAAAATGTTCTGATCTAATTATTCATAAAATATAGTTTTTCTGTCACAAAGCCTATTGTTAAAGGATTAGACTCTTTTTACTTTATGCTTTTGTTTCACCCTAATTGAGTTCTACGAAGTTGACTCATCAAAAAACAAACAATTAGATGACTTGCCCAAGGAACAACTTTTATTCATAAAACGCTCAATGCATGTGAATACAAAAAAAAGTTTAGTTACAGCTCTTTTCATTATTCAACTAAGTATTATGTTTTGATTGTCAGTATATATTTGTTCAATAGAAACACCCGTCACTTGAAACAATAGAGGACTGTGTTCTACAAAATTTGCGAGTCAAAAAAACCTACTAGATATCAAGACCACGTTTGTAAACAATAGAAGACTCAACAAACACAGTGTTTTGATTGATTTTCATAGTTCAGTCACTACAGCTAAACTCCGAACTACACATTTTGCCAGTCGGGTATCGACTTGGCTATCGCTCTCAATCGTTCTGATCGTCGCGGTGGTTTTAAGATTTTACCAAGATATTTATCTGAATCTTGATAGCTAATCCACTTCACAGATTTTTCTTTGCTTGACGGAGGAGTTGGTAGGAAATCAGGTGGAGGTGGCAGGGATTGTGTTTTGGGGGTGCTGAATGAGGAGGCAATTGAAGAGGGTTGATCAAGACTAGTCGTGGTTCTTAATGGAGTGGAAGGAACCTCCGGTGAAGCTGAAGCTCTCGCTCGATTGAGTTCCAGAGCAGGAGTTCTAATAGGTTTTTTTGACTCGCAAATTTTGTAGAACACAGTCCTCTATTGTTTCAAGTGACGGGTGTTTCTATTGAACAAATATATACTGACAATCAAAACATAATACTTAGTTGAATAATGAAAAGAGCTGTAACTAAACTTTTTTTTGTATTCACATGCATTGAGCGTTTTATGAATAAAAGTTGTTCCTTGGGCAAGTCATCTAATTGTTTGTTTTTTGATGAGTCAACTTCGTAGAACTCAATAGGCCCTTTGCAGCTAGTGGTCACGTGCTTGGATACCGCTTAGCAACACAAAACTGGAGAGCAAGCCTTCCAGTAAACAAAAGTTGTAATAGGTCAAGCACGCGTGGTTTTATACGATAGTTTCATCGTTCAAAACGCTTAATCCTTTTGCCCTATCTACAAACACAGTAAGATAATCTTAAATTCTCTCCTTTGGACTCGATTTTTGGTTCGAAGTAACGATATTCTTCGCGTTATCGCGAAAAAATTGTCACCGCCGGCCCGCTCGACGGCTGAAAAACATGGCGACTTCGCAAGGTATGTACTTCAAAACTCTCCTTTTTTTTGGTTTCTTTTCAATTATTGGACTTCTAAAATCTCTAAAATAACAGTTTAGATTGTGAATGGTGATCGATTGTAATTGGACGGCATTTTAATGGACGATTTGTTTATTTTTTGTGAGAGTGATTCCACGTCTAAAGTCAAGACTAACCCATGTTTACATATATTCGCTGTAGATGTTAGAACTCCCGACGAGCCATCACATACCAAGAAAAATTCTTCGTACCATTGTTGTGTTCCCTTGTGTAACGGAGATTCTCGATATCATCCTGATTTAAAGTTTCACCGCTTACCAGGCCGTGCAAGGGATGAGCAATTGAAAAAGGAATGGCTGGTGAAGATACGAAGAGATGTGGGCCCACACTTCAAGGTATATAGGAATCTAACAATATCAATGCACAATACGAATTGCCTGTGGATCTTTAAAAAACTGTAATGAAGATAAAAATAGTTGAATACAGTTACATTGTTATTAAAAGGACATTTGATTTATAATAGGTTAACAAAAGTACCAGAGTGTGCTCAAAACACTTCACTGAGGAAGATTACAATCCTCCCACTGATTCTGGACGTCAGTTGCTAAAAAGAGAAGCTGTACCATCAATCTTTGACTGGTCAACCAAATCCAAAGCAAGAAGAAAGATAATTCGACAAGTAGATAGGTAATGAATATCACATATTTCTACTTCAATACATTTCATTTAGACTTGACTGATGGAATTGTACTTGATGTTTATTTTGGTTTAAACCAAAATAATTTTATAATTTTAATAATTTAGTCTTTTATAATTTTTTATTTAGTGTGAACTGAGTGTGAACTGAGTGTCATCATAATTTCAAAACCTTTTTACAGAGACACTCAGACAGATGAAAGTGATGACAATGAAGATAATAGTCCCAGCACTTCTACAACCTTCAGCATGGATGACCTACAAGCACAAGTCCAGTCACTCAGAGCACAGTTCCAAGATGCACAAAAGCAACTTGAACAAAGTAGAAATGAAACTGCAGCTGCCCTCACTGAAATAAAAAGGGTTAAAGTTGAAGCTGCAAAAGAAATTGAGGACATTAAGAGGCAAGCTGCAGAACAATTAGCACTTAATAAATTTGGGCTTGAGAGATTTGGCACAGACAATGAGATCATAAGATTTTATACAGGTTTCCCATCCTATTTACATATTCAGTTCTTTTTTAAGTTTTTGCAGCCATGTGCTGCACAAATGACATATTGTTATGCCTCTGGAGAAAGAGAAAGTAGACCAGACTCAAGAAATATGCTTCTTGTGGATGAATTGTTTATGTTTTGTGTACGCCTCAAACTAGGTCTATTCGGACAGGATTTAGCTCATAGGTTCCGAATACATAAATCGTCAGTTTGCAGGAAATTGATCACATGGACTAATTTTTTGTATTTTCTTCTTGGTAGTCAAGTGATCTGGCCTTCAAGGCAAGATGTTGATAGGTTTATGCCAGAAGGTTTTAAAAAGCTTTATGCAAGCACACGTGTCATTTTAGATTGTACAGAGATTTTTGTTCAAACACCTACCTCCCTACTACTTCAGTCGCAGCTTTATTCTAGTTATAAGAGTAATACTACACTCAAGGGTTTGATAGGCATTACCCCTAATGGAGCTATTAGCTTCGTTTCTAGCCTTTACACAGGGGGGATTAGTGATAAGGAAATCACAAGGTGCAGCGGCATTCTAGATTTGTTAGAACCTGGTGATTCAGTCATGGCAGACAAAGGGTTTGACATTGAAGATTTACTTAGGGAGAAGCGGGTAGAGTTAAATATTCCTCCGTTTCTTGAAAGTCAGGAACAATTCTCTGCCGCAGATGTTCAAAAAACAAAGACACTAGCAAGTCTTAGAATTCATGTCGAGAGGGCAATAAGAAGAGTCAAAGAGTACCACTTTTTTGATTCAGATGTGCCATTGTCCACTTTAGGTTCAGTCAATCAGTTATATACTGTAGCCTGCCTCCTTACAAATTTTCAAGGCCCACTTATTTTATCCAATGGTAATAATGAGGCATAGTGTCTGTAAGAAGTTGGTGAATGTATGATTAATGTGGCTTACATAACCCATTAGATAATCTTTAATGCAGGTTGGTTTATCATGTGTCTTGGATTGCTTTTTGTAACTATTTCAATTTGTTTGTAAATGAAAACTCAAAAAAAAAAACTAATGAACAAACACAAAATCTAAATAGCACAAATAAATATAATACTAATATGATATAAATATAATAAAAATAAATTAAGATTATGAATTGATTTGTCATTAATAAAAATAATATAATATTTGTTATCATAAGAAATCTGGCCATGGTTTGAGAACAACAACAAAAATCTTAGTGTATTAATGTAAATAGTAATTGAAGAAAAAACTATCAACTTTGTCCTTTGCTTGCTGGAAAAACACTGAATCAAAATTAATTCTAGAGCAAACAAACAAATTTTCGTCAATGTAACTGAAAAAATCACACCATTCTAATCCTGTGAGTCCAAGCTGGCACTGGATCTGGTAATAATAAATGTCTGTTGTTTTCAGTTTGTACTGGTTAGTGTTCTGGTCCTTGGTGAGATACCTCACATTGTCAAATGATGTTTCCCCCTCTTTAACGACCTTTATTTCTAACAAGCCAAAGGGATTCTGACCATTATTTACGGCATCAAGGTCATAAACTTTCCTGTCTGGGCTACAACCTAGCCATGGGCACTTTGGGTGGACAATCAGCCCAGATGGGAAGAGGTTTACTCTTCCACCCTTTGCATTGCTAGCATAGACCATGGCAGCATGTGGTTCAAGTTCAATGCCTCTTCTCATTGCTGCAGTTTGTACAAATCTGGTGGGGTTTAGCTGATTGACAAGGGTGTCAAAATGTGACACCCGGCGAGCGACAATGCCAAATTTGCTTGCTGTTACCCTTTTTTTTCTGAGCAGGTGCCATACATCACTCTGACTTTGAGTGACTGTTTGCTGCTGCACTCTCAGTGATGACTCTGTTGTCACAGACAATGTTCCAAATATAGATTGTTGACGACTGTCAAGACAGATTGACACATTGTTATTAAATCTGTCCTCTGCACTTGAGAGGGGAAGCTCTGGGAAAGAAGTGCAAGTAAAATCATTTATGATGTAGTCAGTTGACATCTTTTGTTGATATGACAGGACACAGCCTTTTGGGACATTTCCAAACTTGCTCTGTACAAATGGGATATTGCCAAGTTGATCTTGATTGGGCAGAATGGTTGTAAAGAGAGGATAAGGTGGTTGGAAGCCGTTAAAGTGCTCTTTTGTGAGGGTAGGATACTGGGTAGATGGGGAATACAAATTACTCTTGATATATCTACTGTACGAAGCGCCAAGTTGGGGTTTTTTCACTAGCACGTCTTGTATTTCTTTTTGTGCGATTTTGGATCCTCTAGGTATGCTCCAACGCTGCTTCATGCTGGTACATGTTAGCTCATCAGGCAATGTCCGATGTCCCAGTTGCTTAAGAAGGGCTAAATAGTAAAGAAGCCCGATCACATGATGGCAGTATCCACCTGCCCCGGCTACACATGAGCACAGCCCAGACAGCAATGTCAAATTGTTGTTCTGGACTGACACCTCTAAAATGTGCGGTGGTTCAGACTTCCTCATTGAGCGGTAACACTTGCATTTAACTCTCACGCACTGGTCGGTATATATCACTAAAAAATTGGAAAAATTAGTGTGAATTGTCTGCCATTCATATCATAATGAAATAGAAAAAACATTTTGGCTATCAAGTACCTTTAACGTCATGTAAATAGCCTGGTTCCGCCATAAATTTGTACGCTTTCGAAGTGCTTGTGCAGCCAGACTTCTCTATAGCGTAGCTCCCTACATCATCGAAGGTGAGGGAAGGAAAGATAGAGATGTCTTGAGTTTCTACTTCATCTAAAACAAAAATAAATATAAAAATATCAGTACGAAGAATTTTTCTTGGTATGTGATGGCTCGTCGGGAGTTCTAACATCTACAGCGAATATATGTAAACATGGGTTAGTCTTGACTTTAGACGTGGAATCACTCTCACAAAAAATAAACAAATCGTCCATTAAAATGCCGTCCAATTACAATCGATCACCATTCACAATCTAAACTGTTATTTTAGAGATTTTAGAAGTCCAATAATTGAAAAGAAACCAAAAAAAAGGAGAGTTTTGAAGTACATACCTTGCGAAGTCGCCATGTTTTTCAGCCGTCGAGCGGGCCGGCGGTGACAATTTTTTCGCGATAACGCGAAGAATATCGTTACTTCGAACCAAAAATCGAGTCCAAAGGAGAGAATTTAAGATTATCTTACTGTGTTTGTAGATAGGGCAAAAGGATTAAGCGTTTTGAACGATGAAACTATCGTATAAAACCACGCGTGCTTGACCTATTACAACTTTTGTTTACTGGAAGGCTTGCTCTCCAGTTTTGTGTTGCTAAGCGGTATCCAAGCACGTGACCACTAGCTGCAAAGGGCCTATTAGGGTGAAACAAAAGCATAAAGTAAAAAGAGTCTAATCCTTTAACAATAGGCTTTGTGACAGAAAAACTATATTTTATGAATAATTAGATCAGAACATTTTATTAGGATCAAACTTTGACGTAAAATATAGGATGTGGTGCAATCCAGTCAACTAAAAACATAAGAATAGCTATAACGTCATCTCTGTAAAGACCCTGAGGGGGAGGGGGGGGGTACCTCAATGGTACCTCAATGGTACCTCACTCGAGTGATGCAGAACCGGCACTTCATATCTACTCACTTTCAAGACTTTATTGTTCATTATCAATAAAATTCAAGGGTATAATTTGGGAGTAAATTAACGAAGATAATTTCGGCCATTCAACATAGGGAAATGGATAAGTATAGTGAAAAAAAAAAAAAAAAAAAAATCAAATGAATAAGTTCTATAGCCATGAGTGATGATTTAAGCAGTCCGTGACGGACACGAATTTTTGGGGGAGGGGGGTAGTGTTACGCAGTTAAGCATGAAGTATAAGGGAATAAAGAATAAGGGATTAAATAGACAAAAAATGCACGCTGTTGAGCAAGGAATAAAGAATAAGGGATTAAATAGATATGCACGTGAACATTGGGAATTACATCACCAGCTCTACGTAAGAAATGTTAATGTAAAAATAGAAGGAGCAGCAGTTAATACTTGAGGACTTCGTTGTTGGTTTTGGGCCCAACACTAGATTTTTATAGGCAGATCGAGAGTGACGGACGGTACAGTATCATTGATGAAAATTGTAAGATATTACTTGCGCTTACTAGAGAGATTATTACTTCCGTATATTATGCATGTATGTAATTAATTAGCATAACTGCACGTGGAGAATAAAGCAGAATAAGTGCGGCCATCTTGTTTCTTGTTGTGGTTAAAATACAACAAAAATTATGAAATAAATACATCAAAAGTTTGTTTTGCCAGTGGACACAGCATATTCTGAAAACAGTTTTGTACAAAGCTTTTACATATCATATTTAGTATTACCTCTCCTAGATCTTCATATCTATTTTGGTTCATTCTTCTGTCACCTCCAAACCAATCTAATTCAAAGCGTCTACCCTCCTCATCCAGAAGTACATGTAGACCACCAACCTCTGTGAACAAACAATAAAATGCAAAATTAAGTAACTGGAAATTAAGATTGAGCTTCTTTTACACCAAGATATCATTCACCTAGCATAGCAAAATAAGCTTACTCACCCTTGAATTGATAGCCAAAATCATTGATCGACAGCCTTGGTTTGCTTGTTCCTAAAACTGTCCCACAAAAAAAGAAGATATTTATTAACTTATCTTGAGCATGCCCATTAAGATTTAAGTGACAAGAAGCTAGTTTGACTTGGTTTTCTTATATCGTCTAAATAATGTAGTAGGCATTACAGCTAAAAAATATCTAAGATAATTCTAAGGAAACGTTCGTGGTACAGCAATGAAAATTTCATGGTACAAAGCGGTGCAATGTTTGGTCCAATATGTAATACTTACAGTTACCCATAGCCATTCTTTGTCTCTCTTTCGGACAAAAACTCAAGTGACTTCCGTAAAAATCGGCTGTACACGAGTCTTTGTACTCGTTGGGTTCCAAGAAACCACGAGACTGGAAAATTTGCGATCAAAAATTGAAATTAATATTTCACAGACGATTAAAAAAACTTTACACTACTTGAATATTACATACTAGACCTTGTGCAATGAAATGATGATGTAAAGTCTTACCTTAACGACTAAAAGAAGCAGGAATGTTGGACAAAACCCGACAAAACGAGGAAGAGAAAACCTTAGAAACAACCATGCAACTGTGAAGGTCTTCGGGGAATTTCCCTTGTTTGTTTGGTTTCATATTCGATTCAGCATTTTGCCAAGGCTTTCCTCTCATTTGACGAGTGAATCTGGAATGTAGTTTAACACAGGCAACCCATAGATATTTGTTTTACTGATTTCATAGCCGTACTTCAACGTATTGTGTTTGATTGAATTAACGGAAACACAATTGGACCGGAAGTTATTTCGAGTTTAAGAGAGAGGTAAGGGATACCGTCACAGGTTTCGTAATCTCATCTGCTTGTAATTTGTTTATATTTTTCATTTTTTTAAACTATGATTTGATGTGAGGTAAATGCCAAATAAAATAAAATAAAATAAAAATAATGTAACGGCATGTCGTACCATGTCCTTGTCGGCCAGGGCGTGCTGTCTATATGGTATATGTTTCACACTCATTAAAAAATCTTTCCATGGCACATTGGGCATTTTTTGACGTGTGGCAGTACTGGGACCCCAGTTTAATAGATAAAAGTGTAAGAGATAAATTGGAAATCCGGAAAATTAACATTTATTCAATTCAAAGCTTACAGTGTTTAAGGTGGCTGACCACTTTAGCAGAAAGTCGGGCAATCTTCTTTTTTTCCTTTTTTTTTGAAAGAATCACCTGTTTATTTATACTAAAATAATTATTCACCTCAGGCTCAGTGAATATCGAGAATAATTACCTCAACTTCGTTTCGGTTATTATTCGCCGATATTCATATCAAACATTGCCGTGCCGTATTTCTCTGTGCACTTCGCCTTCGGCGAATAATTGTCATATAGAACTTATTGTTTACTAAAGTGCAAAATAGTGCTAATTAAACAATAAAAAACAATGGAATTTGCATGGAATTGTGCTATTTAGCATTCACTAAAGTTTCACGGTTATATCGTTTGCATTCTATAGAGTTGTTTTCAAAAACCCGTGAAGCAAAGTGTAATATATCTCAATTGAAAATAAATGAAAATAGAGTGCTCACACTAAATCCTTGAAGCAAATACTAATTTTTAGCACTAAATAGTGATAATTAAACAATAGGAAACAAAGGATTCTGTATGAAATAGTACTAATTAGTACTATTTAATAATGTTCACGGTCTTAGTGCGGTGCACTCTACTAAATTAAATACTTAAATGAGCTTTCAGCTCATTTTTTAATTGCAGAAAAATTGTCGGCCTCAACTACTTTCTTAGTTAGGTTATTCCAAGATTGGATGATTCTTATGAAAAATGAATTTTTATAACAATTAACTTTTGCTTGCATAAATGATAAAGTTTTAAAGAGTGATTTGCTGTAGTGGATTTAAGCTTCAAAGTTATCGTAAAACTTGAGGTGACTGTGACCAAAGACTATCTTATAGCACTCTATTTAAAGAGAAATATTCCCTCCTAAGAGATAATTTGGCGCACCCCAATTGCTTACACCTGTCTTCGTAGGACTTTTCCCCTTTTCTTTGACGAAGCGCTAATCTAGAAGCTCTGCGTTGCACTTTTTCTAAAGCGTGTATATTTTTGACGAGATATGGGGACCAGACTGGTACCGTATATTCTATTATAGTACACTCAACAAAATTACTCGACTCTGATTGGTCGAGAGGAGTACAATTATAGCGCTAATTGTACTCCGTAGGAGTACTGAATTAAGTCGCTATGGCAACACGGCCAAAACAATGTCAAAACAATTATTTTCTATCATTTTGTACTTAAAAAAGATATAAATAAAATTTTAAAGCCGTAAGAACTAATCTTTTTTATGCATTTCAGTTGCGCGATGGAATGAACATCAGCCGCCAAATAGACAAAGACGGAACAGCGTCGCTTAGCAATTTTTACTGAAATTTTGTTGAGTGAACTATAAACAAAAAATCGCACGATCTTCTCGTACAATTTGGAAATTAATAGACACGAGTAATGTTTTGAAAGTTCATGTAATTGCACGAGCCTTTCTCGAGATCGTGCAATTTCCTATACGAATAGGCCTAATAAGGGAAAATTACAGTGTTAGCAGTTCCTACAGGACGTTTGATAGTTCTAAGAAGAATGAATGGAGCAACACGACAACCTGACTGTTCAAATTTCAATATTATTTAAATGTCATTCCTGGCCAAAAATATACTTTTTTAGTCAAAGTGTTTTTTGATTCTGGAACTTGCTTACTCCCCAGTCTTCCTTTAGAATTCACTTCTTTATTCACTAGAGTCAGCATGCCCATCACATCCTCCACACCAGCATTTTCTTTAAAAACCTTTATCAAGCTGCTAATGAACCAGCTCCCTTCCTCTTCATGACGATGAGAGGAGTACCCCTCAACGCTGGCGAATGCAGTGAGCATATCCGCATTTTCTGCCGTAGTTTCCCTATCACTATTCTCGACAGCAATGTCGGCTTCTGGCTCTGGCGGAGGTTGAGATTTTACTAACGATTTGGACCCACTTTCCTTGACTTCTGTTCCAGGATCAGCAGTTTTTCCTCGACAGGCGTTAATAAAAAAAAGCTTGGGTTTTCCGCAAAGTGCCTTGCAGTTTTTGTTATTAAACTTTTGTTGGATGCTTTGGATTTTGATCTCCTTTCTATCGCCGGCAAAGAAATAGTCTTTATCCCCGTGACTCATGATGCAGACAATTAAGCAGTCGTAGGCTTCGAAATCATACTTGGTAGTAATGCCTTTGAATTTATCCAAGAGTTCGTCTTCGGTGAGGTCAACGAACGTTTCGGTTTCAAAGTCCAGCTCTTTAAATAATTTTACAAGCCCCTCTTTATCCTTTTCTGAGCCTTTTCTTTTCTTATCTTTTGCGTTTTGAAAGTTTTTCATGTTGACAATCACGGCAAGTCCTTTACGGCTACTGGTCATCTTATATACAAATTCTAGTTCATGCGGCCGATGCTGCGGAGATATCAAGCTGAACTGCGTAGGTTTAATGAAGCTGGAATCATCTTCTGCTGCTGCATGTAAATTAGATTGAATTAATAAAGATCATGTAAGTTAACTACTAGTAACGACACAAGGTACTTCTTCTCAAAAGTTACACAGTAAATGAAACTCACAGTTTAAAAAATTTTAAGATTGTTGTGTGGTTTGTATTTGTTTGTTTGCTTGTTTGTTTGTTTTTGTTTTTGTTTTGTTTTGTTTTGTTTTGTTTTTGTTTTGTTTTTGTTTTTTGTTGTTGTTGTTTTGTTTTGGTTTGGGTTTTTTTTTTTTTTTCCTTTTTTTTTTTTTTTCATTTCTTTGGTTTTTTTTTTTTTTTTTTTTTTTTTTTTTTTCTTTTTGATTTTCGAGGAAATAGTAATCCTTTTTGTATGACGTAGGCCATGATGGACTGGGTCCTAGGGATGTGGTATATGTAACAGCTCAAACAGAGCAAACCTTGGCAACCAACTCAGTAGGAAGGTGAAACGAAACTAGGGAGGAAGTATACTAGTTTGAGCTTCATCGGTGTATAAAACATAAATGATGGATATAAGGGGGTGTAGATTTTGGGCACCCGATTGTCTGGTAACTACTGATTTTTAGGCCAATTTTCAGTTAACTTTAAACCTCATCCACACCCTCCATATATTCCTTCGTCGGAAAATGTCTCCATAGATCAGTGATTGCTTACGTACGTACCACTTAGTTTTTTTCTAAAAAACTTGAAGACCGAATCTTTGGCAAAGTGAGACGTTATGGTATATTTATTCGTTCCTGAAAGATCAAGAAGAAAAACAGTAACGAACAGCTCTGATCTTATTGTGAGATTGTTGTTTTTATGGTGCTTCCCAATCTCACGTGTATAAATCCATCTAGAAGTGTCCATCTGGTATAAGGTGGCGTCTGATGTGTTTCAGTAATCAGCTATTTTTAGACAGTGCCGAACAGCCAATCATATTCCTCGAAATTTCAGGCGCTGCGCTGATTGGTCTTTGTGAATATAGCCGGCAAAAGTAAAACAAGACGAAAATTAAATAACAATGGCGCTGGATAGTACTTGTGATTTGGATAGTAAAATCTTTGTTATAAAAATATTTCTGGGTGAAAATTGCTTTGACTTAGCAATAAACTTTTTAAAAATGATTGTAGCCCTCCCCATTTTATAGTATCGTCAAACATACCTGCAGACACTTGGTCACAGTCATCTTTACAGTCGATCTTCACCGGTGTGTCTAGTGGTTCTTCAGAACACACCCATTTCTAATGAAGCAAAACGTTTTGCATCAGTCGTAGCAAAAATGGCAACCAAGAGGCGCCAAAATAAGGCGCCATTTCGTTACGCGATTATAATTTTACTTTTGTAGATATGTGAGCAAATAATCGAGGATTTCACTTCAAGAACAGAGGTTGTGGGTACTTCATATCCCCACTCCTCAAGGGCGGATCCATCCAAATTTGGGGGGGGGGGGGGGCTAATTGAGTTTAGGTTTATCACCCTAACTATCAATTTATCAGTCATCAGAATGCGAGATGATAATATTGATAGTTGTCAATAACTAATATTATCACTGAATATACGATTGGACTAGGGGTGTATAGGTGAGAAGAGAGAGGAGGCATTAAGACAACTAACCTCATTGAGCCAACTTTTGATTTCTCTTAATTCCTCGATAGTGGTGTGTGTGAATGCCACTGCCTTGATCCGCCTCCTTGCTTCATCAATTTCCCTTAGCTACAAAGAAAATGTGCATTATAAATATCTTTTACCAATGCACTGGTTTTTTACTACAGTCGTTCTCAACTTGCACGAAATCGTGTTAATTTGCTAGTCTTTCCCGCAGCCGTTCTTAGTGTCGTCACGCAACGCTCACTCCCTTAACGGGGTAGACTAGCAATTTGCCATACCAGCTGAGGTGAACACGGCGCGCGAAGCATGAGTGGACAAAATGATCAGCCCTAAGCATGAAAGAACGAAGCAAGCATGACTGTAAAGTGAAAGTGTTTCTCCTTTCCATTCTGCTTGCTGTAGGCACGTTTATTATATTTTAGTCAAAAGAAAGCAGAAAAATAGACAGGGGTTGGTAACGTTACCTGACATATAGGGGCGCCTAACATATAGGGGCGCCTGACATATAGGGGCGCCTGACATATAGGGGCGATGGGGAGGGGAGGGGTGGTCTAAGAACTACGTTACCTTACATATAGGGGCGCCTGACATATAGGGGCGATGGGGAGGGAAGGGGTGGTCTAAGAACTACGTTACCTTACATATAAGGGCGCCTGACATATAGGGGCGATGGGGAGGGGAGGGGTGGTCTAAGAACTACATTACCTTACTTATAGCGGCGCCTGACATATAGGGGCGATGGGGAGTGGAGGGGTGGTCTAAGAACTACGTTACCTTACATATAGCGGCGCCTGACATATAGGGGCGATGGGGAGTGGAGGGGTGGTCTAAGAACTAAGTTACCTTAAATATAGGGGCGCCTGACATATAGGGGCGATGGGGAGGGGAGGGGTGGTCTAAGAACTACGTTACCTTATATATAAGGGCGCCTGACATATAGGGGCGATGGGGAGGGGAGGGGTGGTCTAAGAACTACATTACCTTACTTATAGCGGCGCCTGACATATAGGGGCGATGGGGAGGGGAGGGTGGTCTAAGAACTACGTTACCATTTATCCATCCATCCATTCGTTTATTTCTTATTCATTCATTCATTCGTCCGTACGTCCATCCGTCCGTCCGTCCGTTTGTTTGCTTGTTTACTTGTTTGCTTGTTTGCTTATTTATTTGTTTATTTGTTTATTGATTTATTCCTTCCTTCCTTCCTTTATTTATTTACTTGTGAGTCTCAAATGTGCGAGAAAATGCAAGGGTAACCATAGCAACAAGCGAGGATTATTTTTAGCGCCTCTTCGGTGCGCCTTTGCATCCAGGTAAAACTTACAACGGCACAACCGGTACCTTTGTAGGATGGTTCACTTTTTTCCACAATGAACCAGAAAAGGTAAGAAAGAAATGATGTGATGTTTTTAGGTAAAAGGACAATGAAACTTAAAGTAATATTGAGCATAACGTCTAAAATCTTTTTTTTTTTTAAATATTGACTTTGAGCTGTTTGACCTTGACTTTGACATTGGCATTGATTTTGAACTTTGACTATTCCTTTCTAACCCCATAACTGGAAAATTGTTTAGAAAACAAAGACAACTCTGAATATTTAATTTTCTTATTTGCTTATTTGTTATTATAAAAAGAAACTTCTTTATTTTTAATTGCTGCATGCATGAAAGATAGCCGGCAAAAAAAACATTTTCTCAAGCTTACATGTTCAAACTTAGAAAGTCATTTTGTTTATGTATGTTATCAATTCAATTCAATTTAATGTATAATTCAATTCAAGGTTGGTGCCTACGAATTACGAACCATTTTTATTCACTTTCAATTGTGTCAGTATTAAAACACACTAGAGGCCTGACTGGAATCTGGAAAAACGGGGGATCCCCGTGCATCTGAGTGCGATATTTAACGATATAAAACACCAATGATGTAAGCTTCTTTCTTGGTTGAAGTAAAAAAACCGTATTGCAAACTCGCTGTTGTGACCGATTTGATCTGAAACTTGTTTAAAATTCAACTAGTTGTATTCTTTCTAATATATGTATAAAATTTTATATATCTTCTCATGAATCATTTTAAACCAAATTTTGCCTTAAAAATGTAAAATGTTGTCCTAAACGGATACTGAATTTTTGCTGAAATAAGTATTCTCGACCAATTCTATTTTAAAATTCCGTAACAACAATTTAATTTATATTACCCTAGGTTGCAGAGGGATTTCTAAGTCAGTGAATCCGAGGGAAAAAATCCCTCTGGAACCCAGGGTAAATTTATGTGGGAACCCACGATCTCGACTGCAATTCGGAATTTATAGGTACGAGTGATATTTCAAAAGTTTTCAAAATTGGACGAGCTTTTAGGCGATTTCAATTTGAGAACTCTCAAAACATCACGAGTATCTATAATTTCCGAATTGTTTTGATCACTGAAAACGTCGCGTGTTAGTGTTTTTATGGTAATGTATACTCTTATCGAATATTGAATGGCGTCAGCATATGATCGATTTGCTAAAGTCACCAAAGACGTAGAAAGCTGAGATCAGTGAGAATAATGGGGAACTTTTCATTTCAAACAAAACACATTTATATTTATACTACAGTTCTCGAGACGGGTGATACCACCCCTTCCCATCGCCCCTATATGTCAGGCGCCCCTATAGGTAAGGTAACGTAGTTCTTAGACCACCCCTCCCCTCCCCATCGCCCCTATATGTCAGGCGCCCTTATATGTAAGGTAACGTAGTTCTTAGACCACCCCTCCCCTCCCCATCGCCCCTATATGTCAGGCGCCCCTATATGTAAGGCGCCCCTATATGTCAGGTAACGTTACCAAGCTTACTGGAAAAATACGCAAAAGTTGGGTTACAGTAGCCTGGGAATGAGGGACGGTGGCAAAACAGCTAAGCGCGCTATGATTGGCTGAAACAAAATTCACCGTTCAGCTGGTAAGGGATGGTTGGATTGTTTCCATGACAATGTCGAAAAGCACAAAGTTTTCTAGTGCACTTGTCTATGGAATGTAATGAAAATGACTTTATTGACGTCTACCAAAACCTACTTCATCGCGACGACGAAACACCGTGACGATTCCGCTCGTGCTATGTTGCTTTATGTTTTTTATGCGGCTTAGATAACTAAATAAAACAACAGAAAGCATACTTACGCCATGAAGAACTACTTCTTTAGCCAAACTATGTGCAACAATCACGATGTGCTCGGCCTTGGCCTTCTTGATGAAGTTGTTCCAGACATAAACAAAGTGATCCTGGGCGGATTCGCTACCCTGATCATGAAAATTTAAAGCCGAAGCAGTCAAGTAAAGAACCTAGTTTATCAGGAATCGTTTGACTAATTAGAGAGCACCACTCGCATATTCGTAACTACTAATAAAAATAAATAAAACAATTGTCATCGCTAATATAATCACCACCACAAAGTACAGCGTGGGAGAGGGGGAGGGGGGCAGCTCAACGGGGTCAAACTGAAAGCATGTGAAGGCGCATCTGGCACCCGTTATACAGTCCATGTATAACCCGGAGCACAGCTCTAACAAGTTTGAATTAGTTAGGGTTGATTTGAGAGGAGGGAGGAAAAACTCTACAAACTAATCCTGTACCTGAATAGGTCTATTGTTAGAGTCTACATTATCGTTCCCATTGGTAATAATCACACCAAATCCTTCCTGTAATAAAATACAAATATGAAATGAAAAAGAATTCAATTACACAATAACGGATCTTACCTGAATATTTTGAAAAAGAGGTTGGATACAGGAATTCTGAAGAACTTTGAAACCCCCGACTGCCTATCCCCAAAACAGAGCGGTGAGACCCGGAATTTAACTCTTACTTTAACAGCGCGAATGCTCGGGGAGACGCCTATTTCATTAGAGCGAATTCACGTGACGTCACAGCGGCCATGTTGGTTTACCAAAACGATACATTTTTTATTTATCCTCTGGAAATACTACAATAGAGTCTTTTACCCCCTGGGAGACTATATCCATTCTCACGTAAATCAGATTAGACCAGATTAAATTGTTCCTTGGCTGGGACCGGATGGAATGGAATGTAATGGCACAGGAAGAGATGGGTTGAGCAAAGATGATAAGAGATAAGATGAGAAGAGATGGGATGAAATGAGATGGGATGGGATGAGATGAGATGAGATAATAATAACTTCATCTAACACAGAATTCAGAAAGTCGGAGAAACGTATTTACAACGAAACCTATTTAGAACGACATGGTTATTTTACTGGAAAGAAAAAACGAAAGTAGAAAAGAGTACTTTACCTTGAGTGCTGTCTCTATATATGGCACCATCGTCCCGCTTTCAAGATTTTCATTGAGGATTACACTAGATAAAAAGGGAAAAAAGAGAAGTAAAAGCCTAAGACTTGACTTGGAGCATGTAAGACTTCATATTAGGGAAGAACTGGTGGCGTGCGCTCTCACCAATGCGGCCCGAGTTCGAGTCCTGCCGATCTCGATGTCGTATGTGAGTAGAGTTGTTGGTTGGTTCTCTCCTGTGCTTCGAGGGTTTTTCCCCGGGTTCTCCGGTTTTCCTCCCTCCTCAAAAATCAACTTCTAAATTCTAATTCGATCTTTGGGCTTTCACTTAGTTTGGAGCCTAGCTCGGTTGTGATTGTCCCACGCTGTGATACGACAGCGAAAAGCTTTGTAGATATTGTATTTCAAGTGCCTTTTAACACTGGTAAAGAAAATAAGGATGCCATATGAATCGATACATAGTGAAATCTCCAGTGCAAGGATGGGGAGGGTTCAAGAACACAAGTGAACAAAAAGTTATCTTTATGTTAATTTTATAATGGTAAGTAAAATATGTATCAGATTTGGATGATTTATTTTTACAAAATAAACAATTTTCATAAGCGGCGATCGAGCCACGGGTCAGCCAGTTAACAAACCTTTTTGCCCACTGGCCAGCAGGTACTGCACCACCACCATGCATAAGAATAATCAGCTTTTTAAAAGAAAGAGCCTCTTCGCTCATGAAGAAAAACCCTTGGGGTTCCTTTTTACCAGCATCGACCTGGAAGAAGAAAGATAATAAAAACGTCGCAAAAGGAAAACGTTTTCTAGCTTTGGAATGACCTGTGTGTACCTTAAACCATCTCAGGTATAGTAGCACAAAGAAAATAGGCCGTTCCAAAATCAGAAGTGGATTATTGGTTTGTTAGTCGGATATATTAACAGAACCTTAGCCTGAACTGAAATAATATAGATACATAGTCACCTTCTTACCGAAATTGCTTTTTTTAAAGCTTCAAATTCCCTGGGAGGCACACATCGTGCAGGTAATCTTTATCAGCCTGAAAAAAATAAATCCTTACATCATTTATCCATAGATTATTAAGTTAAAATTACATGATTAAACAGCAACAACAACGTACAGCTGAAAAGCCCCTAAATTCAAGTCCTCTCCACTGTCACGGAATAACTTAAGTAGATCTTAGGGGATTTAGTTCATTATTGTTATCAGGTGTTAAATTACTTAGTGATATTAATCCTTTGCCCATATTTAGAGATCTTTGTATATAGGTAGTTTGGTTGCTTAGCATTGTTCCTGAAATACTTATATACGCCCTTTCATAACAAATGCGGAGAAGAAAGCGATCAGTAGTTGTGAGCTGTGATACGAAACACAGCGCGGTTGGTACAAGAAAACTGAGAAGAAAACGGTCGTCCAAGGAAGCAACTCACACAGAGTTCCACTAGAAAAGATCGTATACGTACTGAAACAGTTGAGAAGATAAAGTTGAGAAAGAAAAAACCTTTGAAAGACAACCTCAGCAGAAGGCTTGGGAAAAGGTTATTTGGTAAAGATAAAGAAAGAAAGAACCGTGAACTAGTACCGCAGAAAGGAATTAAGTCGAAAAGAAGACTGTACTAAAGAAGAACGACAACCGCTTGGGAATGAGAGACTTTACAGAAGCTTCGAAAACCAAAAAGTAAGCATGCTAAAACAAGGAACACTATTCCACCACGTTAGCTTATTTAGGTAGAAAAAAAAGGAAGAATCGTAATTTAGATATTTCTAAAGAATCCAAAGTTAAAATATTAGAAAAATACAAACTTTACAAGATATTTAATAAGTTGCGTGATCTTTAAAACTTCACATTATTATTATTATATTATCATTTTCAAGTCTATGAATAAGTTATCAATCAAGTGGCATCGAGTTAACAGTTTATTTAAGTTATCTAATTTATCTAAGAAAATACAAGTTATTAACTTTCAAAATCAGAGTGGAAAATAGCTTTAGGATAATCGATAATAAAAGTGGTTGTGATACATGCGTTTGTTGATTTCTTTGAGGGAAGGCTTAAGGTATGTCGGCATAACTAGGGTGACATCCAACTGTTCGGTTACATCCACCCGTCATTTGATTTTCATTTATACCTTCTCGGGTTTTTCAGTGTGTTCCACTTTTTTCTTTTCTCCTTCACCAAGCCCAGAAACCGAATTCAATCTCCTCTTGTTCAGTTTCATTCAACTCAAAAAGTACGGTGGTTTTTTTCAATAGAATTCAATCTAAGCCATATAATACAGTCTGTGAATAGTTACATTAACTGAATCCACTTCTGTTTTTTGTCTAGATAGTCATTATTTTGAGAAAAGATCCAAAAACCGTGTTTTTGAGACATAATTTGTATGGGCTCACATGAGGGGGCGTGAGCTTGAAATCGTAGCTGACCAAATGTTACCAGATTTTTTCCGATGTATTTAGCTTTGTAGCGGAGCACCATAGGTATAGGATATGGTAAACTATGCAACTAAGTTTTCATGGTCATCGCATGGGAACCCTGTGCGTAACGCTAAAAGTGTTGCCCGCCAGGTGTACATCGCGTTTCTGATTGGTCGAGCTTTCAAATCACACGTCACTTGGACCATGACGTTTTTTTAAATAAAAATATGGAAAAAATCATGGAAGAAGAGAATTAGCCAATGTGTAAAGATAGAGGTTAGGACATTTTCTATTTTGTTTTATTTAGAGTAGATAACATAGCTACAACATTACCGCAAAACGAGCAACAAATTTAGTAATTTGGTAAGAGTACTCGTAGTTCCTACATGATATAAAGTAGTCATTTGAAAAAGCACTTTTTGAATTCCACAAATTAAACAAATCTAAGAGTGTGACAAAGTTTATAATTCTTTTTAATAGCTAAATTTAAACATAGCAAAAACGAGCATCAAACTAGCATGTCGAACTAACACAAGAAGTGTACTTGTTTTGTTATTATGGTATGAGTACTCCTAGTTCCTACATGATATAAAGAAGTCATTTGAAATTTAAGCACTTTTTGAATTCCACAAATTAAACACATCCAAGAGATTTTTGACAAAGTTTAAAGCTAAATAACATACCTAAAATTACCGGCCGAAACGAGCAACGAACTAGAATGTCAAACGAGCGAAAAAGTGCACCTGTTTAGTTATTATGGTAAGAGTACTTTCATATTGACTTTCATTTAATAATTTTATATCTTTCTACCGATAATTTATTCAAATATTGAATGACATATAAAATTACACCAAATGTTCAACTGTTTATTGAGCTTTTCGACCTAGTACATGATTATAAAAATGAGCTTAAATTTGTGTTGTTGAGAGATTTGTAGAGCGGTACCTCGTCCTTCACTTTCAAAAGCTAAAAAAATATTCAAAAACATTTACAAATGCTAATTTACTGACAAAGAAAATTATTATTTTGTATTTTGCACTGCATTTTGCATTATTTTCTATTTTGTCTCAGTTGTTCTTGTCAAGTTTAAATGAACGCCAGTAAACACGACGAACGACGTAAACGAATGAACAAGCTTTAATAATGAAACGTAGTCGCAAGATGGCCGACCAATAACAACAGTAATGAACAGGCGTCACTGGCGCGGGCGCGCGCGCATGACAGGCACAAATGTCCGCGGGCACAACGGGCTCGCTGGCGCAGTATCTTCTTCTTCCTTATTTTCTGTTAATTAACTGGATAACAAAGTTATTATGGTTCATACATCTACAGGTCGCATAATGTCTCAATATAGGAAGTAGTCCTTGAGGTAGGCTGGGGGTTTGCGTGTTCGTTGTGGTCTCGAGGGAAATTCTTCGCTGCTGAGTTCGTTGTTGATGGGCAGTGGGACGGTGAGAGTGACTTGCGAGGGTGGTGGGTCTTGCTCAGTTGTTTCTGGGGTTGTGTTGGTGTCTTCTTCCGATGCGTTGTCTTGATTGTTTGGTTTACACCAGCTTGGTAAGTCAACTTCGTATGGGCGGATAAGTTCCGATGGGGGTGTTGGTGGACTTGGTTCTTCTGACGCTAACGTTGGGTCTACGGTGGCGAAGTCTTCGTCGGCATCGTTGTGGATTACTTGAGTACTAGTGTGGGAGGAGGCGAGGGGAGCGGGAACGGCATAGCACTCACATAGCTTGACCTTGTATGATGTGGCGCGAAGTTGGGATCCGGTGAACTTCTTAATGTAACACCAAGGGTCGCTCACTTCTGTAACGATGTAGCGGTCACGAGCACGTAGTTTGTCGCGGTCAGCGATCAAATAAACTATGTCTCCCACTCGAATCTGTGGCTGAGGTGCGGCAACTCCGTGTTTGTCTTTGGACTTTTCGCTGTGGGGATGGTTAGTGGACCTCTTCTGGTGCTGCGCTACTATATTCTGGTAGTCAGATAGTGGGAGTTGGTCACAGGTGTATTGACTGCGCTGTGTCCATAGTTCACGAGCGGAGAGACCTTGATGGCGTAGGCGAGAGTTGAGACGAGCTGTTGCTAGTGCGAGGCCAGTAGAAGTAATGGGTCCACCTCCGGGCTCCTGTCGCAGAAGCTCTTCTTCTAGCTCTTGAATAGCCTTTTCGGCGACTGGGTTCTTATTCTTATTCTTTATGCGACCAACATCGAGCCAAATGTTCAAGTGTTTTAGACCGTCGTTGTTGCTAAGAGATAAGAAGCTTGGTGCAGGGTCTACTCGAATGACTGCTCTTGGACCGTCCAAAGGGTGTAGTTCCACAATGAGGCGTGTAAGGGCGTCGCGCAGGGTGTCGTACTTTTCGTCTTGTATTAAACAAGTGTTGGTGTAGGATGTCGAACACTCTCTGAGTAGTAAGATTGCTTGTCGTTGTCGTTTGATAACGTCAGCAGCGAAGGATATGCCGACGACGTCGGGTGGTTCTTCAGATGATTGGCTTACGAGAGAACTTGGAAACTTCCGTAAGGAGGCACATGGGTGGCATGACGAGGATACCCTGGTTAGGGCACTGTTCATGTCTAACGCAAAGAAGTGGCGTAGTACAACCATCTGAAGCTGGTTGCGAGATGGATGGTTTAGACGAACGTGGAGAGCTGTGAGAAGACCATCAAGTACGGACCGTGGTACTACTATTGCCTCAGATGAGGGGGTGAAAGGTTGGTTGCGTTTGACTACTAGAATGCCGTCTTTGGAGATGGACGTTACGTTTAGATAGCGTTTGATGTCTTTTATGTTAGTCAGTTTCTTCGAGGGTCTAGTTCCTTGTTTCAGATGGGCATGGACTCTGCGGAGGTCGGGACATCCGTTTTGGATTTCTCGCCAGGCTGATCTCGTGGTGAATGGAAGTGACTTGGTGTTGTCGATGATGTCTTGAACGGACACGTCACGGACGACAGAGTCTTCTGTTTCTTTGATGAAACTGCACACCTGGCATGTTGGTTCTTGGCACTCTGGAGCGTTGCGGCTCGTAAAGTCTGAAGGGAGGTTAGCCGTACCGGCCAAATGCTGCAACGTGACTTGATATCGGCTAACGGTAGTTAGGAATGATGTTACCCGAGGGCTTGCGGAAAATTCGCCGCGACAGAGTTTATTGATGGCTTGGACGCATGGTTTGCTGTCAGTGAGTACGCAAGTACGGTGTTCAGACTGTATTATAAACGGGCTGAAGTGCTTGACGGCCGCGGCGATACTCAGTGCTTCAATTTCACAGGGCAGCCAGTTGACTTGGTGTTTGCGGAGTTTTGCGCTGAAAAATCCGGCAAGATAGAGGTTGTTCTCACGGGACACATATAGTGTTGCTCCGAGGCCACGTTTGGTTACGGAGCCGTCTGTTACGATCCATAAGGAGTCGGATGGACGTGGTAGAGCGATGGCTTTGGTTGACGTGAGGGCCTGCTGAGCAGCTTTAAACTTGTGGAGAAGACTTTCGTTCAACGTAAGTTTGTCTTGTGACTGGAGACCCGAGATTGCGCCTTCGAGGGGGTCGATTAGGGAGGAACACTCTGGTAGGACGCGGCTAAGGACTTTGTAGGACCCGATAAAAGAGCGCATGCCTTTGACGGTAGTTGGAGGAGGACAAGATGCAAGAACCGCGACGCGATGAGGGCTTGCAGATAGTTTGCCTTGGGACCACACCCATCCTAATATGGTGGTGGACTTTGGACAGATGACCGTTTTAGTTGGTGAGAGTCTAAGGTTGCACCTGTCAAGCTGTTCCAGGACCCGTGCCCAGATAGGTAGAAGGTCTTCGGGGCTTGCTCCTCCGCAGTACAAGTCGTCTGCTATCTTTGCCACGCAGCCTTCTTGGATGAAGTCACCAAGTACTCGACACATCATCTCTTCGAGTGCTGTTTCTGAGCCGGGCATTCCCATTGCGGAGCGGCAGTAAACGCGTACGCCACGAAATGGTGTGGCTACGCCGCAGTACTTCCTGGATTCTTTAGCAAGGGGTATTTGGTAGAAGGCGCGGCTGAGATCAGACTTTATCAGGAACTTCCATGGTGCAATGGTGCGTAGTGTGGAGTCAACGTCTGGCATGAGTGATGGTTGGGGTTTGCTGTAACGTCCCACGTCTGCAAAGGCAGTGACGAGGCGATGACCGCCAGAGGGTTTCTTTATGAGGAAGGAGGGGTTCAGGTATTCTACTGCCACGTCGATATCTTCGGGTTTTTGGAAGACTTGGTCTCTTTCCAGTTCGTCAAACTTCTCTTGCAGCTCTATTAGTTGGTTTCGAGAGTATTGAGGAAGGCGCCCTTTACGTTGGGGCGGCTGTACCGGTCCCATGTTTACGCGGGCTTCTATATGGCCCGCTGCTCCGTTGTACCCTGGAATGTCCGGTTTGAAGACGTTGTCGTATTTCTGTAGGACCTTCTGGAATTGGTCACGCATGGAACTTGTAAGTAGCTTGTCTGGATCTAGACTTACGCTGCCTGAGGACGGCGGGGTAGGCTTTACTTCTGTAACGGGGAGTGTTGAGGGTGGAGCCGCTTCGGGAGGAGTCGCTGGGACGGTTGGGCGGGCCCAGCAGATGTGGTCGTGGCGTCGGACGGTGTATGGTTCGTCGGACGTGTTGGTAATTCGCACTTTACCTCCGACTGTATCTATGACTCGTGGTTGGGGCCATGGGTTTTCGCTGGGTGGAGGGCGTTTGAGTTGGGACGTATCACTACGGGGTTCAATGGCGATAGTGTTGTCAGTTCCCAGCTCGGGGGGGACGTCAACTTCTAGGTAATCTCCAGGCCAGATAACGGTGGTGGGCGACGATGAACGTAACACATACGACGTGGCGTGGCGTATGGTGTGAGCCTGAGTGCTGTGTTTTTCATCGGTGTGGTACCATCGGCTTGCAATGCTTGTTGGGAAGACTTTTCGACGGTAAGACCAAGTGTCTGGGCAACGGACGCTTTAATCATGCTGGTTTCGGCGCCGGTGTCGAGGGTCAGCCTCACTGGGTGTTGTCGATAGAAGGCGTTGAGTAGGGGTGACCTTCTGGTGCTGACCCTTCGGGAGATGGAACGTGCGGACGGAAGGGCTGACGCTTCACTGTCAACTTGATCAGGTGCGTACAGATCTAGGTTATCGTCGTCTTCTTCTACTTCCTCTTCATAGTTGGTTGTCGAGCGAGTCTTGGCGAGGAAGAGTCTGTCCTCAGGAGGTAAGTAAGGGCACTTACTTAGGAAATGCTGTTGATCTGCGCGGCCTGCTTCTTTGCATAGTGGGCATGACCTGGGGCGTCTGGAAGTCGTTGGGCGGCGACTGTTTGGCAATTTGTTTGGTTCACGTGAGGCAGGGAATCTAAATTTTGACGCTGTAGCGCGTAGTATCTTGGAATCAGCGGCTGTGCGTAGTTCGTCAAGCAGTGAGTCCAACGCTTGGGAGATTTCTGGTTTTATCGATGCGAGGGTTCTGGAGCGAAGTTCCGTGCCATATCGTTGTTTTACGAGGTTTGGTAAGTCCGGGTGGATTAGTCTAAGCCAGGTGAGAACGATCATATTTTCAAGACTGGGTGTTGATTCCTCGTCGGCGGTTATAATCTCGCCATGGTGGGTGATATTGCCATTAGCGATGAGGAGATTGTCTTCGACGAAGGACATCAGTCGTTGAAAGAGGTCTTCTGGGCGTTCGTCATGTTCCAGTTTAATGTTATTAAAGTCGATAAAGTGTGCTCCGGTGGACTGGAACCCATAATGCATGCGAATCATTTGCCAGATGGAGTTGATAGATGTTGAGTTCTTGACAATTGAATTTCTAGAGATAACTGGGCAATAATTAGCGATTTGGCCAAGCATCAACTCCAGATGGGTACACTTTTGCTGTGCTGTTCGACGTCTAGCGACAGGGACTGCTTCACCGTCATCAGTAAAGCCTCTTAGAGGGCCTCGAGATTTCTTTAGCCACGTCACGGTATCACCAAGGAAGGATGCGAAATTTACGTCGAGAGATAATGTATACTGTAGGTTTTGTCTCCATGCTTCGAAGGAAGTGATTGTCTCGTTTTTAGTCAGTGTCCATTGTTTTGGTGCTCTTGTTGAAGTCATTTTTGGAGTCGATGGTTTGGGTGATTGTTGATGAGGCCGTGTGAATGTGTTTCGTAAGCTCTTGTGTACGTTTCTTGCTGTTCGTTTTCCAACCACCGTACAGGTTGGCTCGTTACGAGACTTCTGCTATTGATCGTTGTATTTATACTGTTGTTCGTGGGTCCTTTAATCGCTGCCACCACGCCAGTAAACACGACGAACGACGTAAACGAATGAACAAGCTTTAATAATGAAACGTAGTCGCAAGATGGCCGACCAATAACAACAGTAATGAACAGGCGTCACTGGCGCGGGCGCGCGCGCATGACAGGCACAAATGTCCGCGGGCACAACGGGCTCGCTGGCGGAATGTAAATTTTGTTTTTACGAAAACTTTTGTTGTTCTTTTCTCACACATGAAAACAGATGTAAACTGGTAAAATTGAATTTCAAAATCTATAAGCTTATGCTTTCAAGCTTCTCGAAAAATAGTTAAGGCTTTTATGAAATAAACGGAGAAAGTCGCTGATGTGGTTAAAGTTTTAACGGAGTACTAATTAGACCGAACCGAAATAAATGGGCTGAAAGATATGAGTTTAGAATGCGTTATCAGGAGGAGAATGAAACGTTAGACACGTTTGTAGCTGAATTGAGGGTTTTGACAAATTTATGTGACTTTGGAGACACGATAGATGAGAATATACTGGAACAGGTGATTGAGAAGTGTGCAGACGGATATTTGTGCGACAAACTACTATAACAAGGGGAGCAATTAACGTTGCAGAAAGCACAAACAATAGGAAGAGCGATTGAACAAGCGAAGAAAGATGCTGGGCTATTAGGACACCAGGAAAAGAAGTGTGTAGACGATCAAAGGAAGATTGGAGTCAATCAAGTAAAGCAAGCTGAAGGTGAACAGTGGAGCCAAAGGGGAAATGAATGTTACAGATGTGGAAGGGTAGATCACCTTGCCAACGACCCCAACTGTAGAGCAAAGGCAGCTGAGTGCTGGAAATGTAAAAAGGTTGATCATTTTGAAAATTGCTTTAGATCTACTGGAGTTAATTACATGACAGAAGAGAATGTTGACTGTGTAAGGTGGGAGGAAAACCCAAAAGAGGTCGATGAGGGAGATGAGTTTGTGCTCTTGACTATACATGGCATGTAGAGGAAGACTTCAAAATTGATGCCCAAATTAATGTGAAACAAATCACATTTTGTCATTGACAATCAGGTTGCTCAAAAACCTTCATTCCAAGTCAGTGGTTTTAAGCGGAAACATTGAGAGCCCATTGATAGACACAACAGTAAAGTTTTATGCTTCTGGGGGAGGAGTCATCAAATGTGTTTGTACATTTCATGGTACACTTAGGTGTAATGGGAAGGAAGTTACAGAGCCCATGTATGTCGTTGATGCAAAGGGACCACCTTTGCTTGGAAGGACTGCTATAATGACATTGAACTTGCTACAGATACATGCTGTGGGAATAGACGTGAATCGAGAGGAACAGAGGAGCGCTTTCTTTAAAGAATTTGAAGATGTCTTCAAGGAAGAGTTGGGGAATTTCACTGGTTATGAGTATGAAGTTCTAGTTGATAAAGAAATACACCCAGGATACAGAAGCAAAGGCCAATTCCAGCTATGTTGGAAACGAAACTAAAGACTGAGATTGAGAGGATGATTAAGGAAGATGTGATTGAAGAAGCCACGGGGGCATCATGGATTTCAACAATACATACTATAGTGTACAAACAGAATGGGGAACTGAGAGTGTGCATTGATCTACGGGAAGTAAATAAAGTCATCATAAGAGAGAGATTCCCAATTCCGCGAATACAAGATCTTCTTCGTCAGTTGAGTGGAGCCCAACCGTTCTATACGCTTGATTTGAGAAAAACGTACTGGCAACTACGTTTGTCGGAAGACTCCCGAGAAATTACGTCATTCATGGCAGCAGGCAAGGTTTCTCAGTTCGAGAGATCAACGGCATATCAAAAAGTGATGAGTATTGTTTGCGAAGGACTGCTGGGGGTCTTCAACTACTTTGACGATATTGTTGTGTATGGATCAACTCCAGAAGAACACTGGCAGAACATGAGACAGGTGTTACAGGCATTGAGGAGAGCAGGCCTCAAATTGAATAAAGCTAAATGCGTCATGGGTGTGACAGAGCTGAAATTTCTAGGTCATATTATCTCAGCTGATGGGATCAGACCAGATCCGGGAAAAAACAAGGCCATCACTGATACTCCAGTTCCAGAGAATGCAGCAGAACTTCGATCGTTTCTCGGAAGCATTACATATCTAACACAGTATTTGCCACTGCGACCCTTGACCCAAAAGGGAGAGTAGCCTGGAAGTGAACAAGAAGAGAGACTGACGCGTACAACCAGGTCAAACAATTACTATCTGGCGCACCCTGTTTAGCTCATTACAGAATGGAGGCAGAAACAAAAGTGGTAGTAGATGCTAGCCCGGTTGGTTTGGCTGCCGTGCTGCTACAAAAGACTGAGAGTGGAATAAGGTCAGAAGTGTATGCATCCCGTGGATTAACAGAAGTAGAAAAGAGTTGTGCCCAAGTTATTGAGCGCGAGGCTCTCGCTGTCCTCTTTGGATAAAAAAAGATGCACACGTGTGTATACGGTCGCCATGTCACAGTTGCAACCGATCACAAGCCGATTATGTCTGTATTTTCAAAACCTTTACAATCGACACGGTTAGAAAGAATTGCATTGCGAGCCCAAGATTATGACTTCACATTGGTTCATGAGCCTGGAGCAAATAACATTGCTGATGGATGGTCAAGGCTGCCAGCAGAATCAAGTGATGAGATGACAAAGTTTATAGTAGATCATGTGCAGTTTGTTGAAAACGAGATGGAGTTACTTACACTTCAAGAAATTTGTGAAGAAGGCAAGAAGGATGAAGAACTTAAAATGCTTGCTTCAGCAATTGAAAAAGGTTGGGACGATGCGGAAAATAAGGACCTGACAAGGTTGCAACACAATAAGACAGAATTGTCATATGCACAAGGAATATTGTGGCATGGTAGGCTTGGCACATGATGCCCAAGAGGAATTGTCAGAACTAAACAGAGGCTACGAGCAAAATAATTTTGGCTAGGGATGGATACGGACGCCGAAGAATTTTGTCCCAACTGTGACAGTGACATTTTGATAGTGGTTGACTATTAGAGTAAATGGCCAGGAGCAAACATCCTAACGAACATTACTTCCAAGGACATTGTCAAATGCCAAACAGAGAGCTTTGCACACTTTGGCAATCCGAAGACAATAATAACAGACAATGGACGTCAGTTCACTTCAAAAGAGTTTGAGCTTTTTCTGAAGAACAATGGGATCAAGCATTATACCTGATAGATACACAGATACCTGAAACATGGCTTGAGAGCTGCAGAAATACATGGAATAACGTGGACTGAAGCATTGCCTGGAATTTTTTCAGATCAACACCTCATGCAGGTACAGGCATGAGCCCAGCAAAGTTAATGTTGAATCGTGAAATCACAACAAAACTGTCAGCGGTGCAAGTGGAAGAGATAGAGTTGAAAGAACGTTATCAAGGATATCAAGATAAAATGAAGGACTATGCAGATGAAAAGAGGAGTGCTGGGCAGCATGAATTAGAGATTGGGGATGTGGTGTTTGTGACTTACATGAGTGATGCCAAGTTAAAGGCAAGCTTTGCAGAGGACAGATATATCATCTTCAGAAGAAAGGCTGCTGACACATTTGAATTGGTATATGCTTAATGTTACCAAGTGGTTACCAAGATGGCGTGTAGTTGTTGAGTTTAGAATAAACAAGTTTCAATCCACTTTCATCCTGTGTCAATATACTACAGACACAAAAATTTCTGAAAACAGCATATTGAATTACTTTAGTATTACCTTAGTATTATTTTCATATCTATTTTGGTTCCTTGCTCTGTCACCATTAACCTCTGTGATCAAACAATAATGTGCAAAATTAAGTAACTGGAAAAGTAAAAGATTCAGCTTCTTTTACACCAAGAGATCATAAAAAAAATAAGCTTACTTACCCTTAAATGGCCATGGATGGATGATCGAATGCCTTGGTTTGTTTTTTCTTTTTTCAAAGCTGTTTCACAAAAAAAGATATTTATTAACTTTAAACCTTGAGCACGCGCATTAAGATTTAAGTGACAAGAAGCTTATTTTACTTGTTTTTCTAATATTGGTTACATAATGTACAGTAGATAATATTTTCATTGTGTAGTTCCATAAAATATCCATACCCAACCCACTAAGAACAATGGAAATTCTGGAGGTGAGGGGGGTCAGAGAAAGGAAAGAATAACGGAGTTTTCATGGCTGAAAAGTTTCTAGGGGTAGGGGATGTTCATTTTACGAATTTCCTTGATGGTATGGGATAAGCGGATATTTTCTGGAGCTACACATTGTGATATTTTGAGGGCAACGGGTCAAGTAAAAACTTGAAAACGGCGAAAATTTAATTTTTGGCAAAACTCTCATATTTGAGGTTTATAACGACAATTAGTAACAAATTCTTTATTCAATGAGTTTTTAAGATTTTATTCTGATTTTTCGTGAAGCTTATCCACAATACTTGGAAATAGATATATAAAAACTTCAAGGCAATCCATTCAATGGTAATGTTTCTACAGCGCGATGTTTCATATGCTTCAAATAATGGTTCGAATTTTCAAGCGGTGTCATAACTTTTTTTCTGCCCAAGACTTTCCATCCACAGGCTGCGGTAGTAATAGGTGATAAGATTCTGAAAATTTCAGAAAAATCGTACCTGAGGACGAGAAGAAAAAAAGCCAAAAACTAAAAATAGCACTGTTTGATTTTCGCTTCGGCCGTAATAGGCTAAACACTTAAAAAGTCTTAAAATGAAATAAACTGTTAGAATCTAGGATAATCCAAGAACATTATATGAAAAATCCAGTTAAAATGACGCTCTAGCTTTGCGAAACGAGCGAGAATAAAATTGTCCAGAATTCGCACTGAATTAGTTTGGGTCCACCTTAAGATGAAAACAAGATGAATTCTCAAACTATTTATTAGTGAAAACTTATACATTTCTGTTCAGTTAAAAGAGATTTCACATCAATCTTAGCGTCCTTCGCAACAAAAACGTCGGTGCATCTTTTTGTCACACAAAGTTTTAAAAATTTTACTCTTTCGCAATGTTTTCCTTGATTTATTTGCCGTGAGTTTAACATAAACATTCCTGGAGAAAACAGCTGTGTTTTTGTACTCAAGATTTTGGCAAACAAGCAAGTATTTCTTCAGCAAATATCGGGTAACGGTTTGGTCAGTTTGCCGGTTCATTGACGAGTCCCAAACAATCTTGTTGCCACACAACAGTTATTCGATTGCGTCTGCAGTTTTTAACTCATTCGCAATGTTTCCCTTGCTGTAGTCACTAGGAGATTTATATTCATGAATAGAGAAATAAGTAAAATAAAATAAATTAACTTTGTTTATAGAGGATAACACTTGAAAGTAATTCAACTGATAAACTTGTGGTCTTCTGTTAACGTCTCTAGTTAATTAGGGACGGGACCGCCATTAACGTGATCATCCGAGCCACGTGAAGGTCTAACCATTTGCAGATGTAATTACCGGCCGAGGCTTGAACAACGACCTCCCGCACAACAGACCGGGAAAGCTGAAAGAGCTGAAATAGCTGAAATAGCTGAAAAGTGTAGAAATGTCATAAATTCAACCTATTTCTGTACTTGAATTACTTTCATCACTCTTTTTATCATGAAAGAGCTGCAAGAGCTTTGATTTTTTTCCTTTATAAACTATAATGCCGAGGAAAGCCAAAAAAAAACAAACAACAACAACAACAACAGCAATAAATCTAGCTCAGTCCGAGAAGCGCTTGACAACTGTCTTCGCAGTAGGAGAGCGACGTTATGTTGACCAATGAGCAGCCCGTTGCTAAGAAAAGGTGCTTGGTCTTCCAGAAAAAGTAACTTGATCAACGTCACAATATGAAGTTGGACTTCTTAGTGGCTGTTCAGTATCAAAGAAATATTTTCAAAGCTGACCATTCACCGAGCGGTCCAGCAATGAAGCTCTTAATTCTAGCCAGGATCAAAATCTGAGCAGCACGATAGAAGGCTTAACAGGAAATCTCTGTGCATGGACTTTATTTAATTTTATCTATATTCTAATACTATGTAAAAATTTTATTTTTCGGTAAAGAGAATGCGTGACATTGACCTTGCTGGTCGGTCCATTGGCTGGTATCTCTGCAATTAACATTTTTTTCATTTTTTCTATTTTTTATTTTTTAGTTTGACATTATTTATATTATATCATCTTTCATAATATTTGTCTACTGATTGTTATCTATGATAATAAGAAGTACTGCGCTTTTCTGCACTTTTCAGCTCTTTCAGCTGTTTCCGTTTCAGCTTTTTACCTAACCGGGTGGCGGTTAGAAAACATTTTTTCTTTTTTGGCGGCTATAGACTTTCCGTTGGAAGTTGAATATGGGGGCTAACGCGGAACACATGAAACCGAAAACGAAAATACTTTGTAAGTGATAACACATCAGACACACATACACGATCACACAAGATTCTTGGTTCACTCATTGGAACTTCTTCTGTGATATTTCCGAAAGAGAACATTCTCAAGCGACGTCTAAATATCTAAAAATATTTCATAACTGTGTTGGATCGAAAAGTCTGTGGATCGAAAAGACCGGTATTCATTTTGAAGATGTATATGCATGATGAGAGCTTTAACACATGTATGTTTTATATATCGCCAAGAATTCTGAGAAAAACTTAAACTTTGCATGGTCACGTGATAAACAAAACGTTTTGAAAAAAATTAAATAAAGTGTGTTCAAAATCTCATAGTTTTAAAGAGTAACGATAAAAGGGTAAAGTTTACACCGTGAAAAGATGAAAAAACGTATCATTACTGTTTCATTAGAAACATCGACGCAGTTCACACTAGTTTTTAGCTAGCTATCTCTTCATAGCTTTAAAGAGCATAGCAAACTGAAAAATTCAAAACATTTTTTGTTTAATTCGTAAGATTTAATTAGATACGCAAATAATTAATGACTTTTATTTGCATATCTAATCATTATCTCCCATTTTGAGATCCGAGCATAAAATCTAAAGACTCGCATGTTTTAATATTATCTTTGCCTTAGGTATTACTCAAAACCAAAAATCTAGAAAGAAGACTCTTTTTTTTCAGATCTCAGTTATGTCTGCCATCTTGGTAGGCACTAAGTGCCTCTCAAGATGGCCGCCACGACTAAAGCTTGAAAAATTTATATAGATCCCAATTTTTTTGTTTTGGATACTAACTAGAGCGAAAGAAAATAACAAACTATAAAGTTATTCAGATACTTTTTATGTTTTCTCAAATATTTAAGATAATTCTAAGGAAATGTTCGTGGTACAGCAATGAAAATTTCATAGTACAAAGTGGTCCAATGTTTGGCCCAATTTATGATACTTACAGTTGCCCATAGCCATCCTTTCTTTCGGACAAACACTCAACCGACTTCTGCAAACATCGGATGTGGAGTCTTTGTACTGGTCGTGTTCCAAGTAACCGCAAGACTGGAAAATTTGCGAAAAAAATTAAAATTGATATTTCACGGACAAGTAAATATACTTTTTTTCAATAAAGTTAGTCACCTTTCAATTTTTTTGATTTAGATACTTACTAGATCGAAAGAAAATAACAAAATATAAAGCAATTCAGCCACTTTGCGTATTGTCTCAAATATTCAAGATAATTCTAAGAAAATGTTCGTGGTAGAGCAATGAAAATTTCATAGCACAAAGCGGTACAATGTTTTGTTAATATATAGTACTTACAGGTGCCCGTAGCCATTAGTTTCCTTTCTCAAGCGACTAGTGTAAAAATCGGCTGTACAAGAGTCTTTGTACTCGTTGAGTTCCAAGAAACCGCAAGACTGGAAAATTTGCGGGAAAAAAATCGAAATTGACATTTCACATACAAGTAAATATACTTGTTTCAATAAAGTTAGTCACCTGTAAACCTACAAAGGCTAGACCGATAAGGATTATGGGCAGATTCATTTCATAACTGTTGATGGACTTGCAAATCTTTTACCAGTCACAGTCTCATACCTTCTGAGCATCCTCAAGCAGCAATTTGTATCAAAAGCTTTACTTGTTTGCCATATGAATCGCTTTCCATGATCCTCAGTGATCTCAGCTTTCTAGGTTTTTGATTACTAATCTTATTGAAATAAGTAATTCACACTTCTTGAATATTACATACTAGATCTTGTACAATGAAATAATGATGTAACGTCTTACCTTTACAACTAAAAGTAGCAGGAATGTTAGACAAAACGAGGAACAGATAACCTTAGCAGCAACCACGCAATTGTAAAACTTTTCGGGGAATTTCCCTGGTTTGTTTGGTTTGGTCACATTCCATTCTCAAACTCCATCAATAATTCATAAGCTCAGCAACCAATGGGCACTTTTCGGATCACGTGGATGGGTTTTGAAACCCAATGAGAAACCATTTCATCACTAGTGTTTGAAAATATATCTTAATATACATATTTGTGGTTGGTGTCTCAAAATAGGTAGAAGGATTTCTCATCCACTTTCCACCTATTTGCTTCATTTCCGTATCTCTTTCCCCTCCCTTACTAAATTTTTATACTTCTATCTACTTAGGTAATTACCATTTTCTTTTCCTTTTACCTTGGACTTACCATGTCTCGAACCTGGGATCCTTGGCGTGATAGTCTAGTTCCTTACCAACTATGCTCAACGAGGAGTTTGCTGACAAAGTTGGGTTGGATCTATATTTTATTGATGTTTTTCCCATACGACTGGTCTACGTATATTAAATAACACAATAAAAACAAGAAAACTGCTTTTCCTGCATAATAAAATATAAACTCATTAGGCTACAACTGAACCCAAACTACTAATGTTCAATGACGGATAAATAGCAAGTTCATACAACAAAGTCATAAACGTTACTTCATGACGAAGTCTTCAAATTTCGTAGGCATCCGCCTTGTACGAACTAGTCTGGAAGGTGGTTCCGGCTGAAGCACAGAGGTTGTCCCTTCCAAATCTTTCTTGTCCTGCGCATCACTCATCATCTCTTCTGTTAACCCTTCGTCGTCTTCGTCAGACTTCGGATTGCGTAGCCCACAACTCTGTACTCACCATCATGTTCTTGACTCCATACAGCCCCGAGACCGACAGCGATGACTCTGGTCTTTGCATTCATGCCAAAATATGCAAGCGTTTCCGTTTGGCCCAGTCTGGTCTTCAGCTCCTCAAAGGCTCTTTTCTGTTGTTTTTTTTTTTTTTTGCCAAACACAAATGGCACGCCTTTCTTTGTGAGTTCCCGCAGTGGCCTTATTATTGTTGCATAATCAGGAATGAACCGCGCGTTGTAGTTCACTAGTCCGAGGAAGCTCCTCACTTCTGATGCATTTTTTGGCTCTCTAGAATTGACTACGGCTTTCACCTTTTCTTCAGTTGGACCAATTCCTCTATTTGACAACATGAATCCCATGAACTCTAGCTGCGACATATGTAGCTTGCATTTGTCCTTATTTAACGTCAAATTCTTTTCTTTCACACACTACCATCAACACTCTACAAACAAACACGTGCACCCTAAGGAAGCCATCATCATAAACCCCAGACATCCATCCAGCTACTACCTACAACCTACCATCAACACCCTACTAACACACACGTACACCCTACCGTCGCCATCATCATAAACCCCAGACATCCATCCAGCTACTACCTACACCCTACCATCAACACCCTACTAACACACACTTGCACCCTACTGGTGTCATAATCATAAACCCCCGACGTCCATCCAGCTATCTACCCACACCCTACCATCAACTCCCTACTAACACACACGTACACCCTACCGTCGCCATCATCATAAACCCCAGACATCTATCCAGCTACTACCTACACCCTACCATCAACTCCCTACTAACACACACGTACACCCTACTGGTGTCATAATCATAAACCCCCGACGTCCATCCAGCTATCTACCCACACCCTACCATCAACTCCCTACTAACACACACGTACACCCTACCGTCGCCATCATCATAAACCCCAGACATCCATCCAGCTACTACCTACAACCTACCATCAACTCCCTACTAACACACACGTACACCCTACCGTCGCCATCATCATAAACCCCAAACATCCATCCAGCTACTACCTACACCCTACCATCAACACCCTACTAACACACACTTGCACCCTACTGGTGTCATAATCATAAACCCCCGACGTCCATCCAGCTATCTACCCACACCCTACCATCAACTCCCTACTAACACACACGTACACCCTACCGTCGCCATCATCATAAACCCCAGACATCTATCCAGCTACTACCTACAACCTACCATCAACACCCTACTAACACACACGTACAAGTTACCGGTTCCCTTCATCATAAACCCCTGCGACATTCATCCAGCTATCTACCCACACCCTGCCTTCAACACCCTACTAACACACACGTGCACCCTACCGGTGCCATAAATATAAACCCCCGACACCCATCCAGCTACCTACCGAGACCCTACTAACACCAAGTGCACGTTACCGGTTCCCATCATCATAAACCCCTGCGACATCCATCCAGCTACTACCTACAACCTACCATCAACACCCTACTAACACACACGTACACGTTACCGGTTCCCTTCACCATAAACCCTGCGACACCCATCCAGCTATCTACCCGCACCCTGCAGTAGCACTATACATACCCTTAAAAAATGGTATTCCAAACTGTCAACTGTAAATTTGCCTGGTTTTGCTAAAATTCAATAATAAAAGAAATACAATAAATATAGATTGAAACTACGACATTTAAGACTTTAAACATTTTTTATCGGGGAGGGGTAGTGAGATTCGTTTGGTAGCGCGTACAAGAAATCTAAACACCCCTCACCCTCCCCAGTAAAAAAAAGGCCCTGAATCGAATCGAAATATGGCGACCAAATTGAATAAATATTGTTCTGGTCTGATGACTGCCTCGTGTTTATATGGATACACAATCATGTTTTTACAGGTAAGAAAGGCTAGTTAGACCAAAACAGTAGTTATTCAAATTATTTGCATATTTTCTACAAGTATTTTTTAACATTAATATAGAGAATATTACATGGCCGTGCGGAGATCATGTAATATGTTCACATGTAAAGATATATTATTTTTAAGTAATAGAGTGCATACCATATACCAGAGAAAAAGTTGTAAAGGAAATGTAGGGGAGTTATCATGACGATACTACAATTAAATGTTATAACAATTTGCTTTGAAACTTTATACAGTCGTTGCTTGTACCTCTTTCAAACTTAGTTTTGAGACTTGCCACTCCCGATATGGACCATATCAAGCTAGGTAATCCCCAAAAATCTCCAGCCTTCCAATTATTTAGGTAGAGAATAGCAGATTTCGATAAAACCCTATATACGGCATACCTACCCTATAAACAGGTAGGTAGCATACATATCCTATAAACGGGTAGGTAGCAGACTCCGTGGAGTGCAGACGTGTTTTCTCGGCTCTCCAACTTAAAATTTTCTCTAAGTCTTTATCTTGCTTGAACTTTCATATCAAGATGATTAACTGACTTTAAATTTAGTCTAAGTATGACGAATTATAAACTTTAAAGAGAGTATACGTATCAAGCGAAAGAATGGCTGAGCGTAACGCCGACATGAAAGAGGTTCTCAATGCCTTCTTGAAATCCGCCAAATTCAAGTCAATCATAAAAAATGTAGTCTCGAGGAGGCTGTTCAGAAAGCTACTGGTCCACTTCTGAGAAGAATTTCTATGTTAGAAACACAGCTTGCTGAGGCGAAATCTCATGCTAACGATAATGAACAATACGTCAGGAAATACAACCTGAGATTTGTAGGATTAAACGAGGAGGATGAGGACTGTCGAGAGAAAGTAATATCACTATGTAAAGATACTCTTGATATTGATGATATTGATGTTGAAGAAATTGATCGAGCCCATCGCGTCGGTCCTAAAAAACAGACAAGGCAAGGCCAATAATTGTAAAGTTTAAGTCTTACGACACGAAAATGATGATTTGTAAGAGGAAAGGTGCACTGAAAGGAACTCAAATATACATAAACGAAGACCTGACTAAAGAGAATGCTAAACATTTCAACTTTATACGAAAGAATTGTAATGCCACCGTGAAGTCAGTGTGGGTAACAGACGGAAAGATTCTAGTCAAGAAGAATAATGATGGAAAAACACTGCGCATACGTAAGTTTGACGATCTATACAAGTTTCAGCTATATTCAGTCCCTGAATTTTTTATTATTTTTATAACGCTGTTGACAGCGGAGTCTAAATAACGTCTAAATATCTCGTTATTATAGACTATCACTACTCGTAAGTAATATTATTAAGTTTTGAACTTTATATTCTTATATATATGAATATATGTATTCACTATACTATCATTTTATAGCAATCTTTTCGCTATAGTATTATTTATTATTTGTACCATAATTGCTTTCGAGAGCCATCATTACTCGAAATTGATTGTCAGGTCAGGTTTTCGAACTTGCTACTGGTACCATGTAACCCAGTACTACCTGCCACATGGACGGGTCGTCGGCGTCTAGATCATCGGAAAGGTGTTTGTCCTTGTAAGTCAAACATTTTGAACCCACATTACCATTACCATTAAAATAGATAGCAACTGCAGTACTTCCTATATTGTTAACACAAAATTGGTGTAGTTTTCAGCTATAAGTGATTCAAAGACTCTTTGCAAAGAAGTACAGTACTGATATCCTTCGATGGCAGCCTCTTGATGTATAGTACCAGTGTAGCTTTTACTGTATTGCAGTTCATAGTCAGTGTCAAACAATTTACAAGGTCCGTGCTACATTTTCGTTACAAAATTCAAGGACTTTTTAAGCACTTCTCAAGCACAAAAATTCGATTTTCGAGGACAAAGTTTTACAGTACAGCTAATTCGGCCGGGGCCACTAGCTTAGATAAATAGACTATAAATTTACGCATTCTTACCAGAAGTACTCAGATATTCAGCTAGGCTATTTACGAAATATACAAAAACTCTTCAATCAATTTTAATCGTTATTTCAAAAGGAAAGTTAGAAATAGCATTAAGTTTGCATTAAATTCAAGGAGCATTCCAGGAGTTTTGGCGTTTTTCCCTATTTTCAAGAGCTTTTCAAGCGCCCTTAAAACGTGTTTTCAATTCAAGGACTTTTCAAGGATTTCAAGGAGTAGCACGAACCCTGCATTTAGCATTGGTGGTAGTTATGACTGCATTAAAAAGGACTGTCTGGCTAATTGAGATAAACTTGAATACAACTGATTTCCAATATCCATAATTAACATGAGGCAAGGGAATATTAGGTACGAACTTCATATTCTCTTGCATGAGGTCAGTGGTAGAATTAACTCCTTGCTTGTTATTGTAAATCAAAGAGCACAAACTCATTGCAACACACAGTTGTCCAGAATTTTGTCCAAATATTAGTTCATTACCTTAGCTATAAGGTACTGTTATTGTTTTGCTAGGGTCAATGTACATTGGAGCAGGACCAGGGTTCTTCTCTATGTCTGTACTCAGTTTAAATTTACAATAATTTGGCATATGGATCTTAGTCTTGTAGAGACACATCAAACTATTACAAGTAAACAATGATAAATACCGACTAGCTCTATGATATTTCGACTTCATTATCCCTTTATAAACCCCGTTAGAGCAATTAAACAAAAGCTTCTTCTCATGTTGTGTGACTTTATTTAAGCTTATTCTCTTAGTATTCAGCTTACATTCATTTTTTGTAAGTTTTCTAACCTTCACATAACAATATAATGAAGCTTGGAGGACTTCGGTATACTTGGACGAATACGTTTGAAGATAAACTCTTTCAGCTTTCTGCTTTTGTTTCTCAGACTTTTCAGAGTTCGTACTGGTATTCTGCTGGGTTCACGATCATGTCTACGTAGGTTTACAGGAGACAACTGATTTGGTATAGCATGATTTTATGGTCAGCGACGAAACTTTGAAAAAATCCGCCATTGCTCGTCCATGTGCTTATGTGGCGCATACTACGCATGCGCATAGAACTTGCGCATGCGCTTTGAACGCAACTGCGATTTGTGACTGAACGTAAAAAACGAAGCCCAATTTATACCTCGAGCATTTCTTTGAAAGCCCGAGTGAAAAGACCGTGTTGAACTTACTTTGCGGAGTGTGTTATAGACCTCCAGAGAATTCGACTGTAGACACCTCTTTGTTTCTCCGCGACTATTTGCAATCTTCTACAGATAAGGTTTTAATGAACAATCAGGATTTCGTTGTATTAATGGGTGATTTTAATGCACATTATGATGCAAATAATATTTTAAATGGCTCCGCTTTTGGCGTACGTTTTTTACAGTGCTTGAATTTGAATAATTTATGATCAGCTAATCAATGAACCGACGTGTATTACTGAACAATCCGCATCATGTTTAGATTTTGTTATTACTAATTGCCCTATTTTTTTGTCGATTCTGGAACATTTAGCCCTCCATTTAGCTGTGACCATTCTTATATATTTGCTAAATTCTGTGTTACTTTTGCTAGACCACGAGCTTTCAAAAGACATATTTGGAATTTTTCTGGGGTTAACATTCTAGAACTAAATAAAGAATTAAAAGAGATAGATTGGGATTCGATCACTGAAAATATAACGCATATTGATAACATGTATATATCATGGTTCAGTCAAGTGAACAATATTATTTGTAAGTTTATACATAGTAAGACAGTAACTATTCGTCCACGTGATAAGCCATGATTCATCTCCAAGATCCGCGCAGCAATTCGTAAATGTGACAGGTTATCAAAAAAGTTCAATAAACAAAAAACAAATACTGCTTGGGAAAACTACAAAGCGCAAAGAAACATCACCACAAGCCTGATCCGTAAGGCTAAAAACGATTATTATATCAAATTAAACAAACAGTTGTCAGACACTTCCATTGCTTCTAAGAAATGGTGGGGTTGTGTTAAATCTGCATACAAGAAAAAAAATTGCACATCAATCCCAGCTCTCCGAGAAGAGGTTGAATTTACAGTGGATTCGTGTAAAAAAGCTAGTTTGTTTAATGACTTTTTTATAAATCAAAGTAAAATTGACGAATTGAAACAAGATCTACATTCTCTTCCTCCTGCGCAATTTTCGTTTCAATCTTTATCTAATATAGAGACGACCGCTACTGAAATACTGAATCTGATGCAGAAAGTGGATACCTCCAAAGCGTGCGGGCATGATAATCTCAGTAACAAAATAATTAAGATGTGTTGTAAAGGTATTGCTGAATCCTTTTCAGTCATATGTAATACTAGTCTTAGACGTGGTGAGTTTATTAGCGAGAGGAAAAAAGCTAATGTTATACCGTTATTCAAAAAAAGGGATCGTCAGTCGAAAGAAAACTATCGTTTCATTACTTGATTCGTTTTCTAAAATTATCGAGAAAGTAGTGTTCATTAGAGTATATAATTTTCTGGAGAATATTAGCTTTTTTAACGTCCACCAGTCTGGCTTTAGACCAGGCGACGGTACAGTTTATCAACTGACTTTGATTATTCATCGTACTTACGAGGCTTTAGAAAAAGGTAAAGAGGTTAGAATGGTATTTCTGGACTTAAGTAAAGCGTTTGACAGAGTTTGGCACGAAGGTCTAATTTCAAACTCCAAAGCATAGGCAATAGAGACCAGTTATTGAGTTGGTTCCGCTGTTATCTCTCAAATAGACAGCAGTGTGTTGTGATTGAAGGACAATATTCTAACTGGTCCAATATATACGCAGGAGTACCACAAGGGTCCATACTGGGACCTTTGCTGTTTTTGATTTATATAAATGATGTCTGTGTGGATGTACAATCGCAGTGCTTTCTCTATGCTGATGATACTTCACTGTTAGATATTGTGGACAACCCTCTACGATCGTCATGTAAGCTAAACAATGTTCTGAAGGTTATAAGTCAGTGGTGTGATAAGTGGTCAATGAAAATGAATATGACTAAATGTGAATCGATGACGTTCACAGTAAAGCGTAGCAAAATAGCACACCCAATACTTTGTTTCAATGATGTCCCTATTCGCGAAGTTAGCTCTCATACACATCTTGGTTTAATTCTGTCAGACAACCTTTCTTGGAAAGAACACATCATGTCCATTCATGAAAAGGCTAGTAAAGCCCTAAACATCTTTAAGGGTCTCAAATATAAATTGAATCGTTCAACCTTAATTGTTCTGTATAAAAGCTTAATTCGTCCTTTGATGGAACATGGTGACACTATGTGGGATGGTTGTAGTGAAGAAGATAGTAAGATCCTAGAAGATATACAATATGAGTGTGCTCGGATAGTAACTGGTGCAATTAAGGGAACTAGTAAAGTGAACCTGTTAAATGAACTATGTTGGGAAGATCTGAAAGTTAGAAGAAAAGTGCACAAACTAATTCTTTTTTTTATAAAATGGTGAACCATTTAACTCCACCATATCTCTTTAATTTGCTTCCTTTGAAAAAGAGTCAAAGGTCTCGGTACTACTCTTCCCAGTAGACCGAGGTAGTTGTGATTTTTTAATCGCCTTCGTAGCGTCTGTTATGTTATCCGCACGTACATTTCAAATCGACCACGTGATGCCAATGTTGTACCACGAGGACAAGTTTTTTACATCACGTGATCAAAATTCAGTCAAGTTTTAATCACGTGGTGTAAAAAACTTGTCCTCGTGGTACAACATTGGCATCACGTGGTCGATTTGAAATGTACTTTCGGATAACATAACAGACGCTACGAAGGCCATTAAAAAATCACAACTACCTCGGTCTACTGGGAAGAGTAGTATAATTTAAGGTTCAACGAGAACTTCTCATTAATTCAAACGAGAACTGCCAGCTTTCGTTAAAAGACTTAACAAAAATATGATCCCGATTTCTAATCTTCATTGTGATGGGAAGTAAACACAGAACTCCGGTATGAAAGCAGGATTGTCATTGATTATTTTTCACTTCTGGAAAACTGCGAATGCGCAAAAAAATGGATTCATATCATACAGAAAAACGTGAGAAAATAAATTTTCATTTTCTCCGAGTATACAAAAAAATTCACGAGTATACTTTTGTGAGACCAAGATACTGCACTAATAGATACAAATATGAAAGATGTAGCCTTAAAAACTATTTTATTTCGCGATTATGTATACTCAGAATGTACTTTATTCAAAAAACATGCCGTCATAAAGGCAAACAATTCGCCAGCACAGGTCATCGCTCAAAAGTGGGCATGCGATTTAGATTTTTACTCATGTTTCGAACTGCTTATCAACAATACTAAACAATTCACTGCTTATGGCCCACAATTACTTTCGAACTGACGTGAATCAGGTGTTATACTGACCATCTAGCTCTCTTTTTGATCGGGATACAATAGCCATCCCTTTCATTCCACGTAGTATTGCCATCTTATTTATACTGTCGTTTTTAGCTGTCTATATTTCATTTTCCGTCTAGTCTCCCTCGCATCCGTTTTTAGTGTGACGACCGACACTAAAAACGGATGCGAGGGAGACTATTTTCCGTCAAACAACAGTAAAGAAACCAATAACAAATAGAACAAACTTTTAAGATTCAAAAACGAACTTGAACTCCTTTATTTAACACAGGATAAAGTCCACTTAGCAAATTATTGAAAACTTATGATCACACTTCAAAAAGATGAAAATTAAAAACAGGGAATATCATAGAAATAGCAGTTACTAAACCATGTAGTATGCATCAATTAACTGGAAATATAAAAATAAATAATTCACCAATTTCTATACATCGGTTTACTGCTCAAACACAAAGTATTTAGTCGAGGTTGCAAGGTTCAAATTTGAGTATCCTTTTGAAAGTACCTTGTCGCCTTGCTTGAGCGCTTCGTGTTTGAACAGTGAACCGATGTACGGAAAATGGTGAATGAAAATATACACGAACAAAAATGAAAACAAGAATAGAAACAAAATTTAAAAAATTAGATCGCGGGATTATAAGATAAGGATTACGTTTTTAAACACGAGATATTGATGAGTAAAAACATATAAGTATTCGATATATACATATCAAGCAAGAGAAAATGAACCAAGAGAAGGAATCCCCGTGCCCCATCATGTGCACACTTTGATGCTATTTTTAGAATTATTGATGCTATTTTTAACTCGTTACCATACCCGCGCGATAATCATGCTTCCCTTTAATGCCTCGCTTTTGAACACGAAAAGCGCCATATTTCGTTTCGTCCACGATAAAAACACAGGCTTTTGTTTACTGCAAGACTGGAAGCCGCCTACCCTCAAGAAATCAACCAATCAGGTTCTTCGCTCAAAATATCTCCAAGCTAAAAATAGCATCAAACTGTGCACATGATGGTTACAAGGCTATATAGGTAGGATTCCTTCTCTTAGTTCATATTCTCTTGTATCAAGTCTATAAATAAAGAAATATTACATACTATAGCAGTAATCATATGGATATAGAGCTAAATAGATAAAATATATACACCTATTTCAGAAATCGTTGTCGCACCAAAAGCCTCAAGCAACAAGCCAAGACCGCAGAGAACGCCGGTACTTTTAGCTGTAATTAGTTTATTCATGGTGCATTTTCATTTATTGACTTCACAAATTGCTCCAAGCAAGGCTGCTTGAGATGATAATTAGTGGAGAGCTATAGCCACTTGCATGAACCATGAATAAAATAAATTATAATTAAAAGTACCGACGTTCTCTGGAGCCTTGGCTTGTTGCTTGAGGCTCTTGGTGCGACAACGATCTTCGAAATAGGTGTATATAAACTCAGGTCAATGATCTCAAAACGGAATTTAACGATTACAAATAAGCGGAGGCAAACAAACCAAAACAGATAAACAATTTTGCATCGAAAATTATCAAAGTGTCAAATAATTCAAACCTGCTATAAACTTTGTCTGATATGGACTACTCTTAATTCAATAGACCTTATTCGTGGTGTGACAATGTTTTCCCAATTCAACGTGACAAACCTCTGGGGGAACGAAGAGCTATTGTTTTGCGACTCGTCGGGATATCATCGTTATTCCTTTCGTATCCTTTGGGATACTCATGAATTTTTCGAAGAGTAAAAACAAAAGAAAATGAATCCTCTGGAGGTTTGTCACGCTGAATTGGGAAAACATTGTCACACCACGAATAAGGTCTATTGCAGGGACAAAACCAATTTAAAAACTTTCGCAATTTCTCGTAAGCTAATTACATGACAAATGGTTAGATACAAAATTTGATTTGTATATTTGTCGTTTTTAATATTTTTTCTTTATTTCTCTCAGAACTGTTAAAAAAAGCGCGTTAACTGCAGCTAAAAATCATGTCAACTGATCGAGTGTAATAAAAACAGTTGTATCTAGCTTATTTTAGATCGAAAATGACAGACATCGCTTTTCTCTCTCTTTTCGTTTATTTATTTAGTATACAATCATGAGTTATTGAAGGCTAACCAATCAGAAAGGCGTTATCTCATTGGTCAAGAACTAAAGCAAATTAAAAATTAAAACAAATGAAAAAATTATGAGTTAATTAAAAAAAGGTACTCAATCGATATTTACAATAGGACAGAATTCATCATTATAGCTATATGAAATTTTGAAGATTTCTTTTTACTTTACGCTGACGTTCTCCTCTCAAGGTCTTCTGCCATTGAAGGAATCAACTTGGAACAGACTTGGGACAGATTGCAATGAGCTAAAAACGCTGGTGGATCGATGACTCTTTTTTTCGGCGTATAGACAGCTGCTTTAGTTTCGTTTGAAGTAAGTTTACCATTACGTACCAAGTTAGAATATTCTAAAACTATAGCCTTAGACTTTGCTTCAATTATATTGCAACTTTTAAGAATAACAATATCTTTTCAATCGACAAAGTAAACTTAACTAAATCCAATCGACAATGTATCCTTTTTTCTCTACATATACATAGTATTAGCCAAAAAACTTTCGGGTTTTTGTCCTAAATAACGTAGAGTTACAGTAATAAGTTATAGACTTTTTTTTAAACCTTGTTTCTTTAATAACTATATCATTTCTATAGTGGTTTCGCCAAAACCCTTTCGCTTAGTAACATGAACATCAGAAATTGCAACAAGGAATTTAGTACTGCTTATTTTTACACGAAATTTTCTTTTGGTAATTGAAGGGGTAAAGTAGTTAGCTAATGAGGAACTATAAATAGGAGCAATCGGAATATAACATGATTCGTCTAAATAAAACAAGGCGATGTGCTGATAGCTGATAAAATATGGAATTTCTATTTATCTGAAATCACTTTAAGAGGATTTTTTTTCAATAATGAGCAATAATGGCAAAAAGCGCAAAAAAACTAGACTTTCGTATGAGTTTTGATCCCAATTTTCGTTTTGGGTCAACACTCAAAACCTTTATTAAACAGTTAGAAACTGATGTACTATGATAAAATGCCTGTTTGAAGCAGTATTTTTAATTGCACAATGATGTTTTGTTCCATTTGTGTTAGAATGTTGCTTTGTCAGGCTTTTTTATAGAAAATACATGGGAAATAAGCAAACGAAGGCCTAAACCTCATTTTCGAATAAGATTTTTGCTTTGGGTTAACACTTTGACTCCACTTTCATCGGTCATCTCCAATTCCAAACAAGCTAAACTTTCTGAACAAGATTTTAGCCTTGCACAAAAGCCTTTCTTCAAGAAAATAGTTTTTGGCGCTCACTGCTAAAACAATTTCTAAATCAGAAAATAAGATTTTGGCTGACCTTGTAGAGCGCTGACATGCAATACTCCATTTAACAGTTCTGTTCAGTGGCCAAGCATAATAGTTCTAAATCGAGGCTGGAGCTGTAACATATGATAAACTGTAGTTTTGCTATGCGAAGAACCTGCAACCTCGACTTGGGAGCATTATTTATGGTCACCGAAGGTAACCAGTACTGCATGTAAAAATATTATTATTATTATCATTATTATTATTACTATTATTATTATATAATATATATATAATATAATAGTTCCTGAGCATTATTAGAACTCAATGCTCTTACATAAGTGTCCTAAAGTCAAAAGCAATAAATAAAAAATTTACAATATCATTGAGATAGATACCAATGAGATAGATAGATACCAAGAAAAAAAATCAGGATGCAAACAAATAAAGGAGGAAAAAAAATCAGGATGCGAACAAATAAGTTTTAAGCGCTGATTTAAACGAGCATATCGTACTAGCAGTCCTAACGTTGTATGGTAGCGAGTTCCATAACCTAGCAGCAGCTACGGAAAAAGATCGGCCTCCATATGTATTAGAACTAGATTTACTATCATTATCATTATTATTATTATCATTATTATTACTATCTTTATCATTATTATTACTATCATTATCATTATTATTACTGTCATTATCATTATTATTACTATTATTATCATTATTATTACTATCATTATCATTATTATTACTATCATTATCATTATTATTACTATCATTATCATTATTATTACTATCATTATCATTATTATTACTATCATTATCATTACTATCATTATCATTATTATTTAATGATGGAAATAAAAGAAAAATGTAAGAATAAAATAACAAAAGAAACGGCGGCCATGTTGGGTGACCAGTATAATTGAAAAGAGACTAATGGCGCAATCTTTTGTTAAATTCATCCAACATGGCGGCCATAAATGCTTGATAGACAACTATTTTACCGGTGAAAATCACTGGCGCAATGCTAAAAATATAACATTCATCTACATCTACTTTATTACTCTTCCACATTTCCATATCAAGAAGAGATTTATCATAAATATATAAATATAAAAGATAATAATAATGAATATTAAATAAAATAAAACAATTACATGCAAATAATCTGTACAAATCATAATAATAATAAATACTTATTCCCCCCCCCCCCCCCCCTAAATTTAATTTGGCCCAATCCCACCCCCCACCCCCCATACATAATCAATAAATATTTTTTTCGCATGCTGAAGCACTATTTCCTCTTCATTTTTCTAGGGACAACTTCACAGTTGGGTACAAAATATTTTAAAAGAACACAAGCTTCTCAGCCTGATCTCAAAGTTCTCAAAAAAGAAATCAAATCGCGGATACTGAATACTTTTCTGATGTAAAGAAGTCTCATCTGAAGTCTGATCTACCGTCCTGAGATATATTGCAACAATTCTTAATTTCTTTTAAATCCAAATGGCCAACGAAACTCATATTGACAAAACATGTTTCTTCCTCCATCTTGATACATTAGCTGTACAGCAAGTCGTCGCCAGCTTCTACATAAGTATTGGATTAAATACTTCCATGGCGCCTTTGGCAACAGTCTTCAACGCTGTTGTTCTGTTTGCAATATGGCGTACCAAGTCCCTCCACACACCTTCGTGTATTTTACTTGGAAGTCTTGCCCTTTCGGACTTTTTTGTTGGTGCTGTCACACAGCCAGCTTATGTGGCGTACAAGTTCGCAGAAGTCAATGGAGAATTCGACAATTACTGCATACGAGGAGTTCTTGCTCTTGGTTCGGCTTACGTATTTGCTGGAACCTCTTTCTTGACCCTTCTGGCGATTAGCATCGATCGTTACCTTGCGTTACATTTAGGAATGCGTTATCGTCAAATCGTCACGACATCCCGCGTGACCAAAGTGGTCATTATAATATGGGTTTTTGGATGTCTTTTAAGTTCTTCGCAAATGTTTCTCGGCAGCAAGACGTTTGGTCGTGTTGTTTCAGGAATCATGATCTTCTGTCTATTAGTAACAGCATGGGCTTATATCAAATCGTTCAAAGCCCTTAAACTGCATCAAGCCAAGGTAGGAACAAGTAGACATGCCAGCCAATCAGCATACAGCATCAAAGACATCAAGAAATACCGCGAAACCCTCACGGTCATCCTGTACATTATAGTGTTGGTTCTGATTTGCTATATTCCATTTGTGTGTGCTAGTGCAGCTATAGGAGTCAAGGGTTTCACCAGTGCTACGCGTGCAGCACGTAATATTGCCTCACCCATCTCCTTCGCCAACTCTTTCTTGAATCCAATCGTGTACTATTGGAAGCTGAAGGACATTCGTCATGCATGTGTTAATGCTGTTAGAAAGGTGTTGAAAAAAAATGAAATCAGTATTAGCAGGACTGATAATTCCGTTGCCAGTATGTCTTACGGAACTCAGGATTTAGCGAGACCCGAAAACTAAATGCGTTCACACATTGTCTTTTGATCACCGTGAAAGAAGGTGTAAGTAAAGTTAGTTCAAAGACCTTTTTGAAGTCCAAAAAACTTGCATCACGGTTAAAGAAGGTGTAAGTAAAGCTAGTTCAAAGACCTTTTTTGAAGTCCAAAAAACTTGCATCCTTTTCGTCAAGCTTCGGTACAAGCAACAGCATAATTAAAGGAACGATGAATCCAACGGACACTCATCTGAACAAGCTATTCGAAGGTCTTTGATACCATACTGTCGCCAAAGAACACAGCTGTAAAAATTAAAATTTTTGATGTTTGTGTTGAAAATATGCTTTTCTAAGTTTTCTAGTGACGTCATAGCATAACCATATTGGATGATTCTAACCAAGAACACATCGTTGGTTTATCGAGGCTAGTCGTGTCATCCAACATGGCGGCCATTTAGGCTTTAAAACATTTGTTTTGCAATGTCTGCTTTCGGAAATCAATGTTTTTTGAAGTAAAACAAACGCTTTCATACTCACCAATCTTACCGTTTTTTAGTTGGTTATTACCTCACATGAATAAGATCTTGCGTTCGTCGTTGAGATTCAGCTAAATGACTGTGGAGTGAACGAGTACTAATGCACGACACAATGGGACATAATTTATCAAATACACAGTGATCGATATAGCTCATAATAAATTGGGATAAGAAAGAAAGAGAAAAATAGAAAAATAGAAAAGAAAAGTGGAAAGCGGATTGAATGGGCAAATTTTCATAAAATACGCAGTGGTCGATGAAACTCATAACAAGTGGTATAAGAAAGAAAGAAAGAGAAAAATGGGAAAATAGAAAAGAAGTGGAAATCGGTATGAAAGGGAGTAATTTCATTCACAAGCATAATATGTACAAAATAAAATAATAAAGATAAAAATAATCATTATTAAAATTGCAATAAAAATATATATAATGAATGCAATAATAATCGTCACATAATGATTGTAGTAATAGGTAAAAAAATGTTAAGAATAAGAATAAATTGCAATAATCATAATCATAATAATAATGAAGAGAGATAACAATGGCAGTATATAAATACAAACAGTTAGCAAACTGATAAACAATACAAAAGATCGCTATTGTAATCCAACCCTAACCAAACCTGATCATCAAGTCAAACAAAGTCAAGCCCAAATATTACGATCCAAGAAAAACTCAGCCCACAAAAACCCGCTATCCACTACCTAACCTAATCCAACCTAATCCAAACCAACGCAAATAGAGACAAGCCAATCCATACAAATCCACCCCAATCCAAGAAAACCCAACCCATCCTAACCCACTACCGGCCAACCAATCAAATTCAAATAAAGACAAGCCCAATTCATTCGAACCCATTAAAGTTCAACCCAAACCAACCCACTACCTAACCCAAATACAATTCAAGTCAATGGAAGAAAAGCCTAACAACCAGACCAACCCAAACCAAACCAAACCAAACAAAAGACAAGCATAAAACAATTCAACAAATGAAAGACTATCCTTATCTACCACAAGAATAATAACACGAATAAAATCAAAGCTGATGCCATGCTCGTCCTTTCGGGACCACGTGACCACGTGAGCATAGTTCGTGATCACGTGCGTGTTATATGAAACGACGTCATGATCACGTGCACATTATGTGAGTATATGTGGAAGCTAGGCCTACAGTAATTGGTAAGATTACCATTCCATTACTAGTTCAACGATCTTTTCATGTTTTCAATATCAAAAAACTTTAATATTGAAAACAAATAATTCGTTTGAATTTACAGCCATAAATTCAACACAATTCGTTATCCAATAAATAATAGAATGAGTTCACCTTATAGCCACGTTTTAAAACAAATAACTAGTATACAAAACATACAGTAAATGATAAAATATGAAATAATAACAGAGCAAGTAAACGAATAAATAAGCAGTTTGAGATGTGTATGTAAAGTGAATGTAGTTTTGTCGGTGAATCTGTCTTATTTAGGAATTGAACCAGTGTCTAAATGTTAGCATATTAGTGCGCGGTTGGTGTACATGTGACATGTGAGACGTTTCCATGGAAACCTCCTGTGATATACTTACGATATAGTTCTTCTCGGCTATAAACGAGAACAGAAAATACATAATTAGCAATGGCTGAATAGTTAAAAAGAACACCCTTGTCTAGCTTAGGTCAAAACGATAACGTACATAACGAACAAAACATGCTTGAAACCCTCAGCTGGCTCTTAATGCATCCCGCTTTCTATACCACATTGCAATCGAAACATTCTTATCGCCATTTCTTAAACCCCCTGCATAATTATCTATTCATCTCAAGCCCACAATCACGTGACTGGGAGAAGACGCATATAAGGTGCACACAAGGGATGCATTGGATGGATCTGCATAATATGACTAGTAGAAAGAAAGAAAAACAGAGAAAATAATCGCAATTTTTAAGAAGATACTTTACCTCCGTCACAAACACGTTTGACCAAGGCTCGAGCCTGCGCTCTTAGTGCATCAGCGGATGACATCATGAAGATATTGGGTTCAATAGGTCTTGACACGACTTGTTTTAGAGTTTCGAGGTCTGGCTTGTCACCAATAGCAACAGCATACACATCAACAAGTCCTTCTTTCAGTTGTGATGCGACAGCGATGGCTTTGGCTGGTCTTTCGAAGCGACCTGATGTGAAAAGCACTAGGGACTACGAGCCAAACGAAATAAAGAAAACATTTAGAAATAATTAAAAATAATACAATCTTTCTTTAAGATTGGCATAGTATTGGGGGTAGTGTGGGGTTCGGGGAAAAGGGGGATGGGGTTAGAAGGGGAGTGGTTGATCATATTTGTTTTATTGAGAAAGGGAATCCACCGGACGGGAAGATCCTCTACTTTAAGTGTATAGGGCCCCTGTAGAGATGGTGCAGGAGGATGCTAGCAAAAATGGCCCCTTATGCAAACACCTGAATATAGTCCCCTTTTAAAATTACGTTGGATGCGGGATTGATAATACAAATTCCATCGATCAAAAGTGAGATTTTTTCGTATTTTCCTGTTTGCCTCGTATGGACTGATGACTATTGTCTACTAGTTGAGACTGCGTGAATGTGTAAACGTCGAATATTACACATGCATAGGAAGGTTAAATACCGAGTAAGAAAGTTTGTAACCGTACTGAAGTTTTGGACGTTAAATCTTCGTTGAAGTAAAGAAGTAAACGTCTCGTATACAAGGATATAATTTTGAAAAGTGTATTCCAAGTAAGTCATTCCAAGTCTGAAAAACAAAACTGAGTCGAGTTAACATTGCAGTGCATCGTTGGAATGTTTTAGGGAACGAAAGACGCCATCTTGGAAATATATCCCCTGAAACAGGTCCACAATGCATTGCAATGCCACCTCGATCCAGTCTTTTTCTCAACCTAGAAATGGCTAAAATCTACCATCTCCTGTTTTTGGCTACTCTCAAGAACATGCACGACGTTGATTGATACCTTGTTAACATTTTCTCTGGCTCCTCCTCGTTGAGTGAGGGAGATGTCAAGGGCAGTCACCAGTCCTTCTGAAGGATAGGGATATGATCCTCCACCAAAACTTGCCTTTGCAATACCCTTCTTCAAGTTTGCGGTATCTCGATATGCGGTCAGACGGAATGCCTCACGAGAGCGGGACGAGTAGACTATCATACCAATATGACTACCGTCACGTGACACGCCAAACGCCTCCGAAAAATATTGCAGAAATTGTTTGAGTTTTTCAAAGCCTCGTTTTCCAATGAGATCCGACGACTCGACGGCAAGCACGATGTCTTTGACCTTGTTACAAACTGAACAAAAACAATTCTATTAGAATGTCATAAATGATAATAAAAAATGACCATTAATATCCAAACATCGTCACGATTGTGATTATGAGGCTAAATAAGAGCTATAGAGGAGGCTAGATTTCGCATTTTTCGGATAACGTTTCTCAGCCAATCGTTTTGGATAATTCCCGTAACCATTGAATCCATTGTATTCGCCAAGAGACGTCACTGGAAGAATCCACGCACGCTGTTTGCAGAGGAAGCCATTTTGGATTTTCGATCGCTTCATAATCAGCAGCATATTTTGAGTATTCTTAGTTTACTTTGTGCTCTTTTTATTGAACCTTGAGATATGAGATTGTCGTATTTATCGTTAAGTTGGAAGAAGAATCCGAAAACAGCCTGGTTTGTCATATATTGGATCAATTAGATTCGGTCCAGATAATCGGCTCAAACGTAGAAAAATTTCTTAACCAGAAATCGGAAAAGAAAGAATTCTAGCCGATCAGAAGCCAATAATTCAATTGATAAAGACAACAGTTTGTTTGTACAAAACACAACTCCGACTATCACCTTACTCGGGTCACAATACCCTCAATGAAATGAGTCACCAAGTGTCATTCGTTATCATCTTAGTTCATTGAGCTTACCATGGGTCACCTTTGATTAAAACATCTTTCGCGCACTAAAAACGACTCAATTAGTGGAGACCGGTTTCATTTACTAAGAGAATATTACTTCATATTCTCTTGCATTTACTTATAAACATCTTGAGTCTCCTTATTGTTATATTATACGCCATCAATTTTAAACAACTATTTGAATTAGGAATTGGTCCTATGAGTTGTTCCAAGAATTGGCTCTAATGGTTTGTACCACGAGTTTCCAGGCAAAAATTGCCAATCAGAGATGTATGCAGCTAGACCTAACTTGCTCAAGCTTGCTTCTTGTACTCTACAGCGGTCTACAATTCCTAATGTCTGTCACTGCACAGGGTCTTTTCACAATTCAAATAAACATGTTTTATAAATTTAACTTATAAAACGATTGACTTACTTATAGGTGGGTATACACAGACATTGTGACATCCTGTGTTTGGATCCTTACAGCACTTGGCCTCGCCAGGACAGTCCCAATCATTCTCGCGCTGACTGCGACCAGCTTTACCCGCCGAGTCACCGCACGGGATGAACTGTAGTGGTACTACCGTTTGAGACCCGCAAACTGCGGGATCGGGCGTGACTGTGGGTACGGGACAATTTCCAGGTTTTTCTAAAGAAAAGTAAAGAACGATGTGTAGTTGGGATTTGTTATCTTTTACATCACACTTCCTTGGCTTTATGAACGAATCATTCTTGTTTGGCTACATCAATGAACATATAAATGCAATAATAGCAAACTACTTTTTGCCTAATAATTAAATGTAAGATCTTGCACTAAATCCATATTTAAAAAATTAAAACATAAACAAGATTTCAATTGTGGAGACAAGGGAATAGACCTTATTCATCTTGGTGTAATGTTGTCCCACTTCACACCACGTGACATTCCTAAGAATATTTCATTGTTTAACGGTTGCATATGAGAAGACACGTGAATATGGATACAACTCAACCAAAGAATCTTTTTCTCTAGTGAATAACACGTGGTCTGTAACTGGTAAGTAAATGAGGTCTATTCTTTGTTTTGGCCCAAGATTGGAATTAGTGCAACGGGTCTAAGCTTTTGCTAGTGTTGTATCACACTGTGAGACATCATAACAGAGCTAGGCTCCAACTAGGCAAAAGCTCAAAGATCGAATTAGAATTTATTGAATTAATTTTCTGAGGAGGGAGGAAAAACCGGAGAACCCGGAAAATTCCTCGCAGCACAGGAGAGACCAAAACAACTCTACTCACATATACACATTGGTGAGAGGTGACGCATTAGCAGCGCACGCCAGCCGCACACTTCCCTAAGTATTTCAAGATTAGGTGAGATACCAAAAAACCTACACCCACCAGCGCAGAAGCTTGATTGTACTTGTGGCCTGATGGATTCTAGTTGACTAGCGTCTTGCGCTTGGAAGACATAACTGTTCTCGGAGGCCAACTGCTGAAGGAATACACCATCGACGCCATTATTGGTACCAATGGCTACTGTTCGTACTTTCAGCTTGTCCAGCTCCTTCCTTGCTTCAGCAAGGTCACCACTGCCTTCGGATGTACCCGACGACGTAAGGATGATCAGATAACTGAAAGAAAAGGATGAAGATACGTTTTCAATTATAGACATTTGAAACTAAATTTATTTAGTCTTTTTTCTTCTTTTCTTTCAATTGGCATATATACAGATTGTGAAGCGAGCCTCGAATGTTTCCTGGTTTGAAAGTTTTTTGAAAATCCTTAAATCCTGAAAATTTGCATAAGTCATATAAATATAGTAAGGAAGGGTGAAATAGCAATACAATATACAATACAATACAATTTTATTTGGCACCTTATACTTAATAGTACATGAGTGTTTGATTCCAAATATATTATAGGTATATATATGTACTATGTATTAGATAATTTTCTTATTTCATTTTCACGTATCAGCATACATTGATGAATGTATGCTGATATGGCTCTTTGTAGAGACGCTGATTTTGAATGGATTAAGAACATAAAACGACTGTCAGCGCTCATATTGTGGAAATTAATGCTGGTGTTTTTTTCTATGAACTCTCTTAAGTCGTTTCTATGAGAGTCATATAGTGGACAACAAACTAGAAAGTGTTTTTCGTTTTCTACTCCCGACTTAAACACTGGGCAAATGCGCAAGGATACTGAAAGGGTCTTCCCCTCCCCCTCCCCCTTCAACACACAAACACACGCATTTTCCCCAATTAGAGAAAGTGTCGGTAAACTCACCGTGGATGACCGTGTCGTATTCTTCCTTCCAGACTGAATATACTCCTCTTTGCTTCCTTTAGCGCCAGGTCCACTCGTCTCGATGGGTCATTAACCGACTTGATTTGATTGACGATACCTTGCAGCTCTTGTTCGGTCTTGAACTTCCTAAAGCCTGGCGTTAGTGCTTTAGCCGTTCCTTTAGATACAACCAAAAGAAATAGTAAGAAACGAGAGAAGACGCAGTGTTCCACCCAATCCAACCCTTCATCCCTCCCTCCCGAGGGAAAATTTGTGGAATAAAACAAAAATAGAATCTAAAAACAAGTTGTCATTTTTTAATTTATCTTATGACTGAGCATGCGTAGATTTGAGAACGCGTCCCACATGGAAACCGTGCAGTAATATCATAAGTAGGATACGTTGTAATCGATTCAGTTGCTGGGGCATTGAGTTGTCCCTGAGGGAGACCAGAACAGGAGGGAAATTTAGAAGACAATGAAATCCTTTGTCTTTTACTAAATTTCCCTACATTTAATATATGCGACAGGGAAATTTAGCAAAAGACAAAGGATTTCTTTGTCTTCTAAATTTCCCTCGTGTTCTATGCATGCGGGAAATTCGGGTTTGTAAAGCCCTCGGGTTTGTAAAGCCCCGTTTAATACAAAGCACCCTTCCCTACACTCACACACAACCAGTAGACTGTAAAAATATATGGCAGCAAGTTTTCTATGGTCTAGAAAATGAGAGCCCTCGCGAGTACATGGGAACATACATACCTGCGAATGTCATGAGGCCGAAATGGATGTCGTTCTCTGATGAAGCGTATGTACGGATGACTTCCTTGACGAAGTCTTTAGAACTCTCTAAGGCAGCGGTAGTCATGGTCTCTGAGACGTCCACCGCGAAAGCAATCTCCATAGGAATGAAGCAGTCTAAACGATAAGCACAACAAGAAGAATTTGAGCAAAATATTTAACTCTTTGAGGGACTCGCATGCTATGGTAGTGATGGCATTGGAATCGAATTTCAAAATACAACTGAGCCAAAACAAAGAGGGATACTTAGCATACGACGATTAGTATGAAAGGCACCATATCGGCTTACATTTAACAAATTGCTCATAGATTTCCATTGTCTGTCCTCTCATTGATCATAGCTGTCAGCCAATCAGATTGCGAGAATACCCTCTGCTATCGTAAAACACATTCTCAATGCCGCCACTCAATTTTAAGGACGACCGGATACAATTTTACTCTCCTGAGAAATGAATTTTAATGTTTTCCCCGCTAAATCGAGATGCATTGGAAATTGCTGTAAGAGGGCTTTAGTGAGTGAAATTGAGTAAAAAGCCTAATTATTATCAACAAAATTGGTTTTAGAAGTGGGTAAGCGGCGCATGTATCTGTACCTATCCTCCTTGCGCCTAAACCAGGTGATCTTGGGGAAGGCGTGCAAAGGATTGTTGATCAGGCGGTCCTAGTTTTTTAGTTGTTTATCGGTGAACAAAGAGCTATTATTTCACGATAATTTCATAAAAGAAATGAAACCACAATGCACCATTTGACCCATAGGTATTCGTTATAAGAGTAGGTAGAATTTTAAATGTATTGCTAGCCTATAACATAGCTAGGGAAGCAAAGATTCCGAGTATTTTTTTCTGACTTCGGTCGCCATGTTTGTTTTGATGGACCGCCTGATCAGATTCCTCCCTGCGCGATGATTGGCTGGTTTTTGATGGGCTGTCTAAACGAGATCACCTGGAATGGCACACAGGGCCATAAGCGGCGCCTAGCAAAGGTAACTACGCCGAATCGAAATATGGCGACCAATTTGGAAAATTATTGTTCTGGACTGACTAGCTTTGTGTTAGATAGGTAGACAGTCCAGAACAATAGTTATTCAAATTGCTCACCATACTTTAATTCGGTGTACAGCATGGGAATTTTTGGCGATTCAACGTTTCAGCGTCATAATGTTAGCAAAAGTCATGAATGACTTACTTTTAATTCCTGTTATACAGACTCTCTTGTTACAGCCTCCCTTACAACATAAATCACCCGCTCCTTTACAGTCTTTGTCCTGGGAACATTCATTGACGTCATCATCTGGACACTCGGCCGGTTTAGGTGGTTGCTTGGGGCATTTTCCGTACTTGGCTGCAAAAAATGTAAACGTAAAGTTATTGTTATATTAGATTTTTTTTGCTTGAATTCTAATTCACTGAATACCGCCGATGCCACCTCAATTTGCAGGACAAAAAATATTTAAAAAAAATTAAATTCTCAAACAGGTTTTGAAGGTCAAAACATTTTTTTAAGTCATGCATTTTATACTTCACAAGTTCTTTGTTTGATATAGTCGTAACGTTCTAGAAGTGGTATGGTAAATTTGACAGCCCTGTAAGGTAGATGTAGATAGAGGTTGGGATGGCAGTGGCGGTGGTGAAAGAATAGATGGTATTAGTGATAATCTACGGAAACGTTGGTGGTCGTGGTAAAAGTATGGTATGATGATAAGGATCGGTGGTGAAGGCGACGTGACGGCCATGTAGTTGTTGAAGTTAGGGGTTTGGGATGGCAATGGTGGTTGTGGTGGTAGTGATGGATGGTGGTGGTGGTAATCTATGGAAGTGGTGGTGGTCGTGATCATAGTATGGTATGACGATAATAACAATGGTGAAGGTGTCTCTGTACTGAATAAGCCTGAAGCGAAATGACGTTTTACCCCCGTCTCTAGATCATAATCCTTTTCACACTGCTTTTGTTCTTTAATTATGACTATTGTTCCTGTATTTTCTAAGGAATCAACATTTTTAACATGAAAGAATTTTACAAACTATTATGGTATAGAGTCGGGGGTAAAACGTCATCTCGATTCAGGGGAAAGTCAAATGACAAAGACATGGCGGCCATCTTGGTGGTATTACCAAAAAGGCTAACCATTTTTTTCCTTAAATACCATCAACATGGCCATGATGACATAACATGCACATAAATAGCGTTACATTGATTTGAAACTTACCGTTACATATCCGATTAGAAGCAGCATTCAGACCCAAACTCAATCCAGCAAAGGAGTCCGACGTCAACAAAAACTTCGATGGAGGTTGCGTGACAACAGTGTTGTATATCCTAGGGTCGACAGCATTCTGCAAACCCAGGACTACAATCCTCACACCAAGACTCTTTAGTTTATTTGCGGCAGCTTGGATTTCATTGGTATCGGTCACAGGGCCTGGGACAAAAAGTACCAGGACTTTTGGAGCGGTTTGACGCGTGCCTCCATATATGGTAAATCCTTGATCTGCTGCAGCACGGAGTGCTTTTGCGATGTTCAGACTCTGGAAAATATAGAAATAAGTTTGTTCAGCTGGGGACTTATATCGTGCCACCTTAAGCTTTTTGCATGAAGTTTTTTACAATGATTGACAGTGCTAACGATAAATAATTAGAGGACTGGCACATGAAATTGGGTAACTCAAAACATCTATAGGTAAAGTTAGTCTGATGGATGGATGCCGGGGAAAGTCGAAGTAGGGATGGATTAAATGGGATGGCTAGATGAATGGATGAATGGAAGGATATGGGTGGATAAATTGGGAAGGATTGTTGGGTAAAGTAACTGAAGTAAGTAAAGAAAGTTTTAAAGGAGGACAGGTGGATTGGATCGGAAGAGATCGGACGGATGGATGGGTGATTGGGTGGTAGGGATGGATAAAATGGAATGGCCGGTTTGGTGGATAAATTTGGATGGATTTGTGAATGAAATGGGATGAGAAGGATAGATGGATGGATGGATGGATCTCATAAACTCATAACCTTAACACGTTTATAAGCTGCTTACCGCTCCTTCCACTGGTATACGGTTGATAATATTCTCCAGCCAATCACGGTTATAAACCCAATCAAGATGCGTCACAACCTCAGCGTCATCAGAATACTTGATAAGACCCACATGAAGGCCTCTGTTGCTGACTTCCAGCTGACGTAACAGACCCACAAATGATTTTCGTATATTGTCGGATATTCCATATATGGAGGTTGACGTTGGGATTGCAAAATATACATCAATTGGCTGCTTACATTCTGTCAATAAATGATACGAGCAATAAAAATATGTGTGGGGACGGGACGGGGGTGTGTGGGGTGCGGAAGGGGGTGTGTGGGGGGGGGGAGGGGGTGGGGTGAAAGACGACAATTAATATACATCAATAGGCTGTTTACATTCTGTCAATAAATAATACGAGAAAAATATATTATGTGTGGGGATGGGGTGGGGGTGAAAGACGACAACTGATATACGTGATACCAGCTGATCTGAAATAGTGACTTAGAAATGACGTCATGCAAAACTGATGTCTCATGAAGCTTGCGAATATTGACCAGTGGAAAATTAAAAACATGCCCATTATTGCAATAAAATATAAAACTCAATTATTATGGCAAGGTTTTTTTCATTTGGTGGTCTGGAAATACTTAATCTAAAGAGGAAACTTGACACATCAGTTTTCCAAATTTTCTCCATTTTTATGGACTAATTTTTTCCCCTCAGATCACTTAACAGAAATTGCATTTCCGTGTGTTCGTGGAGCGGGGACAGTTTATTACATACTTTGGATCTTAATTGCACCATCACAGATCGCCTTGGTAACGGCTCGAACGTGCGGTCTTAAGGCATCGTACGACGAAGACAAGAACACGTTTTTCTCCACTACTGGCGAAGCAAACTTTCGTATGTTGGCGATATCTGGGTTTGGACCAACAGGGACGAAGAAAACGTCGACGAGGTTCTGTTTGAGTGCTGCTGATATTCCTACTGCTCTTGCTGCATCAACAAACCGACCTGATCCGACCAGAACAAGCGACTGAAAAATATCATATCTCGTAAGTATGGACACGAGGGATGGGTCATCAGATATTTAAAGACCGAGAAGTGGCCTAGATTTTTTTATTATTAGAGTAGGGAGTTTAAGATTCTCGTTTACTGCAAACGTCAAACGTTAGTTGACCCGAGTGAAAAATTCTTTAAAATTCTAAGAAATTTGAAAAAAATAAAATAAAAATAAAAATAATCGCAAAAATTAGTATATAGACTTTAAGAATATTTTTCTTTGGTGAGAAGGTTTCCAAAAGGTGAATAGACCAGTTTCGAATCCCAAATTACCCATGTGTTCCTTGATTACAGACTCATTTACACAGGCGGGTTAGTATCAGTGCTTACAACTTCAACGATATAAACACTTTGAATATTCTGCGCAAAATCAAGGCGATTGGTATTCTTTTGTCTTGTCCTCCACATAGAGCTGCTTTGTCGTCACATGCAAGGGGTATATAGGCAAAAAGATTAGTGAAAGTCATTTCAAGTAAATGAACTGACTATATTACCTTGTTGACACCTTCTCTTGCTCCACTTCTCTCGGTAAAGATGTCGTCTAGTGCTGCCTGAAGAGCATTACTTGCTGGAGCCGTTTGTCCTCCCACGAACTGGATTCTTCCTATTGACTGCCTTACATTTGCATTGTTGTTTTGTGGGCCCTGTGAGACATAAATAAGATAATCTTTATTTAAATGTCTAGTCGTTCTAGTGCTTTTCGCACTCATAAGCCTTTTCATAGTTTAAGAATCGATTCCACTGCGCATGCGATTTTATCCCGAATTTCTCACCTTCTTTTGTTTAATTAAGAACAAAAGAAGGTTTAGACAAATGAAGGTGAGAAATTCGGGATAAAATCGCATGCGCAGTGGAATCGATTCTTAAACTATGAAAAGGCGTATTGGGGACACTTTTTACTCACTCGCACTACCGCTACTTTTAATATTCTATGCACACAACGCTCAACTCAAATGTTGATTTTTATGGAGGGAGGAAACCGGAGAAAATCCTCGTAGCATAGGATAGAACAACATAGCAAATAAACTCACACGACCAAATGAAATGAAAACTAGTCCCGTTAGATTTAAAATAGATTTTGATGATTATGATGGTGATGGTGGTGATGGGGGTGATGATTGTGATGCTGATAGTGATGATGGTGATAATGATAGTGATAATGGTGATGGTAATGGTGTTGGTGATGATGATGATGATGAATTTATTAGGGTGCCAATGATTTTCCAGTTTACACCCAGTGTAATCATCTATCCACCTATCTACTACCCAGTGGTTGAGTGGTTGGAGTATTCTAGTTCTATTTCGACCATCCAATGATTTCGAAAGGTTGGAAGGCCCATCTGTCTTCAAGATTGACATCAAGATTGACATAGAAATTCATGACACATTGCAGTCATTCGTCAAGTTATTTGCTGCATAATATTTCCTCCCAAACAGGTAAATACGAAAATGACTAAATAAATGACTTTACATGTTCGGCCTACCTGGAACCAGTTGAATCTGTAATGAACATCAGCTGTAGGACCATAGGTTGTTATAGCAACATGAGTGTTTGTAGGAGAGATGTAGAAGGCATCAGCTAAAGACTGGGCAAACTCCTTGGCTTTGTTGAAGCCATGTGGGCCAGCTGCATCGGAGTTTTCGATGAGAATTGACAAATCGTGGGCGCGATTAAAACACACTGGAAAATAATTTCAAAAAGGCGTCCATTTATTTAATTGTTATACACCTCATCTGGCAATAAAAGGGAGTGTAAAACAGTGACTAGATCTTCTGAAGATTCCATGGTCCATATAGAGATGATCAGTTAAACTCGATCGTTTAGTGCAACCATCATGAACAAACAAGGTTTCATACATAGGTAATTTCCAGGAGGTCTAGATATTTGAATCAAACACAACAACAAACGCGGTCGTTCCATAAAGGCGCGAGTTTGTTACCAAAATTATCCAATAGCCGCTTTGCACCAACACGTGATGGCAGCCATAACAGGAGGCAGGAACAATCGAATCTAGTCTAATCTGATTTACATGAGAAAGAATTCAGTTTCCCAGGGGAAAAAGACTACTATTGTGCCTCTTGTCATGGCTGCCACGTCGAGATGGTGCAAGGACTTACCATTTGGAACAGGCTGACAGACTGAGTGGCATCCACTTGGGTCAAGACAACAGCGAGATTGTCCAGGACAATCCCAGTCATTTTCTTTGGCACTTCGTCCTGCTTTACCAGCTGAATCACCACACGGAATGAACTGAGGAGGAACGGGGGAGCCTGGTGCTCCACATGTTCGTTCGACTGGTCTGCATTTACCAGGTTTTTCTGAGGGATAAAGAAAAACGAAAAAAGAATTTGACAAATAACAAAAGAAACGAGTTGTTTTTTCCTGAATGGTAAAATTAATTGAATTTGGAGAAAATAAAAGTGTATCAATGCAGAATTGTGAATGGTTGAATTTTTCTGTTGCAGTTTTGTTAGAAGCGAAAACACGCAAGGTAAATACGCAATATTTGAAGAATAGCACATACTTTCAGCGCCTAAAGCTTACAGGTAACGCTCATAATCATAGTTAAAAAGAAAAACGTCCAGTAAAAGTCAACTCACTCTCACAAAGTTGAGCTTGTATTTTATTCCACAATCCTTCAACCTCCTCGGGTGTTGACGCCTTGAAAACAAATCTTTCTTCAGTAGCGAGGATTTTCAAAAAGCCTGGATCAGCATTTTTCAATCCAACTGCGATGATGTTCACTCCCAGGGCTCTAAGATCCTTGGCCGCCTTGCCTAAGTCTTCCGAATTAGCTGACGCTGACCCTGAGGTTATAAAAATGACATTCCTAGGATGACCCTGTCGCATGCCGCCCTCAAGACTGAAGATCCCTTGGGATATAGTCTGAAGTGCTATGTCAATTCTTCGTTCAGATTCGCTAGACTTTTGCATTTTTTTGACCGTGTTTGTGAGCTGGTTGTATGGAACAATTCTATTGAAGTCAGCTACAGTTTGGGCTGTTGAAGCGTACTTCAGTAAACCAAAGTGAATGCTGTTTTCTGAGCCAGCAAAGGAATTAATGATTCGAGTAACAATGTTCTTTTGGTTGTCGAAGTCACCGTCCGGGATTCCTGATGTAACATCCATTGCTATGGCAACGTCCATGGTGACGAAACAATCTACAAACAACCGGAGAATAATATGACTTTTAATCATTACACCCTATTCGGCATGGCAGCCATTTGAATTCTGATGTAGAGACATCAGTGGATGTCCACAAAAACACGTGCGCACGCGGCTTGAACCCGTCGATTCCTTACTATTGGTATCGTGCATCTCTTCCAATTAGAATAAATAGACAAAAGACGTGGCAGCTATGTTGGTTGACATGGTAAAAGACACCAAGACCAAATCTTTTGTCAACGTCAACCAAAATGGCGGCTATGATGTCACATGCAATCCAAGAATAAAAGTAACGTGCACCTTGCCTTTTCACGGTAATACTAAATCTACTCTACAGACTTTGGCTCGGCTGTACAAAAAAAAAATCTCCATATATGTAACTCACTTCTGACGGCAGGAACGCAGGTCTTGGCACATCCTTCGCAGCAAAGATGGTTGGGATCTTTACAGTCTCCATCAGCACTACAAGCGTCTTGAGATGGACAACCTTCCGCTCCTGGATCCACCTTGACTTGAGCTCCGACAGGACATGTCCCATATCTAGCTGTGAATAAGAAGACAGTCAATACAGTTAGCTTCGTTTTGCTCAAGTATTGTCGAAATCATACAATTATACCACTGTTCCTTGATCCTTACAGACTCATTTACTCAAGGTTAGACTCATTTTAGCGTCACATTATTCACTAATACGGGTGGCATGGGTGGCGTAGTGGTTTACCGCTCTCCTCTCACCACTGTGGTCCGGGTTCGAACCCTGGCTCAGACTGAATCATATGTGAGTTGAGTTTGTTTGTTGTGTTGTTCTCTCCCTTGCCACGAGGGTTTTCACCGGGATCTCTGGTTTCTTCCCTCCGTAAAAAGCAACATCTGAGTTGAGTGTTGTATGTTGTAAATATAGAATGTAGTGGTAGTGCGTGTGGAGGGAACCTCACGGAAGAGCCCCGCATGGGGAGTGGTGGTTGTAAATATATAAGTTTTAAATACCATTTTTTGTCATAGACCAACCTTTACAGATGGTATCAACAGCATCAAAGACACCAGCAGCGTTCTTATCGTAACTTCCATGCAGATAATGTTTTTGTGGAGGCTGGGAAGACACTCCCCGGTAAAAATCAACATTCTCCTCTGATCCTACAACCATCAATCGAACTCCAACACTCTTGAGTTTGTCAGATGCAGCTTTGATGGCAGCAGCGTCTTCAGGTCGTGAAGAAGGAATGTAAAGAACAAAAGTTTTAGGAGCCGTGGGACGTGTGCCACCAAAGATCGTGAAGGCGTTGTCAGCAGCAACTTGAATGGCTTTGGCAACGTTGAACTGAGATCCAGACGGCTTGAGTTTGTCAATAGCGTTGATGATGCCTTCCCTGCTGTATACGCTGTCCAGGTCAACAGTCAGAGCAGCAGAGTCGCTGTAGGGTATAATACCGATGTGGGTGTTGCGGTTGGATACAAATAATTGTTTGCTCATGCTCTTGAAGAAGTACTTCACGTTGGCAAAGTCAGGGCCAAGTGATGCAGCATTTGGGATGCCGTAAACGATGTCCATTGCCTTGTCACATACTAAAATGAATCATCATTATTATTTTCTTATCAATTCTATTAAATATAAGAGCACTGTGAGATGCAACATTCAAGTCTTGTCACATATTAAAAGACGAATCATATATAAAAAGTCACCCAAACAGATTATTCCAAGCAGTGACACGACACCCCATGGCAACAATTAAAAAATCAGAAGAAAATTAAAAGATGAATCAAAAAAAGTTAATCAGAAAAAAGTTAATCAGAAAGAAAATAAAAAATATAATGGAAAAAAATCATTTCCAACTTTGATGGAACCTTGATGGAACTAAGACAAAGTTTGCCTTGTTTCTACTGAGAAACTTCTATAGTTTCATTTTAGTGTCATTTTGCAACATTTTACCTTTGGGTCTTTCAGCGCCGTCGCAGATCCTTTTTGTCAGTGACCTCAGATGTGGCCTCAAAGCCTCGGGAGTTGTTGTCATGAATACATTCTTGTCAACAGGATTTGAAGCTACTCTTTTCATGGAAGGAACGTCTGGGTCGTAACCAACTGGCATCACAAAAACGTCTACGAGGTTTTGTCTCAGTTCGTTAGCGATACGGGCAGCTTGGTCTGGGTTGGCAAACTTTCCTGGTCCGATGATGACTAGTGACTACAATAGGATAAAGCAAAGGAATCTTTAACTTGTTTGAAGTACAATTTACTTACTCATTTTCTCCATGTTTGACAAAAGTCAGTTATATGTTGATTATAAAGTCGAACCTCTATTAAGCGGTCACCCCTGGGGAAACATCAGGTGACCGCTTAATAGAGGTCACGTTTACAGTAAATACAGTAAGAAAAGCGAATTTCGGGAAATTATTAAGTGACCACTTAATAAAGGGTGACCGCTTAATAGAGATTTGACTGTAACTGGGAGAGATGGGGAGGAGAGAATACCAAAACTTACTGACTCATGGTCTTGAGTCACCGCTGAGAAGCCTTAGCTCGAAGAAATTATCAAAAACGTGGTACCTCCTCATTGAGAGGGAACACATGAAACACTCGCGTTTTTTTCTTTTGGTGGGGGGGGGGGGGGGGTTCTCCCATGAAATTACAACCAATGTTATTCAAAAACAGTAGTTTTAAATAAAGGAATGTTTTCCCGTGCGTGGAAGAGCGAAGTGACAGTCGAATCTAGGGCCCAGTTGTACGAAGTCTGGATAGCGCTATCCGGCGGATAAATCCTTATCCAATGGATAAGTCGATGCTGTTATCAAATAAATTTATCCACTGGATAAGATTTATCCGTTGGATAGCGCTATCCAGGCTTCGTACAACCGGGCCCAGAAGAATAGTATCTCATGTCAATTCTACCCTGACCCCAAAGTTTGTGACAAAGTAAACCCGTCTAGCTCAATGCCACGCGGCTCAAACATGATTATACAATCTGAAAACATTATAGAAGAAATATGTTTCTTCTTTCCTCTTTTCTTCGGCTACATTCTCGCGTTCAAAATTCATGAAGCACTGATAACAAATCGTAATTTTTTGTTTTAAATCTTGCATCTCAAAGTACTGAGCCCCAAAATTTCATAAAAGCCAGTAATTCCTTGAACCTCAGAATACAGGAAAAAGAACCACATCTACAGACATACAATCTTACTGTACCTTATTCGAATTGCTTCGCATTCCGTTCTCTATCTTATAAACTTTGTCGACAGCTAACTGTAGAGCATCCGATGTCGCAGAAATGCCTCCACCTTGGTAGACAACTCCATCAATGGCGTTCTTTATTGCATCTTTCCTGTTCACATCGGCAAAACCGAAGTTGATCCTTGGTTTGTCGCTGTAAGAGATGACAGACACTCTTGTTCCTGCTCCTTCGACATCGAAAGCATCAACCAGCTGTTTGGCGAAGATCTTGACACTGTCGAAACCTGATTTGCCGGTGTTTACTGAAGCATCCATGACGATGGTTAGATCGAATTGACCGTTACAAACTAAAAAAAGGAAAGAAAAAGGGATTGAGGTAAGAAATATTGGAATATGCTTAAAAAACAAGACGGGAACAGCAAGAGAACATCATTATATTAATTTATTCTACCCTCTAACGGTGTCGCGACTGATTGGTTCAAAGGATGTTGTCAATTCCGTTCCGTGACAGTATCGTAAACCATGCCGTTTTACAGTGACGAAATCTGCTCTATATAACAGACTTTTAATTTTCTTTTTAGCATTCCATTCCGGGATAACAGAAAAGGTCTTGGCAACTTATGCTTCTTTCCGTAGTCCCAGGGATAGTGAGATGCACCCCTTCAAGATGCCTTTTAGCATTAAGACTCCTTTCTCTCTATTAATATACCTGTTTACATTGGTCAAACGTTGTCCTTATTCAGACGTGTCATTCCCTAGAGTATAACTTCTTTGTTTAAAGGTTGCGCGTGAGAAGACACTTGAATATGGATACAACTCAAATTGTATTCTCAAGAGAATGACACGTGGTCTAAATGGAAAACCATAACGTCCAACTGAGCAAACCAATCTATTGGATCTACTTCAGCTAAAAAAATAAAAAAATAGAATACCATTGGGTGGTGGCAGGCAGACTGAGTGGCATCCAGTTGGGTCAAGGCAACATCTTGTTAGGCCAGGACAATCCCAGTCATTTTCTTTGACGCTTCGTCCTGCTTTACCAGCTGAACCACCACACGGGATGAACTGAGGAGGAACGGGGGAGCCTGGTGCTCCACATGTTCGTTCGACTGGTCTGCATTTACCAGGTTTTTCTGAGGGATAAAGAAAAACGAAAAAAGAATTTGACAAATAACATAATAATAATGAAAAAAAGTCCTTTTTGGGATAACTGTAAAAATGGATACCGAAAAAATAAATGCGTTCTGTACGGCGCATGAACATTGCATATAGTCAAAAACACAACCGTTAGAATATTTATTTAATGAACGTTATAACGTTATATTACTGATATAAAAGTGCCCTTATTCGGTCCATAAAAAAACGTCTTTGTCGTTACGCGTGAAGCACTTAATAGTTAGTGGCTAACAAATCTGTTGCCCTAGTTCCATGATCGAATTGGAATTTAGGAGTCGATTTTTGCAGAAGGAGGAAAACTGGAGAAAAACCTTCGAAGCACAGGAGAGAACCAACAAACAACTCTACTCACATACAACACCAAGCCAAGCGGGACTCCAACCCGGGTCGCATTGGTGAGAGGCGAGTGCTCTCACCGCTAAGCTTCCCATAAAAAAGTGTAAGCATGATACATAGTAGCAGACACTGATTCTATTATTATTATTATTACTTTGTTACTTTGACTTAGTCACTAATTTATACACTTTGTTTTTACGGGCTAAATAAAATCCCTTTAATTTTGTCTTCGCAAACACACTAAACAATATCAAAAATATCAGGAAGTTTCAGTGAATAGGTTGCTATCAATAGACGTCACTTCCGGTAATAGCTCTTTTTTGATGGCTTGTAGAATCCTGGAGGTTGTTTTGATCTCTTGTTTTCTGGTTTGATGTCGTTAAAATAGTCAAATACAATAGTTTGAGGACCTATTTTGATATGTTTTGACTTAGCATCCGCTAGTTGCCCCCCAGTAAACCGCTTGTTTGCCCCCCAGTCAACTCCAAAAAGTCACGTGATTGATAGCAAGCAATACTGTGAGAGTGGTCAAACAAAACCACACGAATTTGTTGATTCGCGTATTTGATCATATTCCAACATGTTAATTTGCGCATTATATATAATAAATATTGAAAATTATTAATGAATTTTGCTGACTTACGCGAACACATGACGCCTTGAATGGTGTTCCAAAGACCAGAAAGATCTTCAGGAGTATTGGCTTTGAAAACAAGACTAGGATCGGTTGCCACTTGTCCTAAAAAGCCATTGTCAACGTTCGTATTGGATCCAACAGCGATAATTTTAATATCCAAAGCTCTCAGTTCTTTTGAGGCTTCTAGCAAGTCTCCAGTATTGACAGACGCCGGTCCAGACACGACGATTAAAGCAAATCGTGGACGCCCTTGTCGCATTCCTCCCTCGAGGCTGAACATGTGCGTTTTCACCCCGCGTAGAGCATTATCAACACGTCTTTCCGTGTCAGCAGTTTTTGACAAGCCTCTGAGTATTTCTCTCAGCTTAGCCTCTGAATCGAATTGACGGAAGTTGGTGAGTTTGGTCGCGGTTTGTCCGTACTTCAGTATTCCAAAGTGGTTGTTGTTCTCGGAGTCGGCGTTAGCGTTGATGACTCTGGTGATGAATTGTTGGACACTGTTGAATTCGTTGTTTGGTATATCCGCTGTTGCGTCGACGGCGAGAGCCACATCCATGGCAACATAACAATCTAGAGAAAACAAGCAACGAAAATAAAAAACTAACTACTTCCCCCGCGAATATTGGGAGGAAGATCGAATCTAGGAGAAATTTTCAGCAAAAGCATAAAATCCTGAATACTACGCAGCCATAAAGACAGCGGTATTTTTGAGAATTGAAACCTGAGGGTGATTTAGGGGTCAATTGATTTTGCAGACACTAGTTTATTTGAGAAAATGTGATTTCTTTCTTGTCTGAGTAGTCTTTTAATAATAGTATGTAGCCTTGTCACGCAGTGTCATGTGGCACTATGACTTGCACTGATAGTCAACTGAGTGTCACGCAGTGACATGTTGCACTACAACAACAACAACAACAACTTTATTTGTAGACGAATACAATCAGTTTACAATATTATAGTTAAAACTAAATTAAATTATAATGTACTAGGTAATCTGAAATGAAAAAAATCAATCTAAGTCAGATTACTGTGACTTGCACTGAAGGTCAACTGAGTCGAGTGTCACGAAGCGTCATGTGGCACTGTGGCTTGTACTGAAGGTCAACTGAGTTGAGTGTCACGAAGCGTCATGTGGCACTGTGACTTGTACTGAAGGTCAAATCAGTTGAGTGTCACGCAGTGTATGTGGCACTGTGACTTGTACTGAAGGTCAACTTAGTTGGGTGTCACGCAGTGTATGTGGCACTGTGACTTGTACTGAAGGTCAACTCAGTTCAATGTCACGCATTGTCACGTAATATGGTAACTTGCACTTACTTTTGACTCTATTTGTGCATTCCATGAATCCGCATGACGCGGTTCCCGAGCGGCAGCAGACACCTTCGTCACCAGGACAGTCACCATCTACAGAGCATTCATCCTCTAGTCCACTACAGTCTGCTGGAGGTGGCGGAGGGAAAGCTGGGCACTTTCCGAACTTTGCTGGATTTAAGAAAAAAATTATAAAGACATCCATAATGATACCAAGAAAGATAATAAAGACATTCAAATGAACACGGGAACTAATAAACGTGGCAATATCATCTAAAGAAATTTAAAATTATCCATGGCACGCCTTACCATACAAAGTATGTCCTATCGTACACTACGCTAATAAAAGAAAAACTACTAGAATACCTTGGCAAATGGTTTCGACAGCATCGTACACTCCAGCACCAATCTTGTCATAGTTTCCATACAAGAAGTGCTTAGCCGCAGGCTGGGTAGACACTTGTTTGAAAAAAGCGGGATCCACCATGTTCTCTAAGCCAATGACCATCAGCCTCGCTCCAACACTCTTTAACTTGGCGGCCGCAGCAGCAATGGCTTCGTTATTAACTGCTGCCTTTCCTGGGATGAACAGAACAAAGGTCTTGGGAGCCGTGGGTCTAACTCCACCGAACATGGTAAAGGCGTGGTCTGCTGCTACCCTCAAGGCTTCCTGAACGTTGTACCCTTTACCAGATAGTTTCATGTTATCCATGTAGTTGGTTAACTGCTTTCGGTCGTACATGTGGTCAAGGTTGACTGTCAATGTGGCTGAATTACTGTAGGGTACTATACCTACGTGCACGTTCCTGTTGGAGATCTGTAGAAAATGTCGCCATGACAACTGTATTAGTGATGTGCTACCTTAACATGGTAAAATGTAACGCAAAAAATGTTTAATGGCCAATTTTTTATTTGAACATATTTTCCTTCTGCGTTTTGTCCAAGAGTCGAAAAACGGCACTTTAAGGGTTACAAAAATAGTAAATATGTAACCATGGAGACAGTTAAAGTAGCGTGCTCCCTTAACCTAACATGAACAAATAGAAGGGGCATATTTCAGAGATATTTCGGGGCATATTTCGTGTGAATATCACTGTAAATTACCCAAATTTTCATTGTCTGTTACGAACTGTACCCGCTGCAAAAACCTGAACCGAATGAAACGCGTTGTTTATTTTAATACAATAAAAAAATGTTAGCATGGTGACAGAAGGAGAAAAGCGGCCCATTAACCTCATTTAAAGAAAAGGTTGTTTCCCAGACCCGTAGTAATACCATGGCAACAGTATAAGAAACACGCCCCCTTGTACATGAGGTTCTTTTCTAGATCCATATTCACCTTGAAAAGTGTCAGCATGTTCATGTAAAAGTCTTTCACTTTCTGGAAGTCTGGTCCAAGCTCTGTAGCTGTGGGTATTCCAAACACCACGTCCATCTTCCTGTCACAAACTAAGAGTAGATACTGTTAGAAGATTATCCTCTTCGCAAATATTTATAGAGGATTTCTACCATCACGTGATGGTAGCCATGACAGGACTACTGTTAGAAGATTATCCTCTTTGCAAATATTTATAGAGGGTTTTTTACCATCACTTGATGGTCTAACTTGATTTTTAATGCAAAATGCAAACAAAACAAAACCTTCACCAAGCTTTTTTTGAAATAGCTGTATTTAATATCATAAGAAAAAAGTGAAAGGCTCTTACCTTTTATTTTGTCAGCTCCTTGGCAGATAGTATCCGTCAAAGCCCGAACATGTGGTCTCAGCGCCGATGGTGACGTGGTCATGAACACGTTGTTATTCTGTTGATCTGACACGAGTTTCCTCAATGTTCCAATATCAGGATTTTTGCCCACCGGAACAGCGAATACATCAACTTGTTCGAGTTTGAGGAGACCAGCCAGTCGGATTGAACCAGCTTGGTTTTGGAATTTGCCGGGGCTGACGATGACAAGAGACTAGAGGAGGAAAGCAAATATTGGGATTGCCATCTTTATCGAGTTGGTATACATTGATTTTAGAGAGTTTAGGATTCTCGCTTACGGCAACCGTGAATCGTCAGTTGACCATTAAAAAATTATTTAAAATTAGTGAAAAGGAATCGCAAAAAACTCCAAGTATTAGATAAACAAAAGAATACTTGTCTTTGTCGAGAAGGTTTGCAAAAGGTAAAGTGAATTGTGAGGAAACGATGAAAACGTGGTCACGTTTGTCGTTTGCGGGAAGGAAAAACGGGAATCTTGATCTGCCTATTCATTGTAAAATAACGTATAGAAAAGAAAGAAAGAAAGGTTCATTCTCTTTTGTTCTTTTTTGTTCTTGTTTCGGTCAGTTGTTGTTGGTTTGTTTGCAGTTGTTTGCATGCTTTTTCTTGGTCTTTTGTTTATCTTCTGATTCTCAGTATCTTCGTTAGATCCGTGTTCTATTCATTTATTCCTTAACGGGTCAGTAATCTGGACAGCATATACTCACCTTATTAACGCCGTCCCTAGCGCCTGTAGATGTGCTATACACGACATCCAAGGCCTTTTGCAGAGCGTCGTTAGTGGAAGATGGTCCATCACCTTGATATGGAATACCATCTATGATTGATTTGATTCTTTCTTTATTCGATGGTTTATGCTGGAACGTTATGTCTACTTTTGGCGTTGCTCCATACGAAATCACGGCCACCTTTGTACCAGATTCGGAGACATCAAATGCGTCCACGATATCTTTAGCGAATGTCTTGACTTTCTTGAACCCCTCTTCACCAACAGAGTCAGAAGAGTCCAGTAGAAGAGTAAGATCGTATTTCCCCTTACAGTCTGCCAAGAAATAAATGGGGTTTTAAATAAAGAACTTCAAAAATAGTCTCTTCCCAGTTTTCCTTTTTCTCTCACTACTCTTCACCTTCTTTTCTCTACCATCCCCTCCCCTTCCCTCTCCATTTTTCAAAAATTTTATCACGGTGTTTAAGTTTCCTTCTTATCCAACATACAACAAGCCAAGAATCTATTCACTTTTGGTTGTAATTAACGTCGATTGGTCCACAATCTTTCTCCGTCCCCATCCCAAGCCCTCCCCATTCCCAAGTAATACCAAGGGACTTTACAGTCCCAGCCTTGTCCCAGCCAATCTATTGACGATGAGAAGAAACTATCACCAAGGACATGCCTTCGACATTCTTCCCTTCAACATTTCTCGGCAAGAGAGATTCTATTAGCCATTCAAAGGTCGAGAAAAAAAACTGGGTCGAGTTGGCATTGCAGTGGATTGTGGGACTGTTTTTAGGGACATATTCTCAAGATGGCGTCTATTTCGTCACCTAAAACAATCCCAAAATGCACTGCAATGCCAACTGGACCTATGTAGTTTTTTCCTAAGCCTCGGAACTGACCTTTTATACAGTCTTTAAGAAACGAATATGCGCCATGATGCAAAAACTACTGGCCATAAACAATAACAGGTGAAATACGTGGATAAACGTACCATTAGGTGGGTCACGGCATACGCTGAAGCATCCCGTTGGATCAAGACAGCACCTAAAATACACCAATCACAACACAGGATAAGTAACTAGGCAACCTCTGTGACGTCACCCATATCAACACAACGACTTCCGGGTCCAAAATGAAAAGGACTTTTTTACTTGATCAAAAGCACGCGGAGGATAATATTTGCACCACAGTTGTGTCTTAATTTTAGTTGAATGAACCACTATTTCGACCGGAACAACGTCACAGCTTTAAAAAAATTGTAGCTTGGTATTGTTAGCGACATTGCGTTTGCAAACAGACCTCTTTACTTTGGGCGTATCATGACATGTCAATAGATCTCTCGACCTTTTGCTTAATGTTTTTTTTTCAATTACAAACCCCGTGTCATTCCCTTGAGAATCCAGATTGTTTGTTTGAGTTGTATCCATATTCACGTGTCTTCTCATGCGCAACCGATAAACGAAGAAATGATACTCTTGGGAATGACACGTGGTTTTGAGAATCCAGATTGTTTGTTTGAGTTGTATCCATATTCACGTGTCTTCTCATGCGCAACCGATAAACGAAGAAATGATACTCTTGGGAATGGCACGTGGTCTTGAGAATAAGATTGTTTGTTTGAGTTGTATCCATATTCATGTATCTTCTCATGCGCAACCGATAAACGAAGAAATGATACTCTAGGGAATGACACGTGTCTTGAATTGGGGAAACACATGAATGCAAGTCAAACAAATATTGTTATTCTCAAGTGAATACCACATGGCCTGAAATGGGAAAACATACGTCCGAGCCGAGGAGGTCAATATACCTCAATAGACCTCCTCGACTCGGGCGTAATGTTGTCCCATTTTAGACCACGTGTCATTCCCAAGAGCATCCTATCTTTGTTTAACGGTTGCGCTCGGTTGCACATGAGAAGACACGGACGTGGATACAACTCAAACAAAGAATCGCATTCTCAAGGGAATGACGCGTGGTCTGAAATGGGAAAACATACGTCCGAGCCGAGGAGGTCAATTACACAGAGCGAAGGTGGTTACTCACTTTTGTTCTCCAGGGCAGTCCCAGTCATTTTCCTTCGCAGTTCGTCCTGGCTTCTTAGCAGAATCACCACATGAAATGTAATTGAGTGGAACCTCGCCACCAGGTGATAGACATGTTGCCTGGGCTGGAGGACACTTTCCTTGCTTTTCTACATAATTAAGAAAATGCCACATTAAGAATGACCACCATTTGTAAATAAGCTACTACCCCTTCCTCTGAGGAGCTATTAGGTAGGGGAGGGGACCTATGTCCTCCGTCTGAATTCCACAACTGCCTATGTCACAGTTTTGGGAAGTTCTTATTTCGCTGTTTTACCCCAGCAGTTTGTCGTTCGTCGCTAGTATAGTTCGTGGCTTACGTACCGCCGTTATAAGGCCATGTCGCTTGTCGAAATAAATTTATGCACTGCCTCTAAGAGTGCCTTAACTCTTTACATCTCTTTCCCTCGCTCAATATCAAATCTAAAATAGCAAGTCTGGTGCATAACGAAATGCTTTAAAAGTTTTGCATGGTCATGTGCGGAAGCCCTGTTCGATGGAAGAACAATAGAATCCCTTCACTCTGGGAAACTTACCATGTAAAACAGGTCATGTTACTCTACAACTTGAAACGAGCAGTTGTATAAAAGACCATCGCGATATTAGCAAGGAGCACAAAATATCAAGTTATAACATGTGACATAAATGAAATGGCATAAAAATATAAAATAGATTTATATGGGAAAATGAACTTCCAATAACATATTTAATAATAATATTAATAATAATAATAATTTTTTAATACTACTACTAATAATAATAATTTTTATTTTTCATTTTTTTTTTTTAATGATAATAATAAACAATAATAATAATAATACCATTTGGATGTTTCCTACCTTTACATAGCTCTCGTCTGATGTTTTGCACTAATCCTGGGAGTTCAGCCGCTGAAGGAGCTTTGAATTTTAAGTTGGTAGCTGCAGCCAGATCATCGGCAAAAGCATCGTCCACACCACCACTCGTTGCTACACTGACCATATTAACCTTGAGTTTTTTAAGCCCTTTCGATGCTTCGCTGAGTTTCCCAGAAGCTGCAGAGTTTCCTCCCGAGGAGATGAAAATGGCGTATCGTGGATGACCTTGTCTCATTCCTCCTTCAAGGCTGAAAAGGTCTTTTTCGATGCCACCCACGGCAAGGTCAACTCGCGCGTCTTTACTAGGAGAGGCAGATATGCCATCGATCAATTTGGACATTCCTTCTTGTGAGACATACTCACGGAAATTAGTGAGTGTTTTAGTTGTGTCGGCGTAAGTTAGAAGACTGAAGTGGATTGAGTTTTCTGAATCGGCGATGGAAGCCACAAGATCTTTGGTGAAGGCTTTGACCGCTGGTAAGTCAGCAGCGCTTACGGTAGTGTCCACAGCCAACGCGATGTCCATGTTTACGAAGCAATCTAAAATCAAATCACAAAATATTGCAATGAAGAACTTATTTTAAATGACCATCCGTTAAAAGGCTAACCTCTATTGAGCGACCAAGCGACCTTTACTAAGCGGTCAACCTCTATTTAGCAGCTACGTAGCTTCTACTAAGTGTCCAAGCGGACAGCCAAGAAATTTAAAAATCCAGAAATTCAAAAAATATTCCCAAATATTTGTTGTAGAAGGCCGCCACAAACAGAGCTTGGGCTACCCCTTTGGTTGCAGATACTTCGCTTTTGTGAGCGATATGGACAGCAACAAAGATAACATCAAGCAATGTTAGACATATTGTCATATTGACATGTTACACTGATTCACAACATACCATGTCACGCAACAACTAAAAAATAAAACCAACTTGACTCTTTATCGTCACGCAATCCTACAAAAACAGAGCTAGGAAACAGTGCTCCTGAAAAGCCACAAAAAAAAAAGACCTTACTTTCAATTCCTTTGATGCAGCTTGTTACTCCTGGGCAGCCTGTACCACAACAAGCTGATCCTGGAGCACAATCAGCGTCAAGCTCACAGTCGGATTCATCGTCAACTGGGCACTCTGCTGGTGGTACTATTATGGGACACTTGGGGTACTTTCCTGTAACAGCAAATAAAATGTTGATCACTATTGCCGCAATGTCTTTGTTTGATCCTATTAATCTCTTGAGAATGGTTGCATGATAACCCCTCAATTAACCTGTACATCTTCGTTAGAAAACCTTAATATCTAAATTTCCAGTTCTCCGTTAAGGTGACTGCCTACTTTTGAACGTTCGATTTGAGCCCACGATGTGCGCGCGCTCAAAAACCGCTGAAAAATCTACAAGATTTTATTGAAGAACCATACGCGTTTTGAGCTTCAACAGGGCAAAACCCTCAAATTTTGCACGGGACTCTCTATTTTTTAATAGCTCATTCGAAAAAACTAGTAAAATTCTAGGTTATATCAACATCTTAGGAAAAGTTTAAATCAGTAACGCATGAAAAAAATAGATTTTTGTAGGGATTTTTGTTCGACATTATGAGATTTTTTAAGAGCACTGAAGCTACAAAATATGACAAATCAATGTATCTCTTTGTCTTTTTGTCGAAAATATCCATGTATTATTGTAGAATGATTGACTAGCCTTCATTCGTGCAATCATATAGTCTGCAAATAACTATTATCTTATGAATCTAAATTTTTTTCTAATCACTTCCGGTGGCGCAATTTTTACTCCAAAAGCTCGTGCGTAGGCTCCCATTAAATGCTGATTATCTCGAAAACGAGCTCGGGACACCCTGTTTTTCTTTCCAGATTTGGAATCAGCATTAAATTTCAATTCGGAAAATCGAAGTTTTAAAAAATGTTTGAATCAATTTCCAAAAGTAGGCAGACACCTTAAGGCGGGAGCCTTTGCCCAATCTTCAGCTCCGGCTCCGTCACTAATTGCTGGATTTTATTAGAAGTAATTTCCCGTCTCATGTAGGATTTTATCAGTTGAATCAAAAGTGTTTAATAGAAGTCTTTTGACAGCACTTGGTGGCTGACAGCACATGTTTGACCAACATTCGGAGCAGATAATGGAATTAAAGGACTTTTATAAGCTGTATAACTTACATATACATACATATCACGTCTACACTGTATATTGCGTGCCCACGGTCATGGTAGAAGGCAGCACAATAAAATCCCCTTGCTCTCGGGAATTGAATTCTTTCTCATGCAAAACGACTGTATTGTTCCTGCCATCTAACATGGCTGCCGTCACGTGATGGTGCAAAACCTCTCTACCACCAACCCTCCCTTACCTCTACATATCGTCCTAGAGTTTCTCTCAGTAGAAGATATCATGTCATCATAGTTGCCTACAGTCAGATACTTCCTTGCAGGTTGAGTAACGAATCGCCTCAGGGATTGTACGTTTGTCTTTTCGCCTCCCAACACCAACATCATTAGTTTTATTCCCATGGATTTAATCTTCTTGGCAGCATCTTCCACAGCCTGTTCTTGCTCGGGTGGTATATCTCCTGGGACTACTAGGACAAAGGTCTTGGGTGCAGTAGGCCGTGTTCCACCATAGACAGTAAAACCATGGTCCGCAGCAACGTTCATAGCTTTAGCGACGTCATATCCGGTTCCTCTTAGCTCCAGTTCGCCAAGATAGTCATCGATCTCACTGGGACTATACATTGCATCAATGGGCTTTTCGAGGGCTGCTGAATCACTGTATGGTAGCATACCGATGTGAACAGCTCGATTATTGATCATAAATCGTCGAGTCAAACTTCTTAACATCGTCTGGATCTCTCCCAGGCCACCCCGAGTGACTTGAGTACCCACAGGGATACCATAAATAATATCCAGCGGTAGATCACAAACTATCAAAAAGATATATTAACATATAGTACATTAGTTTCATTTGCAACTAGGAAAGAAATACACCCTTTATTCAGGTGCAAATCCAGGGAGGGGAACCCACGGGACATAGACCCCTCCTCCCCCACTCAGAACGTTGGTTATGTATCTTGAAGTGTCATAGAAAGCATATTTTTGAATATTTTTTCCAAGTTCTGCAGTCATTCGCAACATTCGGTCAAGCCCCTGTTATTAAGATTGGCATATCATAACAAAGGCTGATCCCGGTAATCCCCCATTGGAGTTGAAAAATAACAAGAATAAAAAATAAGGTAAAACCAAAAAAGTTCGCTATTTGATGCCTTTCTAGGTAACAGTCATCCCCCTTTGAAATCGCTCTGTAGCTGCCATTATTTTTTATATGATCGATGGACCCAATCAACCTGGCCTCAAGTCACTCTCTTGATAATAAGATTATTTGTATGAGTTGTCTTTTGGTGCGCAATCGTTAAACAAAGAAATAATACTCCAGGGAATGACACGTGGTCAGAAATAAGAAAACAATGGGTTATATAGCTGTATTACTTTTACCTTTAGGTTTTTCAGCGCCTTCACAGATCCTATTCGACACTGCTCGTAAATCAGGTTTTAGTGCATCGTAGGTCGAGGTCATGAAGCCAGTCTTGTGGTGGAGCCTGGAAGCGACGTTACGTATGGAAGGAATGTCTTCGTTCCCACCAATAGCCATAAAGTAGACATCCACGTTGTTTTGAATCAGGAGACTGGCGTAACGAGCTGCATTTTTGGGGTTGGTGAATTTTCCCTGACTAATGATAAGTAAGGACTGAAAATTCAACAAAAATCTCACGTTAACCTTTGAAATTATAGCTACGAATGGTTAGACTTTCAAGTGGCTCGGATGACCACTTTAAATGGCGGTCCCGTCTCTCCACACTCATCATTACTAACCAATACCGGAGGGACGTAAAAGAACAACTAGTGAGAACGTAAAGAAACCCTGGCAGTGACCACCCTCAGTGCCTACACCTCATCTTAACCACCTCTCATTCATAACCCATTGTAAAGCGCCTTTGAGCATATCCGTATGGAAAACAGCGCTATATAAAATCATAATCATAAGCTACACATAACAGAAACAGGGACGGCGGAGCCATTTTTTGATTGGGGGGCTCAATAGTGACATTGTATGGCAAGGTGGGGGGGGGGGGGGCTGAGTTTAGTGAAAATGTATTAGAATTTCACAGAAAGTGGGGGGCTGAAGCCACCCCAGCTCCCCCGGTTCCGCCGTCCCTGAGAAAGAAGTCGAAAAAGACGTGTAGATGTGGAAATCCACTGACGAACTGAGCTCCTACGGTTTATAATGTATTCAGGTCCCAATTTTTATGACTTCCTTACCTTATTAACTCCCCTTTCACGGGCTCCACCGTCAACTTTATAAACCTCACCGTAGGCCGTTTGAAGAGCTCTTGATGTGGACGATGGTCCCCCTCCAGGGAATTGAATCCTGTCAATCGCCAAGTTTAGTTTTTGTTTGGTTGGGCTGCGGATAGTGTTAAACTTAAAATCAAGTTTGGGTTTCTCGCCATACGAGACGACAGAGACATGAGTTTGACCTTGACGGATGTTAAAGCCGTTAATAAGCTGCTTGACAAAGGTTTTCACTTTGTTGAAGCCAGTCTTGCCGACTTCATCGTTGCCCTCGATGAGAATAGCCAGATCATGTTTTCCCTTGCATTCTGGTGGAACAATAGCACATCAATGTTATCTTACAATGAAATAAAAAACACTTTTAAAGATAACTTCTGAGTCGTCCACCTAAAATCCGGGCACGGATATCTCACAAATAGAATCGAAATTCAACCGTCAAGTGATAGGTTTGGCGGAGGGAGGAAATTAAAAAAAAACAAAATAACAAAATTTCCAGCAAGTTCTTTCTTTTTGGACATCCAAAGGGAAATCCGAGTTCTTTAACGAAGAAAAGAATAACAATCAAGAGAAAGCTCAGTATAAATATGAGAAAATTACGCCCAAACTAATTTTGTTTTAGTCCATGTGTTCTGTCAAATGTTATCGGTGAAGAAAAGGAAAAACAAGAACGCCACGTTCACCTTTCATACATTCCTATCACTAAGTTTAATGAACCCCTTACATGTGACGTCAAAGCAGCTCAATTCGAAGGACAAAACAATAGAATTTAATGGAATGAGATTGGAAATTTATTGTTATGTCCTCCAAATTGAGCTGCAAATCGACGGACTGCAAGGGGTCTATAGTAGAACGGTTGCCGACCTCTATTAAGCAAAGCGATCAATTGACAATTTCCCAAAGATGATCGCTCAATAGAAGTTCATAGTTCAATTGCAGATCAGAACTTTTATAAAGTGGTTATTTCTGCGATCGACCTCTATTAAGCGATCACTTGATAATGGACCACTTCGACAATATAGCGGCCAACTTGGATCGCATGGCATTATGGGGAGTCCAGGGTTCAAATCAAAACAAAGATGGCGGATAGAGTTTTGTGTGTTTATCTTTCCTTCATGGGTAAAGGTAAAAGATGTGCCATCTTTGACTATAATAATGGCAGGCGATATAAAGAAAAATATATCATCAAGCCTTGGGAAAACCTACATAGCACTCAGTTGATGTAATGTATTTAAAAGATATATCGTATTTTGTTGTCGTTCTATCCATTGTATTAGGTGTAATTCATTGTACTTTTATGAACACATTACATCAACAGCTTGCTACGTAGGCTCTCTCATCAAGCCTTACATTAGTTCTATATTTGTCCCCTGGACGCCCCATGATGCCCTGCGATCAAAGATGGCCGCCGTATAGTCGAAGTAGTCTATTCCCCAAAATGGCCGGTAAATATAAGTCCATGTTTAGTTCAACTTCGGAGTAGCACCTACCCAGTGGTGGTTCCAAACAGACTGAATGACACCCAGATTCAGGATCTTTACAGCATTTTTGTTCTCCAGGACAAGGCCAGTCAGAATTCTGAGTTTGTCCCGCAGAAGTCCCGCAAGGAATGTATCTTGGTGGTACCACATCTCCACATCTTCCGATAGGCGCAGCCGCAGGTGGACACTTGCCTGGTTTAGCTGTAGAATGGGAAAATATTCAAACCATTGAAGTAAAGAAAAGAAATATAAAGTTGACTTAAAATGGGGATGAAGAAGGTTTAACAAGGATTTTGGTGAAGGAAAACTGTTGTAATCGTTCTTGCTTTACGAGAGTAGTAAATAATAGCCAGTGGCTAACAAACCTGTGGCCCTCGTACCATGATCAACTTGGAATTTAGAGTTGATTTTTTTACGGCGGAAAAAAGCCGGAAAACCGAGAAAAAAACCTCAAAGGGCAGGAAATGACCAATAAGTATCTCTACTCACATATGCGGGCGAGAGATGGAACATTAGCATCGCACACGCACACCAACTGCTCCCCCAAAAAACACTATGATAATAATAATAATTTTTACTACTTACGTCTGCAAAATGCCCTTACAACTTGGTCCCTAATTCTGCTCAAGTCTGCCGGAGAATTAGCCTTGAAAAACAGGTTATTTGTTGATATGCTCTGTAGTAAACCATCCTGTACTGCTTGATTCGTACCGATTGCCATGACTCTCATTCCATCAAGTTCCTTGACCGTCTGAGCGGATTTTGTAAACTCTGCCATAGGTAGCCCACCCGTGATAAATACGACCAATCTTGGATGACCCTGTCTCATACCTCCCTCCAAACTAAAATGATCTTTCCGGATGGAGGAGAAGGCAACGTTCAAGTTTCGACCGACTTCGGCCGAAGCCTTAATACCAGATAATAGCCCCAGTAGCTCTTTCTCGGGTTTTCGGTCGCGGAATCGGGCTAGAGTCTGTGCCGTTTCACCGTACGTCATGAGAGATATTCTAATGCTGTTTTCGGAGGCTGCTAGTGGTCGAATGATGCTACTAACGAAATTCTTTACCGCGTTGAGCTCGCCACCTGCTACACCTTGCGATGTGTCAATGGCGATCGTTACCTCCATGTTCACGAAACAATCTAAAAATCAAAAAAAAATCAGTGTTTCTCCTTCCTGGAGTTTTTCTTCCGCCAAAATCAGGGGTGCTTACCATTTAAACCACCCGGTTGGAAATTTATTGGTCAATGGTAATAAAAGAGCAGAAAACTTTGACTTATGAAAATGGTACACATGTCTACCGAAAGAAGCGAAAAGAGCGGGAAAAGAGGATTACATCAATCGGAAGACCTAGGTTTCCGGAACCTTCCGATCGCGGAACGATTGAGGTTTTTCCGGGTAAACAATAAGTACCCCAGGTTTATTTCTTATGTCGCTCCAGAACGCCTACAACAGATTTTAATTTTGAACCCAATTTAGACTCGTTAGCTTTAAAAAAAAGACCAGGCCTAATTTGCGAGGCGCGCCCTTATTACAAGATGGATGGTTCGCGGTGCTGGTACTATTATTTGCAAAGGGAAGAGTAACGGGCATGGCTGAGAATTGGTCACGGACGTCATCATTAAGGCTGAGGGTTACTTACTGTCTATTTTCGGGACGCAAGATCGTCGGCATCCAGGCGTGAGACAACACATGGTAGTAGGTGCTCCACAGTCTGCGTCAAGCGAACACGTTAGGGCAACGTCCTTGCATGATTCTGGTTGGGTTGGAGGACATTTACCATACCGACCTGAAATACAAAATCCCATCAACTTGACATCAAAACTGAAATACTGTTCACTGCCACAAATCCTCCACGAAACGCAAAGAAGAGGCTTTGTTGACTTCCTCTTCTTCTACCTTAAAGACTTTTTTGATTTTATCTCTGGTGGACTACCTGTTCGGGGAAAGTGCCACCGGACGGAAAGTGCCGTCGAGTCTTCTTCACCCTTTCCCTTTTTTATTGACACAGGGGCTCCGAAAGAATATCGAGAAAGAATTAGAAAGGCCTTTAGAGGCTAGTGCTAGCCCTCGTCAATCAAAGATGCCTTTATATCTAAGAAACATGATGTTCTTTTCGTATTTGAGGAAACTGTATGGTAATGACCTACAGCACGTACTCGGTACATGCCGTATCATTGAAATGGCTTCCTTTTTTGTCAATTCACCCAATCACGACGCTTAGTCACAGCTACGGTAGTGACCTACAGCACGTACACGGTACATGCCGTAACATTGAAATGACTTCCTTTTTTGTCAATTCACCCAATCACGACGCTAAGTCACAGCTACAGTAGTGACCTACAGCACGTACACGGTACATGCCGTAACATTTGAATGGCTTCCTATTGTTGTCCAGTAATTCATCCATTCACGAAGCGCATAGTCACGGCCACGGTAAGCTAGTACGGCTAAAATATACAACTATATAAAATATAAAAACTACAACTACGTGTTTTTTGCAATGTTTTCTACTTCTACTAAAACTTCTCTATTGAAAAGCTAACTAAAAAACAACTGTTTACCTCGACAAATAGTTTCCTTGATGTTATACACATTGCCATCCAAATCTCCAATGGTATCCCCAAACAAGAACTTAACGGATGGTTTCGATGCGACGTTCGAGTAGTCGACCAGTTTTCCAGCTTCGCTGAGCCCCAGCAGCACAACTTTGACTCCCATCTTCTTCAAATTATTTGCTGCTGCTAGAATGTTATCTAACGACGAGGATGGTTGCCGTGGTACAACGATCACTAAGGTCTTGGGCACAGTTTGACGGACACCCCCGAAGATCGTGAAGCCGTGATCCTTTGCGCGTTTGAATGCTGCTTCCACGTTGAAACCATTTCCAGATGGTTGGATGCTGTTGATGTATTGGACTAAGCCTTTGCGCGTGTAGATTTGGTCGAGTCTACGGGTCACGGCGGCGTCGTTGCTGTACTGTATGATCCCAAAGTGGGCCACCCGATTAGAGACGATGAAAAACTTGAGTAGGCTATTAAAGACGTTTTTGATTTTGCTGAAGTCGCCTCCGAGTGATGTCGCAGTTGGTATTGCGAAGTAGACATCTTGAGGTAGATTACAAGCTTCAAATAAAAAATGGATTGAAAAAAGGTTAGAAATCGTAATAAAGCATCGTAGTGTTGACTCAACAATTGATTGGTCTTCTATTACCACATTCCCATGCTTTTTCTTTGAAACTACATAACTTTGTTCCTTTGTTCCTTAGTTTATTTTTCCTTACAACTGATGATGAACGTTCTGTCGAAACATGCCTTCGAAATTCAAAAGTGTAGCATTCTTTATCAAATCCTTATCATTAGTCTCACATTGCGGAACGCTTGGTTTAATATTATGATACAAACGCAGGTAAAACATCATTTATTCAATTAATTTATTCGTTTGTCTATCTGCTTGAGCTTTTTGACCTCTCCCATATTCTTCATATTATTCTTCATTCAGACAAGCTGATGAACTCCCAAATATCCAAAACTTTAAATAAGAATGGCCCTTCTTTTTAATATATCTTTTTGTTGCCGAGATATTCAAATTAGAAATCACGAAATGATGACGTCAACCCAGGATCCTTGTAAAAAGTCAAATCATCAAATAGAGAATATCTCTGTGAGAATTAGCTCAAAATGACTGAAGCTTTTGGTGAGCATAGCGCATTATAACCAACACAGAATGCTTTGAATCCAGGAAGAGATCCTGTAGGCTTGATAGGCACCTTTAAATTAATGACAACAATGAATAAAAAAAAAGCTTACGTCGTAGTTTTTGAGCGCCATCGCAGACAGCCTTGGTAAGAGCACGAAGGTGTGGTTTCAAAGCGTCAAACGACGTTGTCATGAAGGCGTTATTTTCGATTTTCTTTGACACGATGTTTCTAATTGCAGCAATGTCACCCTGACCACCGACCGGCACAGCAAACACGTCCACTTGAGACTGTTTCAGCTGGCTCGCTAATAAGGCAGCTTTCTTGGCATCTTGAAACTTGCCTGAGCCTATGATAACGAGGGACTTAAAAAACATAAAGTCATTCTTAGTCAATAATAACATTCAGAGAAAACATATCTTGACCCGCCGACCGATCCAAAGACCATGGGGGGCTTACCATTTTAGTCCATCCATCTGGTTGGAAATTCGTTTGCTAATGGTAAAAAAAGAGCGGGAAACTTTTTCTTCCAAAAAAAAATGGTACTCACGTCTACCGGAAGAACCGCAAAGAGCGGGAAAAGTGGATTACCTCAATTAGAAGACCGAGTTTTCCGGCCGAAATTTACGATTGGAAATACACATATCATTTGTTTTCCAACCGGAATTTCCAGTTTTCCGGGATAAGTGGCAAGCACCCCGCGCCGGGTAAGGGACGGATGGACGGACGGACGGACGGACGGACGGACGGACGGACGGACGGACGGACGGACGGACGGACGGACTTAATGACTGAATCATCAATACCCGTCCAAGTTTCGCATTCGACGCATACCGCTTTTTTTGAAGACCAGACTCATTTGCAAAGGCTTAGCCTCGTTTATAAGCCAACTATTCACAGATACCATTAGACATTTCAAACCATTGGTGTTATTTACTTCGTATATTCTTTCCATTGAATAAACTTTCTTTTGATAATCTTTCCATTAACTTTTGCAAATTATTTGCTCTTAAACAAGGCTAAATCTGTACAAATGAGTAGAACACAGCGGTATTTAAAGAGTGAGAAGAGGGACTATAATATAGCTTATAATGCACAATCGACTAAATTACTCAATTCTGATTAGAAAAGAAGTATACAATTAGTTCCCATATAATACACTCTACAAAATCACTCGATTCTGATTGGACGAGAGGAGTACAACTAAATCCAAAATTGTACTCTGTAGAGTCCCAATTAAGTTGCTCAATTTTGTTCAGTGTTTCATAAACAAAAAATCACTGATCTTCTCGTACAATTCGGAATTTATAGATACCCGCCTAAAGGCTCGTCCAATTTTGAAAACCTTCAATACATTACTCGTACCTATATATTCCGATTTGTAACCGAGTTCGTGCGATTTTCTATACAAATTCGATGTGTACTCTGTATAGTCCCAGTTAAGTTTTATGCTTAATTTTGTTGGGTGTTTTATAAATAAAAAATCGCACGATCTTCCCGTTACTTCGGAAATGATAGATACTCGTAATGTTTTGAAAGTTCTCATATTGGACTCGCCTAAACTAGCTCGTCCTATACAAACGAATAAGAAGAAAGCTCAAACACAATAGAAAAGAAGTTTGTAACTATTTTGTATAGTTACTTTAGTATAGTTTTATCGTTTTTGGTTTTTCAACAAAACTAAAAAAAACAACCCTGTCCACACTAATCGTTAGTCACTATCACTTAATCAATTGTATACCTTATTACTGCGCTCACGTACTCCACCACTCTCAGTATAAATCGTATCTACGGCTTTCTGGAGACCGGCGCTAACTCCTGCTCCAGGTCCCGATTGGAACCTAACTTCATCAATTGCATTGAAGACCATTCTCTTAGTAGCGCCAGGGATTGAGTTAAAATTAAACTCAACTTTGGCCGCGTCACCATAGGTAACGAGTGCAACGTGGCTACCAAAATTGCTAATAATGAAAGCGTTAACGAGATCTTTAGCAAACGTCTTCATCTTCTCGAAGTTTTCTGAACCAACATCGTCCGAATTCTCCAGCAAGAAGGTCAAGTCGTACTGGCCTCGACATTCTGAAGATGTAAAAAGCAACACCGTTCATATGGAGAAAGAAGAAAGAGCAAGTGTCCGTATTACCATGTAAAAGTGAATGCATATCACTGGGGCCAAAACAAGTGTCCGTATTACCAGGGTGTTCGTAGTAAGCAGGTCAGTGTAAGAGTGAGTGCTCTTCACTGGGACAAAACAAGTGTCCGTATTACAAGGGTGTTCGTAGTAAGTAGGTCAGTGTAAGAGTGAGTGCTCTTCACTGGGACAAAACAAGTGTCCGTATTACAAGGGTGTTCGTAGTAAGTAGGTCAGTGTAAGAGTGAGTGCTCTTCACTGGGACAAAACAAGCGTCCGTATTACAAGGGTGTTCGTAGTAAGTAGGTCAGTGTAAGAGTGAGTGCTCTTCACTGGGACAAAACAAGCGTCCGTATTACAAGGGTGTTCGTAGTAAGCAGGTCAGTGTAAGAGTGAGTGCTCTTCACTGGGACAAAACAAGTGTCCGTATTACCAAGGTGTTCGTAGTAAGTAGGTCAGTGTAAGAGTGAGTGCTCTTCACTGGGACAAAAAAAGTGTTGGTATTACCAGGGTGTTCGTAGTAAGTAGGTCAGTGTAAGAGGGAATTCTTTTCACTGGGACCAAAACAAGCGTCTGTATTACCAGGGTGTTCGTAGAAGGCAGGTCCCCCCTTTGCAAACCTAATTATTAACATGCTGTTTTCTTTTGAACAAAATGTTGCCCGAGTTACGTTACACTGGCCATGTTTGGTCCACTTTCATAAAACACGGCCATTACATCAACAATTGTTTACTTCGTTTTTAAGGTACTTGCCGTTTGGAGGGTCAGCACAGGTGGTAATACAAGGATCAGCAGGGTTGGCACAACACTTCTGTTCTCCGGGGCAGATCCAGTCAGCTCCCTTTCCAGTCGGCTGGCCACCTGCCGAGGCACCGCAGCCTACATACTGCTCAGGTACGTACACGCCCCTGCAGGTCGGTGGTATTTCTACATCTTTACACTTGCCAGGTTTTGCTAAAACCAAAAGGAAAGTAAACATCAAGAGGTTACACCAGTTTCTCGAATAGTCAGTCCCCTTCACAGTACCCTGCGCCATCTTGAAAGGTAGCCGTGACTTTGCATCTAAGCGAGACGAACGGCGAGCTTGCAATGATAGAGACCTTTTTTTAACATTTTTAACAAGATGGTGCAAGGAGCGTTGAAAGGGACAATTGGTTTTAGCCTAAATTGGTTAAGTTGACGTAGTCCTCTAGAAAAAGTTTGTGTTGAAGCATGGCTAATACTAATAGACCGATCCCGGCTATGCCTTAGAGTCCACCCAAACAATGGCTACTTTTTCCAATGGAATACAGAATGTCCCACCAACAAACTCGAATTCATAAGATTTTTCCATAGCTGATGTTTTTTTAAATTGCATTGATTTTAAGACAGACATTTACAATTTTCAGCAATCGATGTCTGTTCCATGCTGTACTGTATATCAAAAACACATTTTAGCTTGTAATTAGGGAGATAGAATAATGAATGCGGGATTGGTGTTAGTCTCCTGCGCAGCCGCTATTAGTGTCGTCACGCCACGCTCACTCCCCTAAGCTACTTAGGGGAGTAAGCGTTGCGTTACGAAACTAATAGCGACTGCATAGGAGACTAGATTGGTGTATTATCATCAATATGCAAGACCAAGACCAAAATATTAAACTACCATCACTAAGACTTTTAAATTAGTGGGCCAAGTACAAAGTGAGCGGGCTACAAACGTATTTGCCGCTCTGCTTCTGATTGGGTGAGATGACTGCTGTGATCCATAGCGCTGGTTTTAAAAAAATATGCCCTCCAAAAAATCCATAGTGTGATATGTATCCTTTAGCTTACCGTGGCAAATTTCCTTTTCAATTGCCAGTCTATTAGTAGAAACAGCATCAGGTGAAACTGCAGGGAACACGTAGTTTGGTTTACTAGCAAGCTTGCTTAAGAAGTCCCGGCTGACGCCTGAATTAACACCAACTGCTATAATGTTGACATTTAGATCTCGTAGAGGTTGGGCAGCCTTGGCCAGGTCAGCGGAAGCAGCATCTGTGTCTCCACCAGCTAGGAAGATAACATAGCGAGGATGACCTTGTCGCATTCCTCCTTCCAAGCTAAATAAATAAAAGAATTTCGTGAAATGCTGGTAAAGAATCGATGGTGGGGTATAGTGGTAGTTCGCTTTCACCTTTGGCTTATCGGATTCGTTTTTTTTCGGCATCACATGTGAGCAGAGTTTGTTAGGTCTCTCCCTTAATTTGAGGGTAAGCTAAATTCCAATTCAATCTGTGAGTCAGCCGTGCCCTGACTTAGATCAGCCCAGAGGTTGCTTCAGGGTTGGATCTGTGAGTTAGCCGTGCCCTGACTTAGATCAGCCCAGAGGTTGCTTCAGGGTTCAATTTGTGAGTTAGCCATGCCCTGACTTTGAACAGCCCTGATGTTTGAGTTAGCCGTGGCCTGACTTTGATCAGCCCTGAAATTGTTTCAGGGTTCGATAAAATCCGAAATTTTGCTATAGCTATATGTAACCAATTGTCTTTGAATGCAAAAAAGTATCAATGTTTTAGATCTCGTTAAATCAAAAACGAAACGCCGGCTAAGCTGATAAGAAGGAAAAGAGAACCTTCAAATTTAATCGTTATCGTCAAACAACCTTTGGGTTACTGTAAGTCAGAGCACGGCCAACTCACAGATTGAAATAGAATGCAGTGTTCTAAGCTTTTTGGAGGCAAAAAAACAGGGCCCTTAAGAGCCAACAAATCCTACTCAGATGTGGTACCGAGTACAGTAATCAAACCCGTGAGCCAAGAGATAAGAGGCGCGTAAACTACGCTTATACGCAGCAGTTTTGCTTACGCCTTATTCAACGACCGGGTCTTAAGATCAATGTAAAGACGAGCAGGTTGCGATATATCATAGGTATTTACCTGAAAACGTCTTTCTTAACTGTTTCCAGGGCAAGATCCACTCTCCTGGTATTGTCATTCGTTTTGGAGAGTTTGGTGATAATGTCCTTGATTGACGGATCGGATATGAACTTATTGAAGTCCGCTACCCTCTTTGCAGTGGCACCATATTGTACTATGCCGAAGTGAATGCTGTTTTCTGAGTCAGCAAATGCATGGAGTAAATTTTTAACAAATTTCTTGCTGTTTTCGAAATCTTCTTCGCTTACGGCTGCCGAGGAGTCGATGGCGAAAGCGACATCCATAGTAATAAAGCAGTCTAGAACACAAAACATCAAACAAAAGGATTAATCACCACCATCATTATCATAATCTGCACCATCATCATTACCACCACCACCATCATCATCATCATCACCATCACCATTATCACCAACACCATCATCACCAACACCAACCCCAACACCATCATCACCAACACAAACACCACCACCAACAACAACAACACCAACAACAACGACAACGCCATCATCACCAACACCAACCCCAACACCATCATCACCAACACAAACACCACCAACAACACCACCACCAACAACACCACCAACAACGACAACGCCATCATCACCAACACCAACACCACACCAACAACAACAACACCAACACCACAACAACACCACCAACACCAACATCATCGTTATCATTGTCATATTTTTCAAGGTTGTTTAAAATGGGAAGCACTTCTAAAAATCTAGTATGTTCATGTTGACAATTCTGTAAAATTCAATATGCACAAATCATCATTATCACCACAACCGCCAAATATAACCAATACCAAAAAGGCCTGCCCTTAAAGACCTCTACATCTTTACCAACTACCACCGACCAAAGTAAATTGTCCCCTAAGAAATACTTACTCCGCACTCTTGGAGTACATTTGCCTTGGCCACAGTTGCCGCTATAGCAACACATTGATTCTTTATTGCCAGCTCCACAGTCTGAATCAATTTTACACGACCCTTCAGCACCTTTCTCAAGACACGGACCAGGAGCTTCGATAATGGGACACTTCCCGTAGCGACCTAAAAAAATGTATGTCTTTATAAGTAACAACTATTACAATTTAGCCTTTAAGCCACTTCAAGGAGTAGGCGTAGCTCAGTTGGTTAGTGCGCGACCTTCAGAGCTTGAAGTCCAGGGTTCGATCCTTAGGGTCTCCACGTCTGTTTCGACTTCTCTCTAATCGCGTGTGGTTTCAGCTTTGAATACTCTTAAAACAGAGCACTGATGGAGAGAGGGGTTAAAGTGCGCACCGTCGGCTTCCATTGACCGGACAGCAGTTGAATTTCAACTGAAGGAACTACCGACGTTAAATATAGGTACTTTACCTTTTTTCAATCATGTTTTTGGCTTCCTTCAGTAAAACGTTTCGACGGTTGCTGTTTACTCTATTTAAATTGTTTGACTAACAAAAGAGAGTGTCCATGAAGTTCTTCAATTGAAAAAACCTCTTTTTTTTTCAAACCCTGATCCAACCCTTTGGATTAGGATTAAGTCCAAGGCCCGCTAGCTCACAGATGAATTACTACATTAAGGAGCTTATTTTCAATAGCATCAAAATAGCCCATTGCAAGAGAGCAAGGTAAGGGTTAAACAACCCATACGAAAAATCCATTTGACGGATATAACAAAGGAAACAACAAAGAAAATATTCATTCTACCTTTGCATATGGTATCCACAGCTTCATATGAAGCCACTTTTATCAGCTCTGCTGTATCAAAACCTTTCAAAATGTACCTCGACTTAGGTTGGGAGGAGATGGTGCTGAAGAATTCTAACTGAGGATGGACATCCAGCATAACGAGCAAAAGCCTTACACCAATGCTTTTGAGCTTCAGGGATGCTTGCTTGATAGCGTCCTCACTGACTGTAGTTTGTTTAGGAACGAACACCACGAAGGTTTTGGGGTAGATTTGTCGAACTCCACCGAACATCGTGAACGCTTGATCAGCTGCTTTTCGAAGTGCTTGTTCTAAGTTGACTCCGGTACCTTTGAGGTAAAAAATATTGTGGGCGTTAAGCTATTAAAACCCATAACGAATCAGTGGAACGTAACGCTGCGCGTAAGCCTTGAAATAAAGTTTTTGTACCATCAAGAGCCGGTTACCATAATACAGCATGTACTGCCTGTGGTTAGATGGCAGAACAATAAAATACCTTTGCTCTTGGAAATTAAATTCTTTCTCATGTAAAACGACTGTATTGTTCCTGCCATCTAACATGTCTGCCGTCACGAGATGGTGCAAATGAGATGCAAATGAGACAACAAGCATTGTATCGACCCGATAGCCTCAATTACATGATTCTTAAAACAAACGAAAAATACGGCATTGCGGGCTCAACTGTAATAACAGCTACTGCATCGTTTGTCCATCTCTGGATTTTACAGTGTGAGCACGACTTCAAAAGTATTGGCAATCACGTGATGTTCTCCGCCAATCAGCTTTAATAGCTTTGGTGTACCTCTAGTCAGTACTCGCAAGTAAATTTTCTGTAAATATCCCAGGACGATTTTTATAAACCAGTTACAGCTCGGGGGATTACTGCTTATCTAATCAAAACGTTTGAATACAGCACCGTCAAGGTCAAGGTACGGTGCTTCAGTCCAACAATGCATAGTAAAACAGTGGTAAAACAAAGGATTGTGCACAGTCACGCTTGAAAAAAAGTGAACAAAGACCTATAACAAAAGGTTTTCCTAACCATTCCCCTCTATTAACTATGCCGTGAGTTTTTAAAAGACACACAAAATTTGCTCTGTATAGAGCGTTTCCACGTGACGTCACAGTGGCCATGTTGGTTTACCAGAACAAAACATTTTCTATCCTCGGGGAATTGGACTCGTTTTTTTATGCAAATACTGTGCAGAAAGTTTCTATTGTTTGATAAACCAATATGGCTGCCTTGTCACGTGAGTCAAAACGCTCTATTGCGCTCTAAGACCCTAACACAAATTGTTTTGTAATGGTATTTTCTGAAGTGAGATTGCGCAAAAAGGCGAGGCCTAAACATTTGTCCATACCTCTTGGCTTCATATTGTTGATAAAGGTATTGAGCTGGGATGTCTGATAGAATTCATCCAGTTTCACTGCCATGGAGGCAGTATCGCTGTAGCGAATCACACCAATATGGCTGTTTCTGTTGTCCACTTTAAACAAACTACCAATTTTGATGAAAAATCTTTTGATATCATTGAAGAGCTTGGGATCGATGTCGCTGGAGTCAGGGATACCAAATACAAGTTCCACGGTTTCTTTACAAGCTAAAATAAAGGAATTACCGTAGGTTATTAGATATAGCAAGAAGTAAGTTCTACAGTTTTGAGTTCTTTATTGCGCATGTTGGCCTCAATTGAATTACTGGGCCTTAATCAGCTGATAAAAAAAATTCAATCTCCTTGCTCCAAGTGGTGGCCAAACACTGAATACCATGTGCTGTCAACCAGAAAGTGTATTAAAGTGTATTTGCGATTCTGCTAATGAACATTCCCCACGAGACAGAAAATGACGTATAGGCCAGTGAAATTCTGCGCTCTCATTGATTACGACTTCAATCCATTTTTACCAAAGTCCCTTTCATATTCCCTTTTTTCGCCTAATAATCGCCATTTTCGAATCCTAGATACTAGTTTTTTCCTGTTCTCTGGAGATTGAAATTCTTTTGTTTTGTCCTCCAAATTGCGCTGCTTTGATATCACATTTAAGGGGTCCATTCCTAAAATTGTGATGCATGATATTAATAAAGAATCGAAGATATGTAGATGAAACCTTTAGCTTATTCAAAAACGAAACGGATGCTTTAAAGTTTTTTGACTACATTAATTCTAAGCATAACAACATCAAATTTACTATGGAAAAACAAGATCATGTTTTGCCCTTCCTTGATATACGTATTCTTCGTTTGCACGTTACGTCATCGCGGCCATGTTGGTACCATTTAACAAAAGATTTCTCATTAGCATCCACTGTTAACGGTACCACAATGGCCGCCATGTTTTTGTCTTTCTACTCTCTTGGGAATGCTTGCAGCCCATCAGTAGAAAACATTCATAGGTCTATTTACCAACTATATCAGTTTTTTACCACTATCATAAAAAGTTGGTTTATTGCGCACTTTGATCGATCGCATTTATAAGATCAATAACACATTGCTAGAACATCCACTGATGATGGCGGTATGTACGCCGAAACATGTTTGGATTAAAGAAACTTGTTCTCAAGATTAATATCTCACCTTGACATTGAGCTTCTGTGATCTCTCTGACCTTGGTAGACAGGTCGTCGAAATTCTTGGCGCTGAAAACAAAGTCTTCAGAGCTTGCCATATCAAGCAGCTCAAGAACATCGATATCACTACCGACTCCAAGTGAGTACACGTTGACACCCTTGGCCTGAAGACCGGAAGATGCGACTTGCAGTGGTGTGTAAGGACCTTTTTTTTTGGTCTGGATACCGTCAGTCAGGACAAGAGCCACCTGATCAAAATATATTGGAAATATTAACTTTTATTTTCGTCAATAGACCCGTTTCGAATTCCAAATTACCGCTGTGTTTCTTGATTACAGACTCATTTGCACAGGGTTAGCCTCGAGTTTGTGCAGAATATTCACGTGTTGCAGTCAAGGTCCGTCGAGCTTCAAAGTGTTTGTATTGTTGAAGTTGTGCATTCTTTACTTTACCGTTGGTATTTGTGAATATTTAAACACTGATACGAGGCTAACCCTGTGCAAATGAGTCTGTAATCAAGGAACACAGCGGTAACTTGGAATTCGAAACTGGTCTATAGGGGGACGAAGTTTAACACTGCTTCAGTAGTGTGGATCTTCTTCCACTGGATTCCAGAAGTTGATTTTTTTTAAAAGGGAGAGGAAAACAGAAGAGCCCGGTGAAAAAGAACTCGAAGCACAGAGAGAACTAACAAGCAACTCTACTCACGTACGACGCCGAGACCGACGGGAATCAAAACTGGGTCGCCTTGGCAAGATCTACGCGTTTTCATTGCTACGCTAAATTAGCTATTGCGAGAAGTTAAGAAAAAAAAAAACCAGTTGCAGTTGCGATACATATTTTCCAAAATTTTTTCGTCCTTTTAAACGGTCCCACAATGCACTACTCAACCCAGCTTTTTCTTCAACCTTGAATTGGTGTATTGTTAAGTACTCTACTGAAACTACTACAGACGCTGTCGTTATTTTTATATTTATTGTTGTTGATACTATTGTCGTTGTGTACTCTACTGTTATTCTATTCTTTGTCATTATAGTTATTCTTAGGTTGTTTTTGTCGTTGCCGTATGTTGTCATTGTCATTCTTGTTGTTACTGGTTATTATTATTATTATTATTATCTGTTTTCAATAGGACGTTTTCACGATTTCATCATTTGACTCCCACTACCAAGATGCTTCGCCAAATTTCTTTCTTATTTAAATTTGTATTCTCTCATGAGAATATTAAGACATTTGGTGCGAATTAACTGAACAAAAGAAAGTGTGCAAGGGAGTCTGGTAGTAGAGGTCAATGACGCCATCGTGCAAACGTCCTATTGGTCTCGATTTTCAATCTCACCAATATTAATCATTATTGTTATTATTATTATTATTATTATTATCACTATATTTTTTATATTATTATCACTATTATCATTATTATTATCATTATTATTGTTGTTGTTATTTTTGCTCTTGTTATTAATGCTGCTGTAGTTGTTGTCAGCTGTACACATTCTTAATTTCTGTTGTCGTCTCAAACAATATACCTTTCGGACATCTTTTCTCATTCCGGATTTTTCCGTAAACAGATCTTCCCCAGCTAATACAAGAGCCCTGTCGATGAAAGTCCTTCCCTTTTGCAGTCTAAATTTCGAAATGTCTCTCTTAATGTTGATGGCGTTCAACTCGACTCCAGTGTACTTATTAAACCGGATCATAATTTCTGGGTCATCACTGTACATCATGATGGCAATATGAGTCCCCTTTTCAGAAATATCGTAGATATCCACCACTGACTTGGCGAAGTTTAACACCTTGACCCAGTTCCTTCTGCCGATACTACCAGAGGAATCCAGCAACAGGGCAAGATCGATCGGAATAGGACATCCGTCTGAAAAAAAACAAAACGTGGAGAGTCTGAACACTGCCAAGGTAATGAAATGATGCCATTATCTATGCAACCAATCAAGCCAAAGTAATAAAATGATGTCACCCGTACTAGAATGCAGTGGTAATGGAAGAACCTCGTACGGGGAGTGGTCGAGTTGTGAAATATTTTTTTCGGTTCGCCTATCACTAGGGTTTTCTGAAAAAAATATCAGAAATGGTATCCCATAATTTCTAATATACTTTTGGTATACTTTTGTGTATATACAAAAGGATCAGAATTTCTGCATATCGCTGTATATATATATATGTGTGTGTGTGCGCGTGTGTGTAGTCGATCGCCAGTAAAACAGTGCTCGATACTTTATGTAGAGCGAAATATATATATATATGTGTTAAGTGTAGAAATCACACGACCATAATTTGTTCTCTACAGAACTGTTTCGTGAGTCGGACTCACTCGTCAGGAGATTTTAATGTTTGGATTTTACAAAGCATTCACTTTATATTGCTATTTACATAATTATGCCAGTTCAGTTGTTATGCAACAACGCTTTGTTTCTATGTCTACACGAAGAAATGAGTTCGTTTCGTCACGTGCATGGACCTTTAAACCCCATCAACTCCTCTTCATTAATATTCTTTATATAAAGAATACTAATGAGGACGACCTCTTCAGAGATAAAGGTCAATAGGATTAGTCTCCCGTTCATCCATGACCTATAAATTATCGTTGTCTACTGTGCCCCTGTCTTGACATGTTGTCTTCAACTTGTGGGAGCTTTGATTTTAGACGGTACGATTTTCGCCTACAACTATCGTATACAACACGCTCGCGTCTGTCGTAGGCGAGTTGTAGGCTTGATTTACACGCTACGACTCGAGTTGAAGGATGGCGCGAGCCTGTTGTATACGATAGTTGTTACCAGATTGATGAGAGTCATTCCAGGAGCGTAGCCACGATTTTTCGAAGGGAAAGGCAAAAATCAAAATTCCGCTAATATGTCCCCCCCCCCCCCCCCCCCCCGCTTTATTACGACGTACGGCTAGAATCAACAGCTGCTCGATTGAAAGTAAAGTCTTGTTTGTTTTTTCATACCTGGTATAACAGTATTTTGGCAGGACAGAAAGCATTCCTTGTCTGTCGGGCAGCATCTTTGACCACTTTCACACTCAGCATCAGCACTACATTTGTGCGCAACGCCTTTGCAGAATTCTGCTTTCTTCCAGTTTGGGGCTTTTGGACATACTCGCCTTTGGTAGAGTTCTGAAGAAAAAAGGAACATTTTTCGTCACTATCTACAAAGCTCGCTGTAGAGGCTATGCACGATCACATGATGGGGGGAAAATGTCCGAAAAATATCGAGCAAGATCGACTTCAGTGACAAATATATCGAGCAGTAAGCCTTTTGTAATGAAAACTTATGGTGGAAATTGCAGTTCTGAACTTCTAGATTTCAAAATGTTCTGGGGGGATGACCACACGCCCTGCCCTAAGATAAAAGGGTCTAAAAGAGGACTTACGAACCCTTTCTTGTCACGACGCTTAATAAACCAACCACCTTCTTAAAATTGTCAGACGTTCCCATGATTTTTGCATCCTGTAATGTCGTATAATACCAGCATTTTATAATATGAGAGAAAAGGTATCCATTCATATTCCCAAGGATCCCTTCATATTTCCAAGAGAATTAAATAAAAAATAGTATAATGAACCAAAAAAATAAGTTTTAAGAAGAATCTTCATACTTTGATTAAAATTTAAATTAAAAAGCGGTTAAAATTCGTCCTGCAATAACGAGAAAACTAAAAAAAGACAGGCTGGGATACCTGTGTGGGAACTTCTGGATAGACAGATAAGCCGCTACCCCATATATTCTCCGTTTGGATTCCTGTGTTAAATCTTACGGCAGAGAAGAACTAGGAACGAGAAACGAGAGAGGAGGAGGAGTGGGCTTTATTCTCACCACAGGAAGCCAAAAGCAAAAAGAGCCAAGGAGATGCCTGGGGACGAGGCTAAAGCCGTATGTGTATACATCGGAATGATAGTTGTGTCGACGTATATAACTCAGAATAGTCCCACAGGGAGCCCTGCTTGGTGATGCTAAATCGGTAAAACGATCATGTTTCATATGTTGATGACATTACATATTCATCGTAGGATTTCACCTACGTCATCATGAATTTCAAAAGCGAAAATTCGTATTATGAAATAAAAGTTTCATAATCTTGTAAAGTGGTCAAAACTACATATTCTGGCCAATTTTCGAGGCTGTAAAGCATTTCGTTGCGGAACTAGAGGCGAGTAAACATGACACAATTTTTGGTTAAAATGTATGGAGCGGCCATCTTGGTGTTCCAATCATGGCGGACGAAATTTCAAATGCTTAAGATGATGGAATTTTTAATATTTTTGACTATATTTCACTTAAATATACTTTAAATAGATATTTTAAACGCGTCTAAGGGAAAATCTTTCAACTACTGTAAATTATTTTTACTATTTTGATCGCTATGATAGACGTGACGGTATTGCGTAACACAAACTCAACCATCATAACTCGGGAACCAAACATCAAAATGACTCGAGCTTTTTGTGACTTATAACATTGATTTCTAAACCATACTTGAGAAATGCATTTATACCATCAATAGTTTAGATTTTGATGTTTTGATGACGTCAAGTGAAAACCAATAGACTCTCCTTTCTCTCTTTTTAACGCGTGCGTTACACTTAGCCGTTACGTATTTGAATTTGAATTTATTTGGATATTAAGTTACGCGTTACAAACACTGGTGTTCTATTACATAGTGATCGTTGGTGCATTGAGTTACGATTATTATGTAATGTCATCAACATATGAAACGTGATCGTTTTACCGATTCAGCATCACCAAGCCGGGCTCCCTGTGTAGTCCTAAATAAAAGCTACGCCTGGCGGGGGAAATTAAATTGAGAAAAATGGAATTTTTCCTTAACGCTTGCCATGTATGCAGCAAAAAGTTTGACTAGTTCAATTACCTTGCCTCAGGGAATTTCGAATTCAATGTAAGAAAATTTTAAGCCGACAAAAGGCCAGTAAAGTCAGGTCAACAGAATCAAAGACCCATTCATTAGATCCACAGAAGCCATCAAGTATTACTGCGCATGACGTTACTTAGCTTACTTCCAGAATGAGTAAATCAGGAACAGTGAATGAAGAGTGCACCAAAATGCATTTGTGACAGAGTTCAAGTTCGGGTGCTGTGTCGAATGTGAGAGGTAAAGGCGATCTTAAATAAGTAGAATGAGATGGATAAAAAGCCAAAATATAATGCTCTTGTATGACAAATAAAGCCGCCAAAAGCCGGATTGTGTGACTGTATTAAGCGAGGAAAATAAAATATCTTCAGATCAAAAGGGCTAGACACTTTTATACTTAGAGTCATAAAAGCCATTGTTTTCAATCTTGTCCATATATGTTAACACAATCTCATAACCACGTCCTTTGTTTTGCTTATACTATCAATTCAATAAACACAAGTGGGAAGCCTAATAAAGTTATATGAACAAAGGCCAATTTGATAATTAATTGACCACATTTTCTAATCCTCAAATTCAGTTCTTCAGAGATTTTAAAGGTGTTTGATAAGAAATTAAATAAACGATGAATGAAATGTTGTTCCTGCTCGACTGACTTGCGTTCTTTGCAGACAGTTCATGACTAGAATGTTCTAAAGGATTTACCAGAGGTTAGACTAGGTGAAGAGCTTGTAATTTGAAGTCATAACTACTCATTTCAACTTAATATTTCGACCAAAACAACTGGAATTGTAGCAAATGAAACGGCGTATTAAATGTGGATGTAATCGTTCCTGTTGGAGATAAATCTATACGGTTAGTTTCATCGTGATAGTTTCTATTAAAAACCGCCGCTGTTTTTGCTACCTGGAATTCAATGTAATTTAGAAGAGTAAGCCAAGTCCTAAAAGGGCTATATAAATTATCACCGAAGACTTGGTTAAAGCGTGTTTGATATATTACAGTATCTAGAGAACTCAACTACCTAGTAAATTCAAACTCACCTCCAATTACAGGCCCAACAATCCACGCAACTAGGAGCAGGAGAAGCAATCTTCTCGGGGCTAAGGCAGCGATCATTTTCGATGCACTACACGACCATTCCCCGGAGATTTCAAGGCCCTACTCCAGCAAACTTAACGCTAACCCAAATCTGCTTACAAGACAGACTGGACGTCAAACAATGAGGCAATTTTATTCGTTCGGAGATTGGAAGCTCCAGGGGTCACTTCACAGAGGGAGTTGACAGATAGTAACTGGGTGTCAGATTTCAAGGCAAAATTACCAATCATTCTCATGACTCCTTCCAAAGCAGTAATATTGGTGAGCATATTTGATCATGTATTCCACAGATTTGACCCTAAAAGTGTAATAATAAAGGTTTTTTGTTAGCTGGTGTTGGCATGAGTGACTCTTACAAAGATGCGCTTCCTGTTCTCTTTCTTGCATTCCTCAGTTCTTGATTTCCACCCTCCAACCGCACAACCATCCCGATATGGTGGTTGTGCGGTGCGGCGAATCATTTATGAATTAGAGGAGTGCTGTCTTTGGTTTGCTTTTGATGTTGTTTTTTTTCTTCCGGCGAAAAATATCCGATCTTTGACAATTCTTTGTCAAATCAGTACAACCGGTTGGCTCAGTTGGTTGAGCATCGGACTTCCCGGCCGGACCAACACTACCCTGCGAGCAGAGGTTTTTTTCTGACCCTCCGTGGAGCTGGCTGTCGGGGTAGATCAAAACTCAAAGTCTTAAAATAACAAATAACTGAGGAGAAAGTGCTGCCTTTGTAATTACATCAAATGGTTAGACTTTCAAGTGGCTCGGATGACCATTTGAAATGTCGGTCCCGTCTCTCCACACTTACTAACCAACATCGGAGGGACGTAAAAGAACCACTGCATGAGGACGTAAAAAAACCCTGGCAGTGAACACCCTCAGTGCCTACACCTCATAATAACCATCTCTCATTCATAAATCATTGTAAAGCGCCTTTGAACATATCTATATGGAAAACATATAAAATCATAATCATAAGCTACGTATACACATAACAGAAAGAAGTCGAAATAGACGTGCCTGCTCCTAAGGTTTATAATGTATTCAGGTCCCCATTTTTATGACTTCCTTACCTTATTAACTCCCCTTTCACGGGCTCCACCGTCAACTTTATAAACCTCACCTCATACATGTTCATCGACATCCTGTTATCAAACTCAGCACTAAATCTAAACCTACCACAGCTTCAGAAAACTTTCTCTCTGCTAGTTTTAACATCTAGCTGTACAACAAATCTTTTCTTCTCGAGACTCTATTCGCAAACCTTAGAGAAGCTTATGTTATAACTATTGCTCTTGAACGGCCTCAACAAACAGGACTGAAACTTAATAAGCATCCTATTCCTTTTATTATTTTCTTATTCATATTCTCTGTTTTTACGTATTTTCTTTTTATATTATTTCGTCCTCATTTAAGTTCTTACTACACACGTATATTCAATGGCTGATTGATAGTGTCCTCAACTCACAGATCGAATATGTATACTCAAAATGCACTCCCTGGACCGGTTTTTTCGCTTCAGACCACGTGTCATTCTCAAGTGCATCATATCTTTGTTTAACGGTTCGCGCATGAGAAGACACATGAATATGCATGTAAACTCAAACAAAGGACCTACTAATTGCCCTATTTCACTATGACGTCACATCAAAACAATCTATTGTTTAAACGCAAAGGATCATGGTCGTCGGAGGGGGTCAAATCTAAAACCCGCGTATCAATCCACGAAGAGAAGTAGAATAGCCAGCAAACGCTCAGAATATTTTAAGTACATATTAACACATATTATATCTGAAAACCAGGTCATTTTAGATTAAACTATTTCGCTAGGAGCAAATTTTGTTGAATTTTCTATTGGATTTGGCGATTCCGATTCCCCACATAAACAAGCAGTGCATCATACACGCTTTGCAAAACGAAAATGTAAACGAGGAGCCTGGAAACGAGTTTGCACGAAAGCGAGGTCGGTCAGCCCTTGTTTGGGACTGCGGCGGCTTTTCCCTGGAAGGAAGCTCGCGTTTTGATATAAAATGAGCTCTGATTCAAACAATCCAAAGCTTTTAGAAACAGATATCCCCGGATCGTCACTTGGTGGAAGAGCTCCAGCTAATCTGAAAGTAGAGGAACTCAAATTCTGGCTAAAATGTAGAGGAGATCCCGCTAAAGGTCTGAAGACGAAAGCCCAGCTTGTCAAACGGTAAGACAACAACAACTCAACCTACGTTTAATTGAAACAAGCTTGTATTATTGGCAGCGAAAGAAAGAAAATAGACAAATCGTGAATGACATAACAGATCTAAATAAATATTGAATTCAAATTGAAAATTTAAGAAATATCTGGAGTTAATTTGACTCGTTTGACTCAATTCGATTGAAAGTGAGATATCTCACCTATAGTTGTGTTCGATAGGCGGCCGCTGTCGACTTTTACATGAAATGACACTTTTCATTGATATAAGACTTAATATAAAAACCCTCCATTTATTTTTAAGGGTGGAAGAGTACATCAAAGCAGGAAAAGACAAAAATATTGTAGATCCGGACGAAAACAAAGTGTATACGAAACGTAAACAAAGACAGAACAAGTTGAATTCGATTCAAACTCCATCTCAACACAGCCCTAAGAAAGCCAAGTTTCCAGATGATGGTTGGTCATCTAGTTTAAAGCGGATGCCACCTTTTAACCGTGCAGAAATGGATGCACATATTACAAAATCTGGCAAAATTATCGATCCTCAAAGTAAAGGGCATTCTCTTCCAACTGGGCTTACAAAAGCGAAAACGTTTTTGGCGGACGAGTATCTGAAAGAGATAAAGGCTGCAAGCGACAATGGGTACTTTTATTTTAAATCGCTATGTCATCATAGCTTTAGAAAAAATGAACCTCCACACAAATTGAAAATAGCTCTTGATCTTATAACCGCTGAAGTCATAGAAGCATGTTGCACTTGTGTAGCTGGCAAAGTGGGAATTTGTAATCATGTTTTAGCTCTGATGCTTAAGCTTTGTAAATTTTCATTATATGCATGCAATGATATTAAGGATCTGGACTCAGAGGATGATGTGAATCCTCATGTTGCCTGCACCTCCAATCTTCAAGTATGGCACAAAACGGGACGAGGTGATAAGATAACACCAAAGCCAATCATGGAAGTCATGGTTAAGAAACCCAAATTAGATGATTCCACAGCAAATAGACCAGGGTTGAAATGTCTTTTATATGAGGCCCGAGGTAACCTAAAATCTCAGTTGAAAGACGAAAAGAATTTAAAAGCTGACCTGATGGCCATTAACCCTAACATGCCTTTAGCTCAAATCCTGGATACAACTGCAACCCCTGAATTGAAAGAAACAAAATTTGGCAAAAGTCCCTCTGGTTCCATTGCAAGCTACCAACTTCAATTCACAGAGTCAAATTTTAAAGTGTCTTGTGATTTGGAATCCATACCAACCATTATACATGAAGATATGAGAGATCTTCCTACAGAATACCCTAAATTCCCATTTAACCCAACTGAGCCATACAAATTACCAGACCACCTTGAACAAAAGGAAGTCAACTTACTTACTTACCTCTTGGTTGATGCAGATAAATTAAATGACATTGAGAAAAAAACTCGTAGCCAATCCACATCAAATGAATGGAAAAATGAGCGAAGATTTAGATTTACTGCATCTAATTTCAAGAAAATCTACATTAGACAAAGAAATCATGAGTCACTTGTAAACAGTTTGATCAATCCCACCCCAATTCATTCATATTACCTTGAACATGGTAAAAGATATGAGCCTATTGCTTTAAGGCAATATCAAAGATATATGTACTCAATTAGAAGACCTGTGGTGTTATTCAAATCAGGCCTAGTTGTAGATATGGATGCACCTTATCTTGGGGCTTCTCCGGAAGGCAAAGTAATTGAAGTAACTTGTGGAGATCAGCATGGTTTAGTAGAGATCAAGTGCCCCCACACAAAATTCCATGTGACTCCCCTGGAGGCATGTTCAGACAAAACTTTCTGTTGTGAGGAAGTTGATGGGAAGCCAAGGCTCAAGGAGAACCATGAATATCATTACCAGGTGCAAGGACAAATGGGAGTAAGCAAGGTGAAGTGGTGTGACTTTGTCATATATACTAATGTAGGAATGAGCATTCAAAGAATCCCATTCAATGATCAGTTCTGGGACACAGTTAAAGACAAAATGACAGGGTACTTTTTTAACAAGTTTATTAAAACAGCAGCTGAAGAATTTTGCAAATTAAGAAATGATTAGGACTGTAATTGGACATTTCAGTATTGTTCAAATATTTAAAATCAATTTAACATTTCAAGGGCTTTCATATTGTCAATGGTTTATTACTCCAATTATGAATTAGTTTTACTTCAAGTTTAATTTACTGTTCAAATTATGATACTTGAAGAATAGCCCAAATGGGGGCCAAAGAAATGAAAGGAAATGCAAAGGAATGAAAGAAACTAGGATGCTGTAATCCCAACAATATACAACTGTAATAGCATGACTGTTTTGTGTTCTATGAACTTGCATGGGATACAATAAGTATCAATACCTCATAATTACAATATTTCATTGTAAGTTTATAATAGTAATTTGTTTGTTTCTTTTTGCATCTGGACTTTAATAAAGTATCACAATTAGTAGTTATTATCGTCATCATTTCTATTTAGCTAAATAAAATGAAAGACTAGTTTACTTGACATTGGTACACTCACTGGTGTCATTGGCAAAAGTGAATAGTTATCTCATGATTTTGTGTTGATTACCTACCAGATCAGTACATTTAAAGTGATATCTATTTCACACATATTGTGAATGACACTATTGGCTAAAATATTTTTGTATTATAATCAATGTTATTACACTTTAGGCCTACAGTAGTTTATACATCAAATATCAATTATAATAATATATTATAATATAATATATATCATATATCAAGTGTAATTACCACCAAAGAAGACAACCTATCATCAGTTTGTGATGCATTTGGCACATATGTCTACATTGGAAATTTGATGTATAAACTATACCCTACTCTTTCTTGATTATGAAACACAGTCTACTAGACTGAAATAAGAGGATTACGGGCATTACACAGGAATGCACACACAGTCCACATTTGATTAACCAGTCCTATTAAACTCAGTGGTACTTCGCCATCCCAAATGTGGTAGTTCTTGATCAAGTTAATTGCCCTCTCTATATGGATGCGCACACTAGCAATTTGCTGGGTTTCAATTACATCTTCCTTTGACATTTGAGCCTCTTCTCCAAGAAATGGGGGGTAGTTAATGGTCACTCCTAAGGGAAGAATATCACCAATAGTGAAACCCTTATCTGCCATCACTGAATCTCCATCATCAAACTTTAAATCCAAAAGCCCACTTCTTGTAACAATCTCTCGATCTGATATGCTTCCTGTGTAAAGTTGACTGATGAACGTGATGGCACCATTTGGCGCAATACCAATCAGAGCTTTGAAGGTAACATGATTCTTGTAAGAGCTAAATAGTTCAGAGTTAAGCAGCAGTCCACTTGGCATTTGACAACGGATTTCAGTACAGTCAATGATGACCCTTGTCTTAGGGTACTTCTCCTTAAAGATTTCTGGCATTTGTTTATTTACAATTTCCCTGGATGGCCAAATATTAATTTGTGCAAACTTTAAATACATATAATTTATATATGTTCCAAACAATCTACTGACTGTTGACTGGGAGACTCCAAAAAGGTGAGCTAAATGCAGCTCAGCAAATCCCCTTCTCAGTCTACATAGTGCAAGGAAAAATTCATCAATGACTGTCAGTTTTCTCGGTCTGCCAGATTTTGTTTTCGTAGTGTTTTCAGATAACTCATCCTCCTCTTCATCTTCCTGGTTTTCATAGAAGTCAGCAGTAGCATCCTTGTTCTTAGTTGAGTAATACCTCACATTTTCCCCTTTGTCTCCAGTGTTCAAAAACTTAAATATTGACAAGAATGTCTTATAGTTAGGTAAACCTGTATAAAAAGCTATGTTTTCATCTGACTTGAAATTATCTAGCTTAAAAAGCTTGGTTTCTGCATCACTTAACTTGTTCTCGAGCAGCTGGCATTTCTTTTCCAGTTCCTCTTTCTCAGCTTCACGGTAAAACACAGTCTCCAGAGCATCACCACGCTCTGACTGGAGTTCAGCCATTATCTTCTTGTTGGTTTCTAGCAGTCGGCGATTTTCGATTTGAAGTTCGATAAACTGACTTTGGATGTCCGATAATTGCTTTTCTAATTTTTCTTTGTCTATTTTGGCTTCAATAAGCAATTCTTCTACTGTGGGCTCACAAATATGATCCACAGACTCTCTAGTCGAAGCTTCTAGATCTGGTTCGATGGCTGTTGAGGGATGTGGAGGTGTTTGACGATTAGTTGGCGACTTTCTCTTTCGTGGAGACTGAACAGACCACGCAAATTTTGATGGAATGCTTCCTGGCTTTAGTTTAACAATTCCATTAAGCGATTTCTTCATGTCCGTGGTTTTAAAATGTCTTGAACAGACTTTAGTGCGACTAGTCAGTTGAAAATCCTTTCCTGGGACTCTTCGTATCAAGTGAATCCATTTCTTACGTAAAATTGCATCCTTTGGAAAGTTGAAGAAAGAAATTTTATTTCCTTCTGCATCCCGGTGGCCCTTGAAAGTGCACTCAGGCACACAGCAGTGCGAAGGCATTGAAAACCACAAAAAAATAAGCAAAAATGCTGGCGAAATATTACAAGAACACAGTGCTTCGAGCTCTTGCTGTAAACAAACGAGGGCTGACCGACCTCGCTTTCGTGCAAACTCGTGTCCAGGCTCCTCGTTTACATTTTCGTTTTGCAAAGCGTGTATATTGAAATAGGGCAATTCCAAGCGAAGGACACGTGGTCTTAAATGGGAAAACATAACGACTTTCGAAAATTCTCTTTAAAATGCGTTCAACGTTTACGCATAAGAAGACACACGGAATATGGATACAACTCAAACAAAGGACCTACTAATTCCAAGAGAATGACACGTGGTCTGAAATAGGAAATCATAACAACTTCCAAAAACTAAATAGGGCAATTGATCCATTGAGATTACGCTCGTGTAGTAAATAAAAACAACATTTTATGTCTGCAGTCCGACAGTGTTATCTTGCGTGCAGCCAAAATCTAACTGACCTCTTACCACTGCTCAACGCATGGCTATACTTTTGCGCGTTTTTCGATTCCCCGCTTGGTGTCAAGCTTTAACTGCATATCAGCCATGACGCGTGCAAACATCCATTACTGGGTTTTGTAAATAATTAGTTTGTAACTTAACACTTGAAATGATTTGTTTCTTAGCGTGTTTATATTTTTAACAGCCTGTGATGTCTAGCCGAAAGGTCTAAGGTCGTTCGAAGGGCTTATGTTGTGCTATGTAATTCCTCGTAACTACTTGAAGCTGTTGCTAAAACTGACGATTCCTTAACAGTACAATTTTAAAATGAAACTTGTGCTGCAAAAGAATAATGCTTTTGGGACCTCAGTTGTTTTAGTTGCAGAGCGAGTAAAACGTGCACAGCGCTAGTGGCAAGAACCAAGTCTAAAGCAAAATAATCTTGCAATTTCAATGTTAACTTTTTCAACGTTCACTATTCACGATTAAAAGTCCTCGTTGGTAAAGTATTTAAAAGATTAAAGAATATTTTTCCTTAACCCTTAATTCCGGGTCAACAGGCCCTTGAGGCATGTCCATCATGCATTACACGTGACATCATTCAAAACAGGAAACATTTTGTGGTTCAACTGTTAAAGTCCAGAAGCAAATTACCCGGTCATTTTCTTGGACTGGTTTAATATTTTTAGATTCGTATTCTTGGTGTCAAATAACAAAGCATTGCTCAGTTTCTCTCGTTCACTCCACCACAACACGGCGGATATAGCTATTTTCTCTTAAGTCTCGAGGGATTGAATTGGATTCCAATAAGATGTGATTTGTACGCTCCGGGTATTTGGGCTCCTGGGCATATAAAGTCTTAAGATTTTAGTTCATTGACCAAAGTTTACAGGCCATACACGATTACATCTCCCTAAATGACCTGGCTACTGTCTAATGTGGAGTCTACTTTGTGAGTATTTCTGGACTAAGTACAATTTAAGTATGCACCTATGTATCGCTACCTTTATCCGAGGGCGGGTTCAGGTAGTCTGCGTTCAGCTAACGCAGGCTAGGGTCCAGGGTGTTTAAACTATAGAGAGTATTCTACATACTAGATCACGAATCACGTTTTCACGTCGAACTTCAACCTTGAAAAAACCTCAGGGCTGTTCAAAGTCATGGTTTGCCAACTAACTCACAAATGGAACCCTAAAACGACCTCGGGGCTGATCTAATTCAGGGTCAGCTCACAAATCAAGCCCTGCAGAAAACCTGACTTTGATCAGTCCATACACCTAAATCCAAAACTGCGAACGGCCGCCTGAAAACAAGGCATCCAGGGCCAAATTTACAAATTTACAGTTTTTTCTTCTAATTTGATGCTGCAAAATTATCGCGTTCCTGAATGTGAGAAGAAAGGGAAGACAGAACAAGTGAACAAGTGTATAACAAGTGTGTAATACCATACTATTTCTTCGCATTTGGCCGTGGATGCCTGGTTCTCATACAACACACTCAGACGTGCGCCATTTTGGACTTAGGTGTATGGACTGATCTAAGTCAGGAGACGGCTACTCACAGATTAAACCCTGAAACAACACGGGCTGATCAAAGTCAGGGCAAGGATAACCGCACTACAGCAACCAACGAGGGAACGAAAGTCACCATATTTGTAGTTAGAAAATATTCCAAGACATTTTTTCACTAACCTTCAAAATTTGTTGTCGTGAAGGGTGCCATTATCCAGGAGGGGTCATTAACGTCATGTTGGACCATTCCAAACTTATATTGGAGAGAGTAACTTTTTTGTTAAGATGAACTGGTTTCCGCGTCAATACCACATAAATTATTTTCTGTCGCTAAAGAAAAAATAAAAATTAAACAGGAAAAATTAAAATAAAAATAAAAATTAAACACGACTCGAAAGTCATCGGAATAGTACAATTGACTGCTATTGAAAAGAAGTTCTAACTAAATATAATATATAATATAATCGTTTTATATTGCTTTAATTAAACGCGCACTTGTGTTGTGTTCTCTCATAAAGCAAGCGCTCCCAACCAATCAGAACGCGAGGTTTTTAACACACATTTTATATAATTTATTCTTTCTAACGATTTTGCGCGAGCATGTCTCTGTCCGGCCTGATATAAACACGATAGCCAGCCATTCAGCGCGCGCGTTTATCCCAAATATTTTATGGAATATACATATTTCTAAATCCGTAATTATACTTTTGTGACACCAAGATAATGTGAAATATGTAGCCTTAGGTTTTAATCATTTTTGTTATATAGTTGGGATAGTACGTGCGCTCTGATTGGTCGAAAACTGTGCTTTATTAATATTGAGCAGTGCTGACGCCATCCGCGCGCGCGAAGTGCTGCTAGATCCTGCGGCCGTCTTTCTTTTTGCGTAAATAAATTCAATGCCGAAATAAAATTAATAGCTATATAATAAAACGTAAAAGGAAGCGCTTAAGCACTCTTTGCATTCATTGTCAGTGCTATTATTATACACATTTTCACACGTACAGTCATGACCCAGACAACTAGAAGCTGTGATTTGATTATCAAAATCATAGGTTATTGGCTTCCTTCAATTAAATTTTCATCGGTCTGAGTGAGTAATTTTAAACTTCAGCTATTGACAGAAGCCAAAAAGCCAGGCGTCTTGGTTCGAATTGCTCTATTTCACTATGACGTCACATCAAAACAATCTATTGTTTAAACGCAAAGGATCATGGTCGTCGGAGGGGGGTCAAATCAACCCAAATTCAGCGAAAATTGTTCTAAAACCCGTATCAATCCACGGAGAGAAGTAGAATAGCCAGCAAACGCTCAGAATATTTTTTAGTACATATTAACACATATTATATCTGAAAACCAGGCCATTTTAGATTAAACTGTTTCGCTAGGAGCAACTTTTGTTGAATTTTCTATTGGATTTGGCGATTCTATCCCCCACATAAACAAGCAGTGACGTCATAGTGAAATAGGGCAATTAAGTGAGCTGGTTAGGTAGAATGGGTGTAAACTCGTTAAAAAACTGAGTATTTCATTTAAAACTTTTCTAGCCATCAACGTGTTTCTGCATGTGCCAAAAAATTAAGTGTGTAAACCATATATCTGTGAAATAAGCTCAAAAACTTATTGTTTCATTGGTGCTATTATTTTGTACAATTAGTTAGTACTATTTCACGATATAGCTTGCACTATATATTTAACTTGATACGACGCGGCGCTCGAATCATATTATGATGAATATTAACTTTTTATATTATTATTATTTAATTAATTAATTAAAGTTAAAATTTCCAACTTACTATTTAGTATGATTTTAGACTTGTTGAATATCGAGTTTCTCGCGCTGTGATTGGTCGAGCAACCAGTGATTATGAGACGATGGACGAGCGTTGATTATGAGGTTTTCCAATGTTTGCCAAAACTAAGCGGAAGTAATGCTAAAATATTATCCTGCACTTCGTGTTTTTTTAGATATTCAAGTTTGAAACTGATTATTCACCTCAGGCTCGGTGAATATAGTAAATATTTACCTCACCGGTTCGCGTCTCGTTCAATATTCATCGATATTCACTTTGTCTTCGGCGAATAATTAGCAATTATTCTGAGGAAGTACACAAGTTGGTATATGCTAATTGTTAAATATTCTTTAGTGAATTAGAATATAGATATTTTTTCTTATTTGTTGAACTTTGAATGAAAAACTACATATATTACTGGTCGTTCGGCAAGTCACGTTGACTGCATTGTTTTCGAGCCGGCAAATATCTCTATGGAAATCTTTTATGCGTGTATTCACGACCAACACAGAAGAATCGTCTGAGATTGAACATTAATTAAAATATAGAACTCGTGGCAAAACAAGGTTTTTATTCCAGTTACAGATTTGAGATAAAATGGCGCTCAGGCTTCGTGTCTTGGGGCGAAAAATTCGGGAGAATTTAGCTGTTTTTGTCGTAGCATTCTTTCTCGGTATTGCTTTTGGGTTACTTATCTTGTGCAGTCCGGAGACGCCTAAAGTTAAGGAAGAGAAACCCACTGATATCAGAGTTACATCCGTGCCTGTACCAGAAGAACTAGTCTCGACACAGGTGACAGAAGTGATGGAAATAACCCAGGAGCCAACCGAGCCGACCGAGAAGAAAACTGAAAAACCAACAAGAAAGATCGAACCATATCCTCCTCTATTGAAGAAAAAAGGGTTTACCATAACTCCACAGGACTGTCCAGAAGATTTATTCCTTCTTATTATTGTCGTAACTTCCAGTCGGAATTTTCAAGCTCGTAAAGCTATCCGTAAATCATGGGGCGAAGATAACTCGAAGAAAAACGAGACCAGTAACGAGAGCTTTCGGGTGGTTTACGTCGTCGGTTCGGATGACGATCACGATCGGCTCGTCAAAAGAGAATCGAAAAGATATAAGGATATCCTACGTGGAGGTTTCAAAGATTTCTATCTTAAGAATGAAGGGCATTCGGTTAAGGTATTATTTGGTCTAAAATGGGCTACCACAGCTTGCAAGGCTAAATTTGTTCTCAAAGCGACAGACGAAAGTTTCGTCAACACCGATGAGTTAATTTCGTTTTTAAGAAAGAAGAACGAAGATGCCAACGAGGGACTTTATTTAGGGTTCTGTCATGGACATGACGTAGGAGGGGCCAAAGTTGTGCGGAACGAAAAGAGCCCGTGGTACATTTCTGAAGAGGAATGGCCAGAGAATCGTCTTCCTCCCTACGCGTCGGGTATGGGGATTACCATATCTTATGATGTCGTGGAGAAGATCGTAGATTTGTCAGTTAAGGTAAGATAAACATATTACAGTATGACTAGTTCATGAAACTGTGACTCACAGTTATGGACAACTGGTTCCAAACGATACAAATAGATGAGTGGAAGATGAATAGAGCTTGGGCTGCCTGTGGTTAGATGGCAGAGCAATAAAATCCCTTTGCTCTCGGGAGTTTTTACATTCATTTCCTGCCATCTAACATGGCTGTCGTCCCGTTACGCACTCCGACTCTTACATTCTCTCGCATTAATAATAATAAATTCTATTTCTCTCTCTAGGAAAAACTGATCCATATAGATGACGTTTATCTCGGCATAATGGCTAATAAACTCTCACTACAATGTATGGACGAATCAAACAAATTCGATACCTCTTACACTACAATGTTGACTGAATGTGAAGACATGAACTTCTGCGTTCTTGGCGGAGTTCCTCCTAGGGATATGTATTATCTTACTCAAAACGTCAAAAACTTGAAAGATATTTGTTGATAACAAATTTCAAAATCGAGGTAACTTTGCGGTCCCAAAATGATGTAGTGGCAGACGTTACGGTTAATGACCCATGAGCCTCGCTTGCATGCCCTCAAAGACAAAGACGTTTTTGACTTCAAGCACATCTGTCGTTATATCTATTTCTCTAAGACACGGAAATTCCGGCAAGCAGAGAACATTTGATCATAAAGTCGATATTTCTAAGAAGTTCCAGTTCTTTGTATCCATAAGAACAACTTTTTCCTTAAAAATAAAGAATCCCTGGAATGCACTCTAGGATAGGCCCCAAAAAAATTCCACAAACATTTTATTGTTATTGGATAGATATTTCGTTTCCGGTACTATAGAAGAAAAAAAACAGATGAAATTAAGTAGCTACAGTTGTTGATTTTGAAGATTTTTTGCGCGGCATACAATTATGGAAATACCAAATTGTATACCAGAGCTGAAAGAAGCGAGAATGAGAGACAAACTATTGCTAGCCTATAAAGCCTTTATTATCAGAATTAACTTGACTATATTAAAAGTTAGCCCCTAAATAATAACATTTAGCAGTGGTATGTCTCCACAGAGTAACTCTGCCTGTGGGCTTATTTTTTCCCCAGTCCTCATTGGTTTGGAGGCTTGTTAGAATGTGGGCTTAATCATTAAAGGCTGAGGGCTTAATGAATTTTCCAGATCATTGCAAATTTGTAATTTTTTATTTATAATGTCAACAGGGAAAATGACTTTCGAAGGCGTGCCAAGAGAAAACGAGCATGACGTTCCTATACAGGGGTGGGGGCTTACTAGAGGCTGGGAGCGTAATGAATTTTATTTATCTTTTCGACTGAAGCCTTTTAAAAGGAGGGGGCTTAACAGACAAAAAACGGTATATTAGAATCTAATTGCCGGAAACTACAAGATGATTTTCTGTAAGCCGACAAAAAGAAAGAGATTGGTATTGAGGCCCGTGAAATTACTAAGGCCGATTTAATAACCACTTCTTTTCGACACTCGAATTTAATTTTGTTGTAAGCTTTAAGATGGCTGCCTACTTTTGAACGTTCGATTTGAGCCCACGATGTGCGCGCGCTCAAAAACCGCTGAAAAATCTACAAGATTTTATTGAAGAACCATACGCGTTTTGAGCTTCAACAGGGCAAAACTCTCAAATTTTGCACGGGACTCTATATTTTTTGATAGCTCATTCGAAAAAACTCCTAAAAATCAAGGTTATATCAAGATTTTAGGAAAAGTTTAAATCAGGAACACGTGAAAAAATAGATTTTTGTAGGGATTTTTGTTCGACTTTATGAGATTTTTTAAGAGCACCGAAACTACAAAATATGACAAATCAATGTATCTCTCTGTCTTTTTGTCGAAAATATCCATGTATTATTGTAGAAGGATTGACTAGCCTTCGTTCGTGCAATCATATAGTCTGCAAATAACTATTATCTTATGAATCTTTTTTTTTTTTTCTAATCACTTCCGGTGGCGCAATTTTTACTCCAAAAGCTCGTGCGTAGGCTCCCATTAAATGCTGATTATCTCGAAAACGAGCTCGGGACACCCTATTTTTCTTTCCAGATTTGGAATCAGCATTAAATTTCAATTCGGAAAATCGAAGTTTTAAGAAAAGCTTAAATCAATTTCCAAAAGTAGGCAGTCACCTTAACGAGCAAACTTTTAGCATTGAAGCGGCTCCATCGAGCGAAATATATTTGGAAAACTAGAGAACACAGAAAAAAGACCTAAGATACTAAGATAAATAAGTCCTAACAAATTCCCAACAAATTCCTAACATCTAACTAAAATTCCAACTCTCCCCTCCCCTCAAAATAATGTTTGACCCACGGTGCTCGAACTGACGTGTGGGATACATGGCTCGGTGCCTCGGCAATCGAACAACGATTCTTTGATTTGATTCGTGGTTTGTTTTTATCCTAAGCTTTTCTCCTTTTGGAGTTTTGGGCGGCCAAAATGACTCGTAAGTATTACTATTTAACAATACTTATAATAGATTTTTCCTCGAAAAATCTTGCGATCGCTACAATTTGCGAAATTAATTTTACCAACTTCAAAACATCGGCTGATTAAGCTTATAACCTAAGTTTAGAATTTATATTTTTTTTTAAACATTTCGTCCATCTTTAATTCTTTTTTCCCCTTACTTTTGGTTCTTCTTTTTAGTCCAATTCGTGTGTTTTTCCTTCTTATCGTGAATAAAGTTTCGAACATTTTATTCAATATTTACAGTATTGAGATTCATAAATCTCCAACTTGATTCAATTCAGTGTCATATTGTACATTTACTTCTAAAACTCTTAGAGTTTATTCATAAGATTTCTTTATCGTTAAACTAACTAAATAGAACCAAGAAGTTTCTTATCCTTTAATATTTTAAGCGACCTCACTGTTAATTCATAGTAAGTAAGCTTAAACGATAGCCAATTTATTGTTGTCAACATATACTTGATTTACAATGATTCCTCATATAAAGTCAAATAAATACGTAAAATAAACTTCAAGATTTTTTTTTGGCTGGCTATATTTTTAGAGCAAAGATAAAGGACTATCTAAAATCTACTACTTTATATTATGATGGTCTCAATAGCATAAATATTTTATTAGATAAGTTTATTTAAAGGCTTTTTTTTGCTAAGGATTCAAAAAACTATGCAAACTTTACAATGTAATGAGGATCACTTAAACCTTGTACAACAATGTGCAATCAAATTTTGTTTTGTTTTAGTCTTTAAGTAAAAGTTCAATTATTTACTTTTTCCTTGCTTCTTTTGATAATAAAGCACACAGTTTTGATGCTGTTTTCTTACAATCCTTCAGAAATATTGCCACACGTGCAAAAGGCGTCAGCAACTGTGCTCAGTTCACAAATAAAGCACACTTCTTGACCAATCAGAGCCCATGTACTATCAAAGCTAATATGATAAAAGTACTTCAATGTAACTAATAGCCCACTTCCGAGATATGCTTTGCTCGTCATGCACAAAGGATTCAATGTGAGGCTTTGTGTATAATGCTCAGTGATTGATGAGAGGAGAAAAGAATTATTTTAACTTAGTACATAGCCTTGTACTGAAACCTTTGTACATGACAAGCAAACCATGTATCAAAAGTGGACTACTGATTAACAGGTTAGAAAAAATAATAATTTCAAGTCCTGCAGTATGTTGTGTTGTCATTTATATATTAGAAAAAAATGGGCATTTATTAGGTATTTTCGTAATTATTTTTCATTTCATTTGTCATATTGCTGTTGTTAGGTGGTAACCAACGGGAACTAGCTAGACAAAAGGCAGCCAAAAAGGCTGAAAAGAAAACTGGTTCTGACCATACAGCAAATAAAGGTGTGAAGTTAAATGACCGAAAACAAAGGTAAAATTCATATGCCTCAGTCCATTAATAACCCTGTATTCTCAACTTAAAGATAATGGTATTTCTCTGGGTCTCTGGTTTTTCACCCTCCAAAAAAGAATTACTGCTAGTAACATATCTGTTATTCTAAGTCTTGGAAAGAGGGCCACATGATGTTACAGTAAGTGTTAGATAATTCAAGTATTATTTTTCATATAGTAGGCACATAGCCAAGTAGTAGACATGAAAAACACTACAATCTGCTCACAATCACAATTTTTGATATATTTTAATGGCTTTATCAAGTACAAAGGTCCATGCACTTGACATCAATGGAAAAATACTTTCATAATTATTTAGATGAGTTTTTACCAGGTTACCTGTCAGGTAACCTGGCCATAAAATGCCTCCCCCCCCCCCCTCCCCCCCGCCAGACAAAATTGCCAAGTTGCACAATATTGCCCAAGGGTCTTCAGGAACTTACCCAAGAGACCTTCACCAGCATCTGCCATGGGGTTCTCGTCTTTTGGTCCAATCGATTAGCATTTACCAGATGTCAATCAATGTTACTATGTTGTCAAGTGATTATGATAGGTCGGAGCTAACAGATCAGAAATTAATGTCTACACATGCCCTATTTTGTTGACTGCTGTAATTCGAGACAGCCGAACTAGAAATATTAAATTACTGTTAAATCATAAACAAGGAATTCCAGCAAGAGATTATAACGACTTCTATCTTTCAAGACCTAGCAACTTATGTTCACTTTGCCTTTAGAATCTTAGCCCACTCAGCCACTAGTCTTCCAGGTTGCCTGGTCTACCCTGCCACAAGGGTCTTGTTAATTTTATTCATTTAAAAAAATAATTAGGTTTACTACTAGTGTACAGAGGGCCAGACTAACATTCGTTATCTCTTTTATTCATGACCCCTCAATAAAATCTTTTGCAAAACAAAATTAACAAGCTAGATCTAGCTACAGTAGGTTATGTGAATAAACCAATCCAGGCTATGCTTGAGTGTCCACGGTAATAATGGGTAGTTTTCCCAATGGAATACAGAATATCTGACCAACAAACTTGAATTCATAAGATTTTTTAGTAGTTATTGATTGTTTTCTTAATGTACCTTTAGAATGCATTGATTCTAAGACAGACATTTACAATTTTCAGCAATCAGTGTTCCATGCTGTATATTAAGAACACATTAGCTTATCCAACATAACAACAGTAACAAGAGAGGTACTGTAGAACAATCAATGTGGGATCGGTGTATTAATTCAGCTGTTCTTATGTTTAAACAGGGATGCTGATGCAATGAGGCTGAAACAACAAAAAGCAGAAGAGAAAAAAAGCAGCATTAGCAGAAGGAGGAACAGAAAAGAAATAACAAAGGATTTATAGTATCTTGACTGGACTCTCATTGAAAAACACTGTTTAGTTGTATTAGTAGATAAGCATTTTTTTGTAGAATTTGCTCACACACTTAATACTTTAAATAGTAACATGCAATGTGCTTGATGCTTGATGCTAAAAAATTATCTTTATAATATTACTTTGTTTATGAATCCTGTAGCATTGATTTCATATCATTATTTTGTCTACCATATATTTTTATTCTGTGCTAAAAATTGCTTGTGCACTTCAAAAAATTATAGTGGTTACATCAGAGAGCTTTGAATACAAAAACTTAGTTTTGGTAATGTTCAAACACTATTCTGATTTTGCTCCCATAAAAAAGCTTAAGTCTTTAAATCTGCTTTGGAGATTTTTTGAACATATATTATGACGATTTTCATTGAAAATGCCGGGGACCTTTAATTCCTTTTGTAAAAGGGAAAAATGAACCAGTTTGAAAAATTGAATTTCAAAATAAAAGTGCTCAAGTCTGGAAAGAACATTAGCTTTCAAAATAATGTGCTCTGGATCATTGTACAGCTCTAATAAAGATTTCCACATACCTTCTTATTTCTGGTGTGCTATTTCTTTATAGTACTGTATATATGATAATACTTGAAAATATGCCTTGGTCTGTTATTATACAATCATCTGCATATTCCATTGGATTTGTTTCTGAAAAATGCAGTTGATCAAGGAAATATTTTGTGAGTTAATTCTAATCTTATTGAAATAATAGTGCTTGAAAATAACTTTTTCATCACGATAGTAGGTAACAAACAAGTCTAAATATTTTTTTGATCTCTCCAATTGTCAATGGGATAAGGATTTGTAAGGATTTGAGTAACCTTCTTAAACCAACAAGTAAAAAACCACTTCCTTAAAGTGCAAATGAACCCTTCGACAATACTTTCAGTACTGATTTCTCATGAAGTAAATAGTTGAATGGTAAAATATTTCTTGATTTGAGTGATGCGTTTCTAAATTATGAAGGTTTATACTTTCAATATGCTAATAAGCGTGACGTCTATTAAGGCTTAATTAAATATACAAAATCGAACTGGTTCATAGATACAGTATTTAAAAAGCATCATTATTTTACTCATGGTTTACATGAAAGCTATTTAAAATTTTTATTTTCAAAATGACCAGCATTAAGTATTACTAGTTACAACAAAAACACTCAAATACCTTACCTGACGTCATCATCATTAACATATTGGAAGTATAAACCTTCCTAACTTAGAGACGCGTCACTCAAATCAAGAAATATTTTACCAATCAACTATTTACTTTATGCAGAACTGGTACTGAATGTATTGTCAAAGGGTTCATGTGCACTTTAAATACTTTTGCAATTTATGTAAGATAAATCCTTTCGTTTGCCTCAAATATTTTTAGATAATGATTAATAATTTTCTAAGCTTAAAAGTTTAGAAAATTAATCATCATTATACTGACTGAAGATGGGAGATAAAAACTCCTGAAACATGTCTGTAAAATTATAAAATTAAAAGCAGTTGTCCTGACTGTAAAATTAATTTGTAAGGTGACTGGCTTTGAAAAATTTGCCAGGACACATTTGTAGTAAACAAGAAATTTCATTTTTCAAGCACTGAATAACAATTATTTTTTGTAACTTATAGACAGAATAATAGCTTTAATGAATTATAACCATTTTACTGCAGGAACTATATATTCGTACACATAACCTCTTACAGTAAATGAATTGTATATTATTAAATACTTATAATCTCATATTAAAAAGACCTCTATCAACCTGTTTAATTTTTCTATTACAGACAGTACTAACATGCATTTATGGACATTTTAATGTTGGAGGTGAGGTGGGAGATTAAAAAATGTAGGTCATTTTTGAAAGAGGGGTGCCAAAAAATCATTTATTGCACTCAAAAAGACGACCCATGAATGTGCACAAAGGAATGAATTACAGAACTGTATTTCCTTTTACAACAATTTGCAATAATATAAATCATGTAGTCATGAGTTGCCAATTGGATTTTTTTCTTTCTGCTTCCAGTCAAAAATGTAAAAGGCAAGAATTGTTTTTTGATTGATGGCTGTGGAAAAACGGATTTCATTTTACTAATTAGAACTACCTCTGAACTCTAAAACTAGTATCATTAAGAAGGAAAGCAAGAGATGTACAACCTGGTCAGCCTGTATTTCCAGAAAATATCCATAACCCACCAGGAAGGAAATTTGAAAAAAGACCTGATCCCCTACTCCTCTGGAATTTCCAATTTACTTCCATACAAACCCTGTAATTTTGTTTTTCCCCTGAACACCTACCCCATGCAGACAAAATTTAACTCTTGACCACCTTAAAATTTGGTCTGCACCAAGGCAACTACCGCATGGCAATTCCCAATTTCCTCCATGGTGGGGTATGGATATTATTTGGAACCACACAATGTTTGCAAAACTCCATTCTCTATCTTGTTCTAAGTAGAGGGAGGGAGGTAGGGAAAGGGAGGGAGGTAGGGAAAGGGAATAGAAACCCTTTCCACATGGGGTAGTTTCTGAACAACCAACCAACAACAATTTGCAAATATGCAAACCACATCTTTTCCAGGCAACTACCACTACTTTTAAATAAGTTAAAAAACATGATGAAATAAATAAATATAACACTTCAATATTAAAGAAAATGCCATCATCCCCCTCTCATGCACAATGCCCAAAATCTCAACAGAAGGAATGAAATATTTGCATGTTGGGGAAGCTTTAAGTTGGAAGTTCATTTTTTATCTCAAAATTATGACTTCCACTATTGAAAATTGTATTTAAGTCTCAAATAAACTTATATGGACATAAGAAAATAACGAATTAGAACGATAACATCACAAAAATGCTAGCTACAATTATCTTTGTGTGCTGGCATGCTGCTGGCTAGCTGTCAACCATCAATGCAGGTGAATGAAAACTGCGAAAACCTTTCGTTGGGTTCGCTGTGGTGTATCAAAACAGTTGAAGACACAGGAAGCCCAAGTACGCTACCGCCTGTACCATGGAAGGAAACTATGTGGATTTAAATATATTGTAGAAAAAAATAAATTAAGTTACTTATTAAGCTTACTAATTTTTACAAATGTATTCTTGCTGTTGCTGTTTGTCTCTGTACATGATAAGTTTTAGCCTTTTTTCTCCTGGCCTACCACCGGCCTGGATTCGCCACTTTCTCAGCACATATAAATTGGATGCAAATTGTGTGCTGAGACAAAGAACAGCAGCAAGAACACGAATTAGTGACAAAATAGTCGACAAAATATATTAATTTTTAAATTTAAATTTTCTTATGATTGGGCTTTCTGTGCTCAAACTGGGTTCCCTGTGTTGTAGCCTGCTCGCGGACTCACATGTCCTGTAATCATCGTGTTAGAGTTTTCGTACAAATTGGCATGTTTTATCTTACCTAAATAATAGTTTATTTAATAGATAGAGATATACTGTAGTTTAGTATGCCTTCTATGCCAAAGAGTGCTTTTGGAGTGGGAATCCTTCGTCCTCGTCGTTTCCCTGCAGCTCGAAGAGGAGGGAAAAGACAACCTGTTCCCAAAGTAGCAGAATGGAAGATAGTTCGTGGAGACACTGTAAGAATAGACTACGATAAACAACTATCTAAGTATAGCATTCTATAGCACAGGGATAATCTTGTCTTTGTATTAACGTTTAAGGGGTTGTAGTTTTTAGAGAGCATATAGTAATAATGTTATTAATAGTGTTATTAACTATGCGGTGTTCCTAGGGGTGTTTGTAAACCTTGGGACCACAAAACCCACTGTTTCCTTCGGTCCCAGTCAATAAGTGTTCAATAGATAATGTAATAAGTTTTATTCTCTTACATAGGTAATGATTTTAGCTGGCAAGGACAAGGGGAAAACTGGAGAAGTGTCTGATGTCATTCGAAGTAAAAATCACATCTATGTTAAAGGAATGAACACAGTATGTATATATATTACCACACATTTTAGGGTGCAGTAGGGGTGGATGTTTTTTTTCAAGCCTGTCGGGGAGACAAAATACAACGACTAGAAAAAATGTCTATATATACTGCACCCTATAAAATGTTTAATAAGTTACTTTGCGATTAACCCACACCATATATGATAAGGTGTTGGTAAGTGGTAGTATGTGTTAACAAGACAAAGTGGTCCGTAAGTCATTTATTTATGTCAAGGCATAAAATAATTTTCACTGATATTGATGCTCTAGGACATGAAATTATTCAGGTTGTCACAGCAAAAGTAAGGGAACTAGGAAAACATGGCTTTCAAATTCTGTATTCTTCTGCATTGGGGTTTTTATGGATTCGCTAATTTGAATGGAGGAAAAATTGCATCACAGCATTGCTTGATATTAACCTCTGGTACTATTTTCCCAGACAACTAGTCTTCCTCTTCCAAATAAAATAATTGTAATCTTTGTTTACAGCATCAAAGATATTTCAGACCATATGATGATTTTCCTGGTGGACATTACCCAAGTGAAGCACCTCTACAACTGAACCAAGTAGCATTGATTGATCCTTCAGACAAGTTAGTAATACTGGATTGTTTCTTGTGATGCTGATGGCATATATATATAGTGTTTAAAAAATGAGTAGGAGTGTTTTATCAGGTATAAAAGCATGAGGCGTAGCCAAGTGCTTTTATACCTGATAAAACAATCTACAAGTTTTTTGAACTGCTTTTAAAAGACACTCATGAACAATTTATAAGATTTTGGTTCAACTGGAGCCAACATACACGTCACAAACATGGATTTTTATACTTCGATAGAGATTTGACATCACGGGCATGCGCAACCAGATTCATTAGAAGCTCCCACACGTTGGATATTGCGTGCCAAGGCAAAGACAGGAATGTTAGTCAAACATTTTTAGGGTTGACTATGACTTAATCTAAACTTGGATGCATACTTCATCCCTGATGAAGTCATCCTCATAGTGTTCGAGTGGTCTTTATATAAAGACCAGTACATGTGTCTTTATATAAAGACACGTGTCTTTATATAAAGACACATGTGTCTTTATATAAAATCACTTGAATACTAATAAAGAGGACTTTTTCGGGTATAAAGGTCCATGCACGTGACGTGTATGGTGGCTCCAATTGGACCATAAGCTTATGAATCATTAATGAGTGTTTCAACTGTGATTTAACATTTAAGTGCAGCAAATGAGCATGTTTAGTATTCTATTATTGACCTTAACATGCAGGACAGCAATAATAACAAGAATGGTGACCAAGCAAACAATAGCACAGATAGCTATATAAATTCTCCTTGCAACACATTGGAATGCAGCTCAATTTGAATGGCAAAACAATAGGTTTCCTATCAGGAGATTAAAATTATTTTGTCTTGGTCTGGTCTGAAACCTCTTGTCTTTTAAATTGAGCTCCTTTGACATCACGTGCAAAGGGTCTATTCAATTGACTCTCATTTATATACCAAAATTTGTGCATCATTGTGCCATTGTTGTTGCATGCCAAAAATAATCATAAAATGTCGTTATACGTTGTAAAGAGAACAGCTATTTCTAAAGCTCATCTTTGTTGATGTTCATTTCCAAGTCAAATGCTCCCAAAAGACGATGTACATCAACCAAATTTCAAACTGGGGTGCTTGTTGAGAAGAATTTCAAAACATTTTCCCACTTTTTTTTAATAGCAAAGCAACAGATGTGACTTACCGCTACACAGAAAAAGGGGAGAAAGTAAGAGTATCGACGAGAAGTGGTCATTTTATACCCAAACCAATGTGGGAAAGACGAGACTGGAAAGTCAGATCTGCCGTCAAAGGTGTGTACTCTTCACATACACACAACCTACAAGCAAGGGACATTATGTAATGTAATTTAATATGCTATCTGATGCACAAAATTGTGGAATGAGTGTTTATGGAAATGATGCGACCATTAGGAGTAAGATGGCGTACAATTATTAGTCTTGCTATGTTGATGACCATGATCAATTCACCCCAAATGTTGTATATTCACACGGGTTTGGAATGAACACACAGTGCTGATATTTCCACCCTGTGGTTTTTAGGGTTTGTAACAAGTTCAACAGTGCTGTGAAGCAGGGGAGTTAGCAAGGAGCAATGCCTCAATTTATGTGGGAGGGGGGAGGGGGGCAATGTATAATTTCACACCAAATCCAAATCCATAGATGAATTAATTTAAAAACTTTGAAGTAGCATGTGCTACACAAGTGCTGTCAAGATCGATCTAAAATTAAAGAAAAAGCAAAGAACAGGCTTGGCTGACCAACATGCCCGTAGAAATATCTACTGTATTCAGTTCAGTGTAGCTGGCCATGTAGTTGAGGCAAAATCTTGCATAACTTCCAACCCTGATTTCCATTGCTGGGGAGCAGGGGTGGTGTCTGCTGCTAATGCACCTTTCACCAATGCCAAATCCCGGGTTGGTGTTGTGAGTAGAGTAGTTTGTTGGAACTCTCCTGTGCTTCAAGGTGTTCTCTAGATTCTCTAGGTTTTCTCCCTCATTAAAAAAAAAACACATATTTCGATCTTTGGGTTTTCACCAAGTGTGGAGCTAAGATCTTTGTTGTGATTGTCCCATGCTGTACTGTAGTAGCCAAAGCTAACAGATATTGTTAAGCATGATGAATTGAAATAGATAAGAAAACTAGTTGTAAAAGACAACGTTTCGCTGTCATCTCATCAACATCATCAGGTCTAATGAAAACTGTAAAATCTACTGATGTTGTCGAGATGACAGCAAAACGTTGTCTTTTACAACTAGTTTTCTTACTAAATTGTATACCTGGTAAAAAGTACTTTTATCAAGTAAATAAGTAAATTGATATTAAATTGTTTTTTTAGATGGTAACAATGACACACTAGCTTCAGCAGCAAGCCGGCGAACATACATGCCATCATTATTTCACTTCCATGAAGAAATCATGCAGATGTTGAACATAAAACCAAGTGTTCTCAAAACAGAACCAAACCGAAGAGACCTCATGATGAAGGAAATCGAAAAGGCATGCCACTGGAATGTGGACAAGAAAGACATTGAGAAGAGTCAACTGGGGCTGTATGACAGGGCTGTCTTATTTATGATGGGTTTTGGTGATAAAATAAAAAGGCCATTCAGAAGATAGCACCCTCTAGATTTATAAACCATTGCCATAGCCACCACTTCGACAGTGATACAAGAGGCCTTGTTTGTTTTTTTACTTGTGTAATAAATATTTTTTGTGGGGGGAAAAAAGGTTATGAAGGTACGAAGTGATGCAGCTAAAACTGGACCAACTGTACTGGTGGCTACTGCCCTGTAAAGTTTGGCTATTTAACACAGTTATCCCAAAATTTTTCTAGACCTTCAGGAATTGGCCATGCTACTCTAGGTAATAAAATTCTATCACAATACTAAAACCGTTTTTTATTTTTGTCAAAAGTGTGCTAACAGTTTACTATTTGAAATCCACGTATCATTTTTACTGAGGAAGACCGTTCATTGGTAAATGTTTGAAACGACTAGTTATCTTTAATTAAAATCAGAAAAATATTGATATTAAGTGAAACTGTTGATAAAGACACCTTTCAAGACAAACTTTTGAGTAATCCAGTACCGCTCGAAAGCTGGATTTTCATAGCTCCCTAAATACAGTACTGCTTTTGTAAGGTTAGGTTTAGTGCTATTGTTTGGAAGACCAATCTATTGTTTTTTAATCCAATCATGTAACTCCTTCCGAGCTGTACGGGCTGGCTCAAACTTTCCATTTAGCTATTAAAGATCCATCTAAGATTCATTAGTGAGATTGTGCAAATTAATTCAAAATAGCATATTTGATTTAGCTGTGAAATTGCATGCTATGTACATAATTGATGACGTGAGATCCATACACAGCCAATAAAAATGCTCAGAGATGGTACTATCATGGTTATGGTACGTCCAAAAGGAATTAAAATGTCAAATATTTTATTTTTCAAACAAGCAAAAACAATTCCAAATTACTCCATATTGTTTAATAACATTTTCTTGTATGTTTATATTAATGTTCTGATGACAATAAAATGACAAATACAGTTTTTCAAATGGTGCATAAACCAGTATCATAAACCAGTAGAGCAGTTTTTTTATGACTGTGAAAAGCTCAGTGCCATAAGCGTGACATGCTGTGATCCTTTCTAGAATGTTAATTGGCTGATTTTTTCACACGCAATGTGATTGGTCTGTTATTGCCGTGACCTTGGTGTGACTGTGTCCACGCTGTGTTCATGCCATGTTCTGGGCATTTGATTGGATAGAAAGTAAATTCTTGTGTCGTGATTGGACTGGAGTATGCCTTGCTGTGTCACGACTGTGTTCGTGCCATGAACTTTTCACAGTCATACAAAAACTGCTCATAAAACACTTAATGCCATATAAGTCATGCTTACAAATTCTATGATTAGTCTGGTTACTTTCTATCGATTGAATGAGCCTCCAGAGTCTCATTACCAACCTAAAGTTATGAGCAAAAAAAACTGCTTATCACAGAAACGTTCCATTCAGCTAGTAAAATTCATCTAAATCCAAAGCAGAGTGCTAATACACCTATCTCCTTGTAAATGTACAATCTTGCTGAGATTTAAGGGACATGAACTTTTGACAGATGTACATTAACAAAGGATAGAAGCTATAGACGAGGCTTCTCATATTCCTTTATTTATGCTACTTTCAGTAGTATGGCCTTCTGGGGTTATTCTGGAAAAAAAGAGAAATTTTGTTATTTATTTTTTCCGGCTTGATATCTTAAAAATAGTGTGTTCTGATTGGATGCAATTCTGATTGGATGGCAATATTTTCAATCTCAGTCCTGTGACCGCTAAACAACAACAAAAATGCATAACCAAGATTAATAGCAAATGAGGATAAAAAGCTGTTATTTACCATCCTATAACTTATGGAAAAACTGTGTCTTTTGTCTTGAAAATTGACCAAGACCATTATTCAAAACCTCAGACACAGACTCAGGTTTTCCCTATCCAGAATTCCTGGCCTTTATATTTAGAGACTGTTCAAAATGGTCACAAAATCGTGATTGACAGAAGCCAGAAACTCAGTCATCTTAAATTACAGCATAGCTAGTTGCTTGGGTCACATTTTAATGAAAATTTGTATAATATCTGATGGCATCATCAGCACTGTGCTACGTTGACTAATAAAGCACAGTTTTCAACCAATTAGCACGCACATACTATCCCAACTATATAATTATTCCAGTTACAGTATATCCACTATTTCATGATCATACAAAATAGGTGTAATTAGACATTGCATCTTTTGTTTTGTTTTATGGAAAATGGTGTACACTTTAAGTGAATATGTGAGTAGAGTTGTTTGTTGGTTCTCTCCTGTGCTTCAAGGGTTTTTCTCTGTGTTTTCCTTCCTCTGCAAAATCAACTCCTAAATTCTTATTCAGTCTATTGGTAGCCTCGTCAAGTAGGTTGCAAAACCTGTTAGACTTTAAGTCCACCATGGAGCAGTAAATCCAGTTAGATTTAGGATTTAACTTTTCCTAAAGGTGATGGATGTCCTACTCCTACTATGTATGAAACATCACAAACACTTACCAAAGGATTTGGTCTGAATTTATAAGCCAGCATCATTCGTTTACGATAAAGATCAAACTCATCATCATCTGACTTGACTTCTGCTACATGTTCTTCACCAAGTCCTGCTCCTGTTGGTGTGTGAGTCCTAAAAAAAACAAACAAATCATAACCTAGTAAGTACTGGAAGGTACATTTATGGCTTACAAGCTCAGCTCAACCCCTTGCCTCCTGCTGATGTATACGCCAATTTCAACAAACGTTGTCATCTCCAAAGACAATAAGCAATGAAGTGAAAAGCAATGGAAGATATGTCATTCCAAGATCCAAAAATAGTTGGAATGACTTGTGTTTCTGCTTGTTATTCTCGTCAAGAACAAACCTCAGTGCCGAGACTGATTGATGTTAGTTTGCAGTAGTTGAAACTATTTCCATCTCGAAATGACCTATTGCCTGTTGCCTTTGGCAATGGCAACATTTTTTGAAATTGGTGTATATTTCTATTGAGTCCAATCTCAGCTTCAAATCAATGTCCTGGTTACTCACAAGTTAAATATGTGTAGTTCCAGAAATTATCCATACCCCTCCCACAGAGGAAGACCCCCCTACCCCTGGACATTCCAATTTTCTTCCATAAACACTCTGTAGTTTTGTTCTTTCTGTGACCCCCCTACCCCTCAGAAATTCAAAATACCAAATATTCAAAAGAGGGGGGGGGGGGGTGTATTCATAAGTTTTTGAACTACACAATTTAAAATAATGAAGTTTTTAAAAGCACTAAAACTAGTCATACTTATTAATAGGAGCTGTTATTCCTTGTTCCTTAGATCCCAATCCTTTTCCTTCACTCCAGCCAGCTTTCTTCAACATCTGGTATCCAACATTTTCTTCTGTAAGCTTGAACTCAGCATAGTCAGAAAGATCAATCTCATCTAATCCCTTTTCACCCTTTACTAGCTTGACTTTAGCTATGAACTTCTTGAGTTCATCTGGAGGTAGAAAATCTCCAATATGGTGCTTGCCTTTGGCTTGTTCTGTTAGTTTCTTGGCTTCATCTGTAGTGAAAACACACAAAAAGTGACCTGTAAATCCATGCTCACAGTGATAAATAGTGTGTTATTAGTATATTGATTTCGTGTAGAATATCCACATGTTCCAATTTAATAGCTTTTTGGTGAAGTAGTTTATAATATTTTTTACTTTTTTACCATTAGTATTTTATGACTCTTTTGATGATGAAGCATTAAGGCTAAACCTAAGTAAATGAGTCTGTAATCAACTATGAAATCAAAGTAAACCTGCTTATCAAATGAAACAGTGATGATAAAAGGGTAAATTTTACACCATGAAAAGATAAAAAACTTACTGACTGTGCAAGTTTTTTCATCTGTTCACGGTGTAAAATTTACCCTTTTATCATCACTGTTTCATTAGAAACACCGACGCAGCTCACACTAATTTTAGCTAGTTATCTCTGCTTATCAAATGGTGGTATGACAGTGAGTACTGTGAGTACCATGAGTTCATGTATGAATAATAATTAGCATTTTTCATGAATGAAACATGATTGTGCATTACAGGATTAAAAACATAGACAACCTATGGCCAGCACACAAGTTAATATGCTGCAGGAATTTTTTGTCTTGTTGTTTCCAGTTCATGGAAAAATCATGGTTTTTTTCAACTGATTATCACCTCGTTTTCCATGTAACCGAAGCCTTGTTTACAAATTTTTTCTACATACCAATTTCAATTACAAAGTCTTGCGCTAATCTATTTTTAGTGAAAATTGCTATTGATATAGAATGGCTTACCTATTGTCTTAGACATCTCTTCTCTGCGCTTTTTGTGTTCCCATGTTCCTCCATCCTCAGTCTCTTCATCAGAATCATATTCATACTTTGGTTTTGTTTCTTTTGTTTGTGCTGCAGATTTCGCTGCTGCCGCTGCTACTGCTCTTTTGGCGAGGATACGGAAATATACTGAAGTGATCTAAATAATAATATTAAACAAAATATGTAAAGGTTAAGAGAGAATTCTTTTCGTATTCAAGCAGTGAGCACCAAAAACTATTCTCTTGAAGAAAGGCTGTTGTACAAGGCTAAAATCTTGTTATTCAAAAACTTGTTTGGAAGTGGAGATGACCGAAGAAAATGGAATCAAAGTGTTAACCCAAAACAAAACTTTTATTAAATTTATGAGGTTTAGCCTTCATTGGCTTATTTCCTATACATTTTCTATAAAATAGCCTGACAAAGCAACATTCTAACACAAATGCAACAAAACATCTTTGTACAATTGAAAATACTGCTTCAAACGGGCATTTTATCATAGTACATCAGTTTCTAACTGTTTAAGGTTTTGAGTGTTTTGAGTTTTTGGCGCTTTTTGCCATTATTGAAAAAAATTTCCTCTTAAGGCATACACAGGCCTGCAGCAAAATGAGATGTTGCTTGCAACAGTGAAAAAATCTTGATCTGTCATTGCCTAGAGGGGATGGTATGAACGAACAGACTGTGGGTCATTAACCTTGGTCCTCACTAGTGCATAAGCACAATCAAAAGCATGAGTGTATGTCCTCACTAGGAAATTCAGCGACATAAGCATAAGCATCCTTATGCTTATGTTGCTACTAAATGAAAACCAGGCTTCACTGACAGTGCTTCCCAATCAAATGTAATAAACCATTCAATGGACAATATTGACATCAATCAATATGTCCATTGTCCATTGAATGACATGCACCAAAAAATGCTTCCTCACAACAAGGATTTCATGTGCTATTGAATAGCACTGTATTTTATACACAAAAAAGGAGTAGAGATTGGTATACATTGTTGTGTTATTGCCATCATGCTTTTTTGCCAAAAGAGGCAATAAGTGCCATGGTTTTCCAGCTCTGAATATTACTGTGCTATGTGCTGTACCGTAAACACTTTACAAGTTTGCAATTTCTTTTTAAAAATTTTGGACAAGTTTTCATTGCGCTCTTTATCGCTAACCAATTAGACATTGTTGCTTCACATTGATGCTTCAATAGACGAAGTTTGTACATTGATGTAACGATATAGAAACATCAAAGTGAAGCGCCAAAACATAATTGGTTAGCTGTGAAGGGCATGAATTAAATTTGTCAAAAACTTGTCAAAAAGAAATAAAAACTTGTAGAAGTGTTCACAGTATGGCATGTGACAGTAAATTTGCAATCCTAACCTCTTCTTGTTCCTTTCTTTGTTTCTCTCGTTCTTCAGCCTCATGACTACTCATTGGTATACTGTGCTCCATGGCAACCTCAGCACCAATCCTAGCTGCTATTTTTGCAGCTTCTGACATGGGGTTCTCTAATCCTTTTAATGCAGAGCTTGATGGTGGTGTTGAAACCTGTGACGCAGAATCATCCCATCTACTTTTCCTCTTTCTTTTTGCTGCAGTTGGATTTGATTCACTGTTTTGGCCAGGCAATGACTGTGTAAATGATCCACTGTAGGAATATTACAAGCAGTAAAATAAGTACAATGATTCAACCTTATATTTAAAAGCACACTGTACTTAACTTGTATGTCAGTTTTTTTTGAATTCAAAACCCCCATACCCACATCCCCTTGGCACCACTTTCTCCCCCCTCCCCCCCCCCCCCCCCCCGCCTCTTATGAATAGGCCATGCTACATACAAGATATTTTTTTAAAATCCTATCACAATACCGAGGCCCTCCTGAATTTTACAGTATGAATTGAAAAACCACGGGCACCTAGAAATATGTCAAGAATGTTTCTTAACCAATCAGAAGCGTTAGTTTTATCTTCCTGTTATCTTGTGGTTAGAAAGTCAATAGTGATTGCCTTGTTTGAATATTTCCAAGTGCCCAAGGTTTTTTGATATCGAATATAAGATATAAAACTTCACCTACTATTGGTACGTCATCTAGAGCTTACCTTGAGTTAAAGTTACTGCTACTTGCTCCTGTGCTGGTTGAAGCTGATAAATACTGGCTTGATAACTTTACTTCTGGTGGGGAAACTTAATTATAGATCCATGAGTGGCATAGCTTACACAACACAGTACCACATATAGTACAGTACCTTAGACCAATTCCTGATGAAGTGTAATGCAATACCACAACAATGCTTAACCGTTAATATAGTTTATTAAAAATAAAAGTCATAATAGAGCTTTTAAAGGCCCAGCTTGGACTGTGATGCTTATTACACTATTTTAGTTTGATCCTCGCGAGATCGATGGTCCCCTCAAACAAGAAGAGTGTGCTGATTTTTAAGCTAAAGCTTCATCTTCATTCCTTTCATACATCAAAAACTGAAGAATAAAGACGAATTACTTGCAATGACTCTGGTAGTCAAGGCTTTGACTTAAAAAATAAAAAAAGAGCAAAAGACTTTTCTTGCTAATGAACGAGTACTAGGAATTAACTTTGACGAAATAAAAGAATACTTCATTTTACAGTTCTGTTCAGTGACCACGAGTAATAGTTCCAAGCTGTGGTTGGAGTTGCCACACATGATAAAAAGTATAGTTTTGCTATGTGTGGAAACTCCAGCCTCAACATGAGACTTTTATTCCTGGTCACAGAACAGAACTGTAAAATGGAATATCCTCAAAGGCAGATGCAGATGGATTGTAAATCTCTAAGCACTTTGATAAGCATCACAAAACTGGCTGCTAATCACAGTTAAAACTGGGCCTTAAGTGTGATGTCCATCCCATAGAAATACAACTTCCAAGTCCAAAACGAAAAGCACTTCTATAAAGATTTTTCTTACTCTTTCTTCAGGACAGAAGTAGTTGACCAAAGTTCTAATCGTTTCGGGTGTTAAATAAATCAAGAACATTTTGCACAATATTTTAACAGTTTTTGTGATTAGTTGGACCTGAAATACATCACAAGCTCTATAATTTGTGACTCACAAGTAGAACAGTTATAGGGAAAAACATCATATGTGTGACCACTTTTGAAGCACTTGCCATACTTTTACGTTTTTTTTTTGTAAAACAAATATATTTGTAATTTTCCAAATCTATATCTGTAAGCAATGAATGCTGAATGATTTTCAAAAGTATTTACAAGATATCATAGAGATAATAAAACTGATCTCACATTTTGGACTGCACATAACAGAATGAACGTATCAGCAGATGAAAAATAATGCTCAGTTGTGTAGGGTTTTTTTTGTTTTTTTTAAGGGATTTGAAGCAAGTCCACTTCAGCAATTCACTTATGCTCTGGAAGACCTATCATCACTTGGAAATTTAATGCCATAATAGATGTACTCTTGAGCCCTATTTGGACTCTTTATTCAATAAGTATTAAACAATTGAATTCCAGGCATTTCGGTATCTGTGGAAGGTCTTATGGAATGCTTTTTTGATGTCAAAATCTTATGCTTCTGGCCATCAAACCAGGTTTTTTCTTGCTAAGAACCACATGTACAACTAGAATACCTCGTAAGGAAAAGTATTGTAGTGGGCTGCCTACGCGTTCGTTTTAGGAATAAACAATCGAGTACCTTGGGGTTAGGTTTAGGGTTAGGATTGGGGAAGGCTTTGGCAGGGTATTCTATAGTTACTCCAAACCACAATTAAAAATATGTATTAAAAATATTATGACCATGACAAGTTGCTTAAAAAGATGCTAAATTAAAAGTAAAAGTCTTACAATGCCAACAAAATGCAAAAATTAAGTCAACCAACCAAAACTTTAGAGGTTAGTACCTCATGTAAGACTACATGAAATGGCACTATTGGATTATTTATTATTGATTATGACATCCTGAAACCCTTATCCATACCCTAACCATAACCCCAAAAAAGCCTAACCTTAAAACTTATTACTGAATAGTGCCATTTTATTTAGTCTTACATGAAATAGTAAGGTCTTTAGTTTTGGTTGTAAAACGCCCTAATGAAAAAGTGATAAAATAGATTTTCGAAGTATAGTAGAACTGAATTTACCATTTTGAGTGTCGTCGTCTTCTCGCTCGAAAACGTCATTTCGTTTCAATAGAGGTCTCGTAACTGAGCTCTTTTTCATTGTAGATATTTTCATGGTAACAGAAGGTTTTGGTAGAGCAGTGGTTGTGTTTGGAGAAGAAGCAGCTTTAGACTTTTGCATTGCTTGAAAACGTGCCATAAAGGAGCCATCGTTGACGAACAAGGAAGGAGGTACGTTTGTTGTTGGTGTGTTTGAATTATAAGCGTTCGTTGAAGGGCATGGAGGATTGCTTCCTGTTGAGTTTTTCTTTTTTTCCTCTATTCGTCGAAGTAATTCTCGTTTTTTATCTTCAATTGTTGGTTGGTTGGAACTCCATCCTCCTCCAGACGCCATCTTGGTTTGTGTGATGGACCATCATGCAACAGTGAATAACACAGGGAACCCAGGGGTTCGATTTGATCTTTGAGAGATATGGTGGGAAACAGTCGCGGGAAATATACAAAAATTTTGAAATTATGTTAATAAATAAGGTGGCTTATAAGGGATATACCGTAAATCCTCTATTTAGCCCCCCAGGGGCTTATTTATTTCAGGCACGTTTGAGGGAGGGCTTATTGGAGAGGGGGCTTAATTGAGAGGGGGGGCTTATTGATTTAGTCGAAACGCAGTAAGTTGTACGCTGTCAGGATGTAATATGATTGTAACTCAGAATTAAACAGAAGCATTACTATTGACGGTCTCACATAATCTGTAGCGATGTGCATGGCATTTTTATTATTTGATTCACCTGTGTTAGTCTCTCAAGTATAATTTACGATTATGTTAGTGAACTACTGTATCAAGACTTTAATTTTAGTTGTGAAGGGGGAGGGGGGGGGCTAAAAAGAGAGGAAGGGCTTAACAAATTTCTTCCTTTAAATAGGGGGGGGGGCTTATTAGAGAGAGGGGGCTTATTTGAGAGGGGGGGCTAAATAGAGGATTTACAAGAATTCCCGATTCCAAGAATCCCTATAGATGACAATGTTTATTGAAATTGGTGTCGGAGAACATATAGGAAACAATCTTTGAAGGGGTGACCTGTAAGGTACTGCTGGGAAGAGGTAGAGGATCCTCTCATTTGCACCTGAGACTTGGCACTCTATCAACTTGGACTTCTTCAAAGACAGTTTTCCAAGCTGGCCATTCGAGGGGGTTTCCACTAAAGAGTGTCAGATTTTGGGGGCTGGGGATATTCCAGGCGTTTTAACTGCTTTGGCGATTACTTCTAGGATGTCTTGTTGTTTCGCAGATGAGTGATGTTCACTGTGTTGGAGTGGACCATCTTGCAAGTCACATGTCATTTTCTGTGTAGCCTGCGTAGCTAGGCATTCCTTGTTGGTTTTGAGGAGGCTTGGGGAGTAGAGAAGGGAAGAGAGGAAACGCCTGCCAGCAGCCCTTATGATTTTGAAAAACCTGTTCCCTCTCTCCTCTTCTCTCCTCCCCAAGCCTCCCCAAAACCCACAAGGAACACCTGGCTATGCATGCTAGTTCTGTGGGTTTAGTTCAGCTCTGAATGGATTAATTGAGAATAACTGCCTTGACATCAATGTCCTTCTCCCCTTCCCCTTCCTTAGTCCACTTCACCTTCCCCTTCCATTTTCCAGTCCTTCTCTCCACTCTAGTGCTGCTACTCAGGCTAGTGCACCATGAACAACACAGACAAAAATGTTGAATGTGTAATGAAAAAGGGTTCTTGCACCAACCCCTTAATCTCAGGCTTTCTGCTGGTACCAGAGAAGTAGACAGAGAAAACGAGAGAGTTAAAGAGGAAAATAAGCCATTTCTTTGTATGAAGAATGTGAGGCATAGCTAGAGTGCAATCCCTATATCCAAACTAAATAGCGCTAAACACAGCATTTTCTTTTGTTTTCAATGGTTTCATTGAGTGCTATTTTGCACAAAGTAGCCAATAGTTACAAAGGGAACCCAAGTGTAGATATGTGGGGGTGGACTGGGTTTGGGTACCCTGCGAGCAGAGGTTTTTTTTTCTGATTTGATTTATTACATAACATTTCTTGAAATTTACAAATTGAGCAGTAAACTATGTCAACAAACTTCGTAAATAATTATAATTGTTTTAATTTTTAAAATATAAACTTTTGATTCAACAAGTCATTTTTTGACCTTCTTGTTTTACTTGTACGGACACACTAACCAGGACCAAGCTTGTAAAAAGTTAACCAGTCACAACATAAAGTTCTACTCAAACCAATCAGGTGCAGGCAACAAAGCCTAGATATCAGAGAAAAGACTTAGATGTTATCAACAGCTGTGGGAATGAGAGATTGTGATTGGCTAGGGTCAATATGATACTAATTTTGCTATCTCCTGATTGGCTAAAGTCTTTTATATCTTAAATTTTATCCAAGTAGTCCTGGTTAGTGTGTCTCACAGTAATTTTCTATTAATTTGATGTCATCTTAAAAAACTTTTTCTTAAATCATCATTTCAATAACATATCTTTTTTATCTCAAATTTTGTCCAAGTAGTCCTGGTTCACGATGGTCGGTTGCTATGGCTTTTCCTCCTGCAAGGGTCTTAAATTCAAATTTTGGCTTACAGAGGAGTAGTTTCTATTCCAAATAAAGCAAGACATTGAAACATGTTATTTAGAAAAAAAAAATTTTCTAAAATTTTACAATAATAAAGGTATTTTTGACTTTTCTTGAAATTATGACGTCATAAGTAACACCTATTTTTAGTAACAACGTTAAAAATTTGTAAACCATTGTTAAAGTGTTATAGATAATTTTGGTACACAAAGAGCATATTTACAGTGAAAACCCCATCTCGTTCGGATACAACGGCGTAAAGTTACAGCTTATTAAAGAAATTCAAATTTCCCGCCATATGACCACATATGGTCAAACTTTAGGGGTATTTAAACAGCCAGACAATGAATGTATTAGCACAGGAGCAGCGACAAGGTTGTATAAAATCAAAATTGTAGCTTTTTTGACTTTGGATGCATAGGGCTGTGATGCGTCTTTCGTCACACAATACATCATTGGTGGGAAATTTGAATTTCTTTCATTAGCTGTAATTTCACGCCTTGTATCTGAATGAGATCAAGTTTTCACCAGAAATCATAGAATTCTATGCAGAAAACTATTTTACATTTTTTACCATTCCTTTTGTGAATTTTTATTCTTATGCCAAATTTGGACATGAATTATGACGTCACAATAGCAGTCACATTGGATGAAGCCAACGTTAATTAGTAGGTAATTTATCAACCTACTTCCCTGCCAAGTTTTGTCGCATTTGATATATTGTACTTCTGTCTATGGCCTAAAACTCTCAATTTTGAGGGCAGAGGGAGAAAAAGCCCTAGCAACCGACCATCATGGTCAGTGTGTCTGAACAGTAATCTTCTATTAATTTGATGTCATTTTTAAAATTTTTTTCTTAAATCATCATTTCAATAACATATCTTTTTTATGCAATAACTCAATCAAATCCTCTAATATCAAAACTCTAAACGATGAACATGCAATGATTGCAAATAATGCAATGTTAATTTTTTAAGCTTCAAAAATCTTTACAGATCTTTCGTCTATTTGTTTAAGTCAAACATTCTTGGTTTGTCATGTCAGACAAGTTTGTCACTCTTTCTCCAAAAGATGCATTCCTAAACATCTAATGTCTAGTAATCCAATGATTTTGAATTACCTTCCTTTAATACGCTCTTGATATTAAACTCCATAATCTTTATAACTTGTCATTGCTAGAAAAAAAATAGAAAACTAATTAGGAATTTTTAAAAGTATTTAAGTTTCACCCTTTAAATCCTTTTGTCAAAAAGTTGGATTTTGTCCATCATAAAAGGGTTACGTTTTGTTCTTTTGTGAAAGCTGGCCCTTGGTCCAATGGAGGTGCTGGGAACAGCAGATGAACTACTAGACTAAAATCTGCTCTTTTCCACAAACAGAAGTTCCCTCTGCCACTCTTTGTCAAGTTGTACCCTGTAGTGATTTGCTTTAAACAGCACTGCTGATCAGCCTTGCAAAAATATAGCGAAATTTCATAACAAAAGCTTAATCTTTTGAGCACATTTGCTGTTTCAGTTTTACAGAAAGACCATGACCGCTGGTAGACATGACAGAAGACATGTTCAATGGTATTGTTTCTAAGCCTTGCATAAATCAATATTATGAAACATCAACTTCCTTCCCCCTTTCCAAGCTACGGAGCATTTGACTTAGGCCCCGTCCACACGTATTAGAAAATTTTTGTATCCCCAATTTTTTTTGCGGATACGGGTTGCATCCACACGTGTCCGGAAATTTTTGTATCCGTATCTGCGAATTTTCCGATAACGGATACGTGTGGACGGTAAAAACGATTCAAATACGCTGTGTGTGGACGCGAACATTTTCGTTAATTTGCGGATACAAGAATCTCCGGATACGTGTGGTCGGGGCCTTAAGTAGTGCATATACTTTATCTTGAGTGGACCAATTTCTTTAGATCACTTTTAAGTTTGTAAAAAAATAATAACAATTCAGCTCCTGGGAGAAAAAAAATGTTTCACTTCACAGCAGTTTTACATGGTGTACTAGTTTAGCATTAAAACTTTGCCATTTTTGTAGCCATTGGTCAAAAGTACAATATTTAGTAGCTCTTAGAGTTGATTGGCCATCTGTGGCAATAAAAGACCAAATCCACAACCACAACCATGTAATTTTGCAAAATCTCAGTAAATAGATAATTAGAGTAATTACAGATTCATTTAAAACAGTTATTTTTGTCATACGTGTGAAATAATACTGCAAATTTTTGGTTGCACTCTAATCATACCATATGTTACAGTGCAACTACTATGACTGGAGCCACAAAGAAAGCAAGAACTGATCAAATTGTAGAATGAAAACAATACATTCCGACTTTGGGTAGTGGATCCAATCAGAAACCGACAGAAAAAAAATAGCCTTTCAACATATGTATTTATTCCCACGAGAAAATAACGATGGTTTTTACAAGTATCAATGGGAAGCCATTTCAATGTAACAGCATGTCACACCATGCACATGCTGTAAGTCAGTACCATACACTTCCCACTCATACAAAAACTGCGCTATAGTACTAATGAATACCTGATAATTTGTAGAAATGGACTACAGAGCTTGAAATAATCCAGATGTAGTTGGGTGTGGGTCATGAATTGCATGGGGTTTTTTTTCCAGGAGGTTTGCATAATACAACAAGCCAGTAACTATGGAATAACCAATGATCATAAATAAGACCTTCAGAAGTCTGTTCCCTTGTCTTGATAGCTCTTGCTGTAAGATTTCAAAGAAAGTCACAAATATGAATGTACCATTTGCAATTCCTTGAAGAATCCCAGATGCCAGATTGCTTCCAAAATGCGTAGATGAATCAAGTACAGCTATTCCAATACCAATACCTATAGGTCCCATCAGAGAAAATATCAAAGCAGCCTTTACAGTTGTCCTAATCCCCATTTGATGTTGCACCATGCTTACTCCCAGACTAAATGCAATTATAGATTTGTGAATGCAAACCGCTGTGGCAATCTGAGCAAGTCGGTCTAATTCCACAATCAATCCTAGAGCAAGTCCTTCAAAAACTGAATGTAAGGATAGAGCAAATACAAGGATGTACGTCCTAATCGAGCCTTCTGTTTCATGTTTCTGCGTGACGTTACCACGTAGGATTCCTCCATTTCTCGTCGCAAATGATTCGCTGCTTTCTACCACAGTTCCTTCAGGATGGACATGTCCTCGATGTATTGCTGAATTCAACAATGGTTTTGTATCATCGCTGTCTCCATGGCCGTGTCCATGAAACAATGAACTATCATGGAAAGTGTGAATTATTTGCTCTAACACAAGGACGATAAAAAAACCAACGCACGTCGTAAACTCAGCCACTGGAAAAACTGTCGACGTGTCCCCCTCTTGAAAAACCGCCAAAAACTTTTCTCGTATCATTGGTAATAAATCTAGGAGGCTCGTAGCAAGGAATACCCCACCAGCAAAGCAGTTACAGTAGGATAAAATACGTCTTCGGCGATCATGTCTCCCAGGCCCTCCATTATTACCAATCTTGTATGGAAGGACACCAGCCACAAAAGTTAGAAGAAAAATACCGAAAATAACGATTATTTTGATGGTTAAGTGGTTCATCTTTCTCGAATGAATACACTAAGATTTCACTTGGATCCTTTGTAAATTGTTAGTAATCCCTTGTGATAACTCTTTTACGTAATTTGTGTAGTGTAATAATAGTGCCCGGGTCTCGTGAGCTAGATAGCGTTAAAGGAGCCACATGATCGAAGTTATGACTACGTCTCGATGTGATGTGTGACGTAATTCACCGACACAGACAGACAGACAGTCATGGACCAGGTCATGTTCATAGACAGATAGTAACAAGTAAGATATTGGTAGTAACTCTTTTATGGTCGCTTACGGGAGATGGTCGCTTACGAGAGTGGTCGTTCAAAGAGAGTTGACTTTAGTCTCAGTATGATGTCTGACAAAGAACCGACCATCACAGGTCAGACAGCCAGCCAGACAGTCATGGACAAGAGAAAGACGGCTAGAAAGGACCATTCACTTTCTGGGAGGAAAAGTGAATAGTTTGATAGTGGCTCATTTTACAGTCACTTAACAATAATTTATTATGAATTTATAAAATTAATATTGTATACATTGGGATTTCAGTTTCAAGAATTGAATCAATGCCGTCCATCATTTATCAGAGGGAGTAGATGGGGGAAGAGAGGTATAGTTGAGAAAAGGAGGGGGCTTCGAAATGTGTGAACTGACTGAGTAGGGTTCAGAGTCTGATGTGTGAGAGCCAAAATGTTGAATTACACAGGGGGTCAGTCCAAAAAAAGGTCAATCGGAGTCATATACAAGAGAGTTAAAATGATTGAATTACTGACAGAGGGTCCTAAAAAGATCAATTCTAATTTTTGTTTCCTTTCTGGTATCCCTTCCTAAGGATTTGGCATGACAACTACTGTTAAGGGGGGGTTCTCATTCCTTAGCACATGGGGGGGGGGGGGGCTGGCAAAATCACATGGAAAGCTTTACAAGCATAAACCAATTACTATTATTATTGCGGTTATTATTATTATAACCCCCATCCATGGAGAGACATCAATTTAATGCATGACCCTGCCCCTTCTATCATTCTCAATATTCAAGGAGGACCTCAATATTTTGATAACCCCCTCCCCCTTAACCACTTACTCAAAATAATATAACCCCTCTACAATATTGCTAACCACCCGTCCATATGTGCTAATAAGCTAATTATTATTCCCATTATGGGTTCCCTGTGTTGGGATGATTTGGGATGTGGAAGAAGGGAGATTGAGGCAACAGGAAGAGATATTTGAGGAGAATCAAGAATCTTTCCATAGACAATGAATTAAGGAAACAATTTCAAATCTTTTAAATATAATTCTATTTATTCCTTTTTTTAACATATTGTACAACCCATAAATTACAAAATATATACAAATGTTATCTAACTGAAATCAATATGATTATGCCCTGAATTTAGTACATGTATATACATGCATAAGGATCTTTGACCCCAAATCCCCCACATGACCAATGCTCCACCTAGGAGTAATTAAGAGCTTCTGTCATCGAACGACCCACACACATATACATATTATATGGACTATGGACAAGGCACACTTTATACTTTTACTTTGTACTGTAGTCATGCCTGCCTGTTTTCTGAATGAAACAGTTATCTGAATTTAGAAGTCATTTCTTTCCCTTCAAAATAAAAGACTAAGTTGGAAACTGTCTGAATCAAAATAGAATGTAGAAAAAGGCATCTGCAAGCAGGATACGAAAAATAAACATTTTAAGATGTACTAAAAAGCTTTATTTAAATGCTTAAAAAATAGTACTGGTAGTACTGGTAGTACTGGTCTACTAAAAGTAGACCTAAAAATCCATACCATTCAAAACTTATATAGAGTAAAATAATGGATATGACTTCCCATTTGGAAAGTCTGTCAGTCACTTCTAATCCTTGAAGAAGTATTGGAAATTAGGTCCTTGGTTTCTTAGTTCAAAAAGCAAATGTTCTGTAAGAATGTGAAAAAACAAAGTACTTGAAAATACCTCCAACTGTAATGACTAAACATAACTTGGATGAAGAAAATTAGGCAGTTCCTTTGCAGTGACAACAGATTCATGCCCTATATACTATATAACTTGGCCTTTGGCCATACATATTTTTCTTTGTTTATATTAATAGCTTCTTGGAAGCTAGGGAACATTGTTCTTCTAGGTCTAGATTTCCTAGAAACACTGGTGACAGACAGGACTTTGAGCCTGTGAAATATCATGTTTCTCTGTTTACTCTCTTGGCTTGCTTGTATTGAATTATCCAGCTGTCTATTTGGTACAGACAAGTTTTGGTCTACCGGCACAAGCTAATGTTGAGTATGCCTTGGGCATGATAAAATTATCTGTCTTTTTTTGGCTTAGTTTCTGGTCTAGCCCTTGACGTACAACACAGCAGCTAATGTTCCAAGACCAAGTGTCGTACACAGCAAGCTGTTCCACCAAAATTTTTCATTCTCTTCTTGCACATCTTTGAATTGTTCATTAAAAGCATCCTGTAGAGTTAAAAAAAGGGAAAAATGATCAGAATACGATTGACAATTTTTAGAGCATAACAAACATATTCACCAAAAATTCATGTGTTTGTTTTTTGGAATGTTATTTCGTATTTCATATTTAAGTTAACTTATAAAAACTAAACTCTCACTAAATAAACCGATATCAACAAACTAGGAAACATATTGACAATTACAAAGCTCAACTTTTATTTGCCTCTGCAAGCCATTTGACATAATCACGTCTTATAACTGCTGTTGCTCAATCTCTCTGACTATTAATGATAGAATATGTAAACACCCAAATTAACGATACTTTCAAGAAAATTCATAGTTTAGATGGAAAATAAAGGGAAAAAAACAAGAAAAATATGGATTTTTATGCATGATTTCATTGATGTCAACAAAATTTCTGAAATTTTTCTTGGAATAGCCTGTTTACAATATAATCTTTCTTAGTTTTTTGAAATAAAAAAAGCTCAGGATTCATCTAAAAACTTCTAGATAAACTATATTGTGAAATTTGTGAAGGCAAAATTAGATTAAAAAGTGAAAATTTTAATTTTTCTTGATCATTTCGATTTATTAACACAGAATTGGAATTTTTGGAATGTATTCGCTCTAGTGATTTATGTGGGAAATTCTGGATCTGAAGTAAGCCATTTAGAAGTAATTGTCTCTTGCTCCGCGTGATAGACAACACGAATTCTATATACAAATCGAAGGATCTTTTTTTTGGATTTTGGAACTTTGCCGAACACCCAGGAAGTGTCGAAATGTTCAGAATGCCGTAGTTTCCATTTAAGGTCACAAGTAAAAGTTCTGATGTATTTTGCTGTTATCGCTACTAGTATTCTGCTTACGACGAGTTGAAGGCTTGCTGCTGAAATGACTGTTTCATTTATTCAGTAAAAACCAAAAACATTCACCAAGAAAATCATTCTTTTGGCATTTCTAAAACATTTCCGATATCTGAAAAACACTTTTTTGAAATGATTTTCCTGTTGTCAGGGACATTCCGGGGTAAATACGGCCACCCGCGCAAACGTATTAAATTATTCAAAACCACACGACAATGAATGGAGCCAGTCTTGGAATCTTCCTGAGATTACGAAATACACTTCTTCCTGACTTAAAAATCCCAAAAATTTGCTAAAAATGCCTTAGTTGCTACAACAGACTGCAAAAGTTTGAGCAAACATGACCTGCATTGAACTCGTAAAGTCTGAATAAAGTTTATATTTTTTATTCACGAGAATTTCAAGGAAACACTAACGGCATCAACAGGAAGTCTTTGAGCAAAATGAAAGCTAACTTACCCATCCACCAGCTTTTCGTATCCATTCAGATTTCCCAGCTACATAATTTCCAAGCCAAATGGCTATTTCATCACTGATTTTAACGTCATGTTCTTCGAAATAAACTGCAACCCTTCCAGCGAAAGTATAAAGTGCTACAATTCTACCCCAGTTGATGTCTTTGCCCAAAATCCCATCGGCGACTTCAACGAAGGTCTGTGAAACAGTTCTTTCGTTCAGATTCAAACGATCGCACATGTTTTTGAATATGGGTTCATGTTTTTTCTCAATTTCTTTGCTTAACTTGCGGAGTAAAGTCGCAGTCTTAGTATTAAGTCGTGTTCCTTTCCCGAGCTTGAAATTAATGAAGTCCTTCGCTAATTCATGGGCTATCTTTTCCTCTGTCGTCTTCATTTTTCTTGCAGAAGGATTGCCTACTTTGTCATAGCTCGATATTAGTGACATTTTTATATCTTCTTCTATGGTTAAACTCAAGTTTTTCTTGTATTTGTTCCTCTCCTTTATACTTGTTATCTCAATCAAGTTTATCACGCTTGTAAGCAATACAATTTTTATATAACCACCCTCTTCACCTGATTGGCTGATATTTTAGGATATTACGTATAGCCATGGCAACCATATCATCCCCTCATTATGATGGATAAGAGAGCACGTACGCTACTGAGACCTTGCTCGAATCTTCACATGTATCCTGAACTCGGGGCTAAATTTCGATATTTTGGGGGGAAATGAAATATCTATAATAAATAATCAATAATGCAAAATTATTTTCTTCATGTCAAAGTTATTTTAGGTTTAGTTTTGACCGTGTGTTCCCTTGCGTTCACATCTTTCAGTTTCGAAAAGGCGCTACCGTAGCTCTGGCCGAAGTTCCTAGGGGAGATACCTACTGTCGGTAGTTGTATTTTGACAAATTAATTCACCTAAAATTCTTAGTTTTTTTGAATGAAACAAACACCTCAAACTGAAAGCTTAAAAATCAAAAACAGTTGTTGCTTTTTCTAAAATGGTATGGAATAGATTTCGTGAGTATTTAGGACTTTGCTTTGAATGTTGTCATTTGAATTTGTACCCTGATAGCAGAGGTTTTATAAGGGGAGCGGCACGCTAGTCTGGAAGTGTTTTTCTTCCCCGACCTATTAACCCAGAACCAGGGGCAGAAAAAGTCCTTTGCAAGTAGGGTACAAAATTTATACATCCCCACTTCGGTTGCGATTTCTCTCCCTTTATTAAAACATTTGATCATCTTTTCTTTTGACATTCCAGCTTTTAGACGCTTAAAAGATCAATATTCAAAGTCTGAAACCAGGGTCTGAGACGCTGCTGTGACGTGCGTGACCTTACGTAAGTGTGACGTTGACTGCGCACGCATATTATTTTCACCAAACAGCCAATCTCGTATACTCAGAGCCTGCAAAACAGCTGGCTGGAGTCCATCATTAATGTTAAAGTTCTAAAAATAATCACATTTTGGATACAACGTATTGTTCACGTGAAAAGTACATTACTGGTTTTAGTTATTTCCCAAGTTTTCTAGTAATTTTCTCAAACTTTCACACATTTAACTACCCTGCGAACAGAGTCTCCTTTTATCTCCTCTAGAACAGAGCAAGTCTCCTTTTACCTCCTCTACAAGTCTGTTCGCAGGGTAACATTTTGCTTACTAAACAATGGATCGAGATGCACTGTAAATAGGAGTAAGCTCCTTTTCAAGCGAAAGATATTTCGCCCATTTTTAGAATTCATTCAATTCAATGCGATCACTCAGGAACGGTTCTGACGAGACATTTTCTCTTACGGATTCGTCTACGAAGTCTCACCCTTACTAACTTATACAAGCGAAAGAAAAACTAAAACTATAGATGAAATTGAGTTTGGAAAAAAATGAAACTCAAAGGATAGAATTTATTTTTACCAGAATACTGAAATAACTTTGAAATCTTACATTTAGAAATATGATATTGTAATTCGATAATATGAAAGATATTTGTTTCGCTAGCACTGCCATCGAATTAACGATGAACTTCCCGTAAATTGCCAAAAAAGGAAATGTCCTTGTCGCCAATTATATCGTCCAAAATACTTAGGATAACTCACGAATGTTGAACTGTCCAGCCTATAATGTTTGGGGGTGTTTGGTTTGCGTTTCCAGGGGAAGAACATGAATTATATATGTACTTGAAGGGGATATTTCGGAAACAGAACAGACAGGTGCGTCAAACCGGCCTTCGTTGCGTCATCGGACGATAATCGGGAAGATATCACTGCTACGAGTACCTCACGAATCCGCCCGAGCGCTTATATTTCGTGTTACAAAAAGTTTTCGAGACAGATAAGCAAGATCGGTTACACGCAAATTGCCAAATGTGGTGTACCAAATAAATCATGCGCTTTATTGTTAGAGTGCCAACATTGTAGAACGAACGGAAACAACGACATCGCCATTGATGGCCATTATCTGAAAACATGTTTGTGGGGGTACCCTTAGTTATATACGGGCTATGACGCACGATCTAATTGGTCAATCGTCCAAAAAATTATTAAAACCCTTGAATTTTAATTATTCTCTGAATTTTAATTATTTTCTGTTTTGAACCAATTACGCAAGCTCTTTCTTTAGTCTCCCCAGAATGTAATAACAAAACCAAAAAATCCCTCTTGCTTCTCTTCTATTCCTGACAGTTTTCCTGAAACAAGTATTGTATATTTATATATTTATTCTTTCTTCCTTATTTACACTAACACCGTTCACCGAACACCGGAAATGATTAAAAAGTTCTCGGAATTGGGAAAATTAAACCATCTAGTTTCGATGACGAGAGAGACAGAACACCCTAACCGTCCTATTTAAGAGCTTTAGTTTGGTTAATTGCCATTGATACGAGTGTAGTAATTAAGAGGAACTGAATCATGTGCTCCAAAGCATCAATGGCTTTACGTTAACTTGGCAAATAGTACTGAATCAGTGTCTTTCGCGCGATCAACCTCGCGCCCTAGAGATATTTTCAAAGAATTTTCTTCAGTCTGGCCCATGCAATATATCACATATTGCTTTCGTTTCTAATTGATCCAAAACGAAGCCTAAAAGGGAAAATGCTCAAGGTGAAACCCTCGAAAGAAAACGAATGATGGTCCGGCAGGCTATCAATACTCAAACTTTCACTTGCATCGCATCTTTCTATAACTACTACAAGACTGAGTAGAAATGAAAAACTGTAGCGGAGTGCACTCACTAAACCCGTGAAATATATTTAGTACTAATTAGTAGTAATTCATACAGAATCCTTTGTTTCCTTATTGTTTGATTATCACTATTTAGTGCTAAAAATTAATATTCAGTGTTTCACGGGTTTAGCGCGAGCACTCTATCTGCTACGTATATATAGGTTATTTTTATTGCCACCAAGTTTTCGGCCATCTTCTTCCTAACATGCAATGTAACGACCTATATTTGCTGTAGAATTTATTTAAAGCATTGTTGAAAAGCGAAATATAATATATTTTGGTCTTTTGGCGGACGCGATATGAGTGGTTTTTTTTCACTTGCTTTTTTTTTTTTTTTTTTTTTTTTTTTTTTTAATTAATGCAAGCGCGAATCGAAAGTGGAAGTTTGCTATGGTAATCAATGAGGTATTGGCCGTCGGGACAGAATATTCACCAAAAATTTGAATCAAGCATAGCACAGCCAGTTACCATAGTATTTAATCAACACAAAAGAACAAACAACTATGATGAGATAACGAAAGATGAAGGGAAGGGAGCAAGAGCACCAAAATTTAATTATTTAATTATGCGGGATTCCTGTGGATTTGGCGGGAAAATGGTCGCTACTCCTCTGGTGTTTAGAGCAATTTTCGTATGACTGTGAAAAGCTCAGTGCCGCGTAAGCGTCGTAAGCGTGCCGTGCCGTGACCGGCTTTCCGAATTTTAATTGGCTGATTTTTTTCATGCGCAATATGATTGGTCTAAAAGTGCCGTGATCTTGGCGTGACCGTGTCCACGCCGTGTTTATGCCGTGTGCCCAATAATTGATTGGATGGAAAGTAAATTCTCGTGCAATGTGACTTGTCTGGCGTATCCCTTGCTGTGTCATGACCGAGTTCGTGCCGTGAGCTTTTCACAGTCATACGAAAACTGCACTACTTACAGCTCGTACACGGTGCGACTGTGGTAACATTGAGATGGCTTCCCGTTGTCCTTTAGTACATAATATGTACTTATTGACTGAGTGGGAGGGCCGTACGGGAAAATATTTGGCTCGAGGTGATGCCGTACGGACCGAGCGCAGCGAGGCCCGTACAAATGACCGAGAGCCAAATATTTTCCCGTACGGCCCGACCTAACTTAGTCAATAAACATTTTATCATATGACCCTCACGAAAATAAAAATAATTAAAAAAAAGAAAGCGCGCGGATTCGAGCAGGGCCGGACGGGTTTTTCCGGCCCGCTTACGTCAACCCGTCCGGCCCCAATCACGTGACTTTTTCCAATAGTTTTATTAGAGCGCGCGAGCAGGGCCGTACGTGTCATATGATAAATACGGATAGGAGATAGAGTCGAGGCTTAATTTCAGAACAGGATATCGATAAAGTTTGGAATAAGATTACGATTTTTGCATACAACTAACTGTCTTCGTTCATAAAATAAGCACAATCTTCCTTAGTTTCATTTGTGAATTTTTTATTTATATTTTTGATATTGTTTTATTATTACTGATGCTTTTAAATAATTTCTTAGCTATTTTATGTAAAAAGGTGTATATTTCCATTGTACGATCAGGAAAATACTGCATATACAGTAAAAGCGGAGCACTAACTCTGTACTACCGCTGTGCTGCTTGTCCGAAAGCGCATTATACGGTTAGTTTAATTTGATTAATTTTGTTTAAAAATTCAAATATCCAAGAATGCAAGAATGCAAGGCGTGCTCCTATCTTTTCAATGCTTAAAAAGATACAAGAATTATAAAAATAATCGAAAAAAAAGGAATATTATCAAATGAATTGTCAACAATTCTCAATATGTTCAGTCTGAATATCTTTAATATAAATATATCTATAGTTCAAATTTTAAAAACTTTCAATTTGTATACAGACTGAGATGTATATCATAATATTTTGTCTCGAAGAAACTGAATGATGCCCATGCGACCTGGAAAGATAACTATTGGTCCACGAGTTGACGGTCCAAGTGTATGACCACGTGGGTTATTGATATTGATCGCCTCCTTGGTAGCCATGATTGAGGAAGGGACTGGGGCAGAGTGAAAATACCAATAACTAAGAAATAATCCACATCGCATAAACGATAATACAAATATTATTACTATTACCGAGTTTGAGATGATGTTTGGATAAATATCTTCGGAGGAGAGTAGCTAGCTAGCTTTTAAAAGCCGCAATGATAAGAGAGAATGTACTTGGGGTTTGATGACAGCGTCCCCAAAAACCATACATTCTCTCTTATATTTTTAGGGTTTATTTAAAGCCTGCTAATCAGTCAGTATTCGTCCAAACATTCACTCGATAAGCTGAATAACTTAGTGTGGCTCTTTCATGTGATGGGGTTTGTTTTTTATTTAGATTGATATTTGTACACTCGTCCTCAATCCTTTCTTCAAATCCGGAAAGGCTTGGTTGTTCAATCCTAAAACTGAATCAAGTGCATAACCAGGTGACCTAAGTTTTACGTCTTGTTATAGTCCAGTTGTCGCTGGACCAATGAACACGTGACCTCTTAATGGTTGCCACCTCTTAATGGTTGCTCTAGCAACATTACCTCAGACATTCACTTTCTCATAAGTTCTCTGTCCTAGTAATCCACTGATCCAGTGATTGGCCACTAGACCTGGTGGTCGCTTTCCATTGGTTTTTCTCTCCTAGAATCCAGTGATTGGCCACTTGACCTGATGGTTGCTTCCCATTGGTTTTTCTCTCCTAGAAATCCAGTGATTGGCCACTTGACCTGATGGTTGCTTCCCATTGGCTTTTCTCTCCTAGAAATCCAGTGATTGGCCACTTGACCTGATGGTTGCTTCCCATTGGTTTTTTCTTTCGCTTCAGTCCCATTAGTGTTTTTAGCAACCATATGCAAAACAGCAAGTCTAACGCCGGTATCCAAAAAAAGTTATTCACTCCAGAAATAAGTGGTTTGATAACATGCCTTAACAGTCTAACCAGGAAGAAAAAAATTATAGAAAATAGTGTATTATTTTTTCCCTGGTCTCTATTCATGTTTTATCCTTTAGAAAACCAGGAGTTTGTCCACATGACTTAGCTACCTACTAAAGACTAGATAATACAACCAATACCCCGCATTAAACATGATAAAAACCAAAGGAAATATCTTTTTAGCTAAATTATCGGTTTTTTCAGGAGGAGAAAGGGATTCATTAATCCATTCCAAGATCCCTATTCTTTTATCTTGTTGTGGGGATGAAGGAGGACAGTCTGAAATGTCAAAAACTTCATGATGAACGGCGTTTGAGTAGATGGTGTCTGGTGTTTCTTCTGGTTTAGTTTTCTGAAACCAAGAAAATTTCCAGTTACGTCATAATCTGAGGGGAAGGGGGTGAATGCTCAGCGACAGCCATGCAGGGAGAAAAATATCTATCTTCCTGACTTTTAACGCTCTAGGGATTGATAGTCCCACTTTCTAAATTTTCCATGTTCCTTGTCTTTTGTATTGCGTTACGCTGTTTTAGTTTTTATTATGGTCACTTTACGTTGCGTTACATTTTTAGAATACAAGGAGAACGTTAACTGTTAAATGAGTTAATATTAGTCATCCACTTAAATATTCGATTTCCGTGTTCACATTGAAAGGTTATGATTGGCGTTAGGAAGCGATGGATTGTGGATCACGTTTGACGCAAGACCCGGAAGTTCGTCACAACTTGTAGCTTTGGGTTTAATTGAACAGTGAAACACTGCATCGCACATTATTACGTAGAATTGTAGACCGCTTTCCTTTGGAGTGGGATATTTTTTATATTTATAAAAATATTTATGCATTGTGATTGGGAAGCCATTTCAATGTGGTTCCCTTTACGTGATGCCGGTAAGCGAGTAACGTATGTTTCTTACTCAAACGAAAACCACTCTATTCTCTCGTTTACGAGACCTCATTTAGTTCAACCGTATTCCATCCCATTACATATAGCTGCATACGTTACATTCAATCTCATTCTCACCTTGACAGCTATACCGTTTTGTTTAGTCTTTTTCGCGGTCGCTTCCCTCCTTTGCTTCTTTATCATTTCCAAAGAATACGCTTTGTCCCTGTAATTAATCACTGCGTACTCCGCAAAAGCAGCAAATACCATAAAATACGACACAAATAAATACCAGTCCAACGCCTTGACATACGACACAACAGGCATGGATCCTTGTCCTACTCCAATAAGAAGGGTAGTCATCGTTAGAACTGTCGTAATCCCGAGTGATACACGAGCGGGAGCCGAATGCCTGTCGACGTAGAATGACAACCACGATAACATGACGATAAGAATGGCAGGAATGTAAACTCTTGTGAGATAGTGGCCCAGTCGACGAGAGAGGTTCAGCTTGATTCCAAGAGAAGAAAACGTTCCTGTAATTAATAAATGAAACTAAATTTAAGCACTGATTATAATGACGTACAGGTGAATTTCAGGAGAACGGCGTTCACCTCCACCCTATCCCCATTTCCCGCCTACGCTGCTACCAGAAGTAGCACTAAACTAGCTATCAATAACTAAACCCGTCCCAAGTTTTAATATCAAAAACAAAGGCAACTACATCAAGATTATAGAAAGTTTCAATCAGAAGGTTTTTTCCAAGATTTTGCATATTTTCTAATTTTAGCTGTGTCCGAATATTCTAATGACTGGTAGGTTTCACTTGACGTCATTTCCTGTCTCGCGTGAAATAATCATCAGCTGAATCAAAAATTTTCAATATTTTTTTTCCTGGTTGGCCGCAAATGATCTTCGGTTTTTGACCACCATCTGGGGCAGATATTGAGATTCAAAGACTTTTATCAACCGATTAACAGGACGTTGGCATGATGGCGTCATTTGACTCCCACTACCAGAGATGCTTTGCGAATTTTCTTTCACATTCAAATTCGTATTTCCGTATGAAAACAGTAAGAGAATTGGTGCTAATTACCTGAACAAATTAACATACATAACAAAAAAAAGTATGCAAGGGATTCTGGTAGCGGGAGTGATATGAAACCGTCACGCAAACGTCCTATTAAAACTCACTGAGCAATACTCCAGTTTCGAGTTCTCCGTTACTCGTCAGGGTTAGCCTCCGCGATTTTGTGTAGAATTGTCGGATCCGAATAGTCATGTGTTTTAGTGAAGGTCTGTGGAATTTCAAAGTGTTTGCAAATTTGTGCATTCTTTACTTTACCGTCCGGCATTTGTGACATTTAGTATCCCAGTATCTGATAAGAAATTCCAAGAAATACAAATACGATACAAACACACCTGTTAGGAACTCCTGTGTCTTGTTAATCAAGGCGACATCTCGAATCTCAAACTGAGGAATCTCTTGCTTTCCATTCCACGTTTCGTGCTGAGACTCCCAATCGTAAATAATGTCTTTTGTAGTGTAGCCATCTAAGGAGCCAAATGGAAAACAATTAATGAAACTCTTGAAGGCAACTAAATAATCCAGGTTGTTTTGGATACTTTGAACTTGGATGTGATGTTTTCCATCCATTTACTAACTAATTTACTAACTTTTAAAGGCTTTAAATTTTGATAAAAACTCAACTAACTCGTTCTCACATAAAGACACTCTCACAAAAGCATACTCCCACAAAGCATGCTAGTTAACAAATAGTCGCAAAGCATCACTGTTACAGTCTTAATTTTGAGAATGAAATTCATGTGTCTTCAAAAGTGCAACCTTTAACAAAAAAATGACACTCTAGAGAATCAGTACGTTATCTGAAATGCTGTTCGGGTCTAATCTCGATCTTGGTGTTGCTCATAGATAGGGTAAGTCATTTTGCTTCTTCTAATATTCATGTGGTGTTTGAGAGTTTGCAGCAATTACTTGACGTAGACAAATGGGAATGAACAAATGTCACTGTACTCATTGTACTTACAACTCGCAAAATATATTCCACATTCTTGTTCATCCATGGGAAACTTGCGAAAATCCATCGGGCAAGAACAAATCAGAGTAATTCTAGGTTGAAATAAAAGATATGTGAATGATTCGTCGGTTTAATAACACATTCTTTTTATCGCACGTCACGCCATTGTAAATACAGCCTGTTAGCCATACTGAGGTTGAGGAAAAAACTGGGTCGAGTTAACTTGGCAGTGCATTGTGGGGCTGTTCTATATTACCAAGATGGCGGCTAGTTCGTCCCCTAAACCTCGAAATGACTAATAAGGAAGAGGATGTGTTGATTCGGCGATATTTAACTCTTTCTTCCCTTCAGGCATTTTGGCTTTAACAGGTGTGAGATAAAATAGTATGCAATGCTTTCTCTTGGCACACCATGAAAATCCCATTTATCACTTGCATTTGGCTTAATAAACAAACACAGGCAGTGCAATAAAAAAAACTAATATTTATAGGTCAAAACGGTCTGTCTGTCCGTCTGTCTGTCCGTCTGAATAGAGAGAATAAGAGGAGAATATCAAGTGCCCTTGGTGGGAATCGAACACACGTCCTCGGTATTCTAGTCCGATGTGTTAATCATTACACCACAAGGACCAACCACGCTGGTAACGCAGCCGGAATATGAAATGTAGGGTGCTCGTGAGGATCCTAGAGCTATTTTTTTTCTCTATAGGTAAGTTGTATGTGTGGGCTCACCTGGTGCTAGTCAGGACACGTCCATCATTGTATATTCTCATGTATTTATTCTTCATCGTCAAGCCATGTATTTTGCCTTCCACTTCATTTTCAAAGAAAGTGTCAGGTTGCCACAAAGTATCACTCAGTTCTCCATTCAGCGTGACGCTAGGAATGGTGCTGTTGCGGGTTTGACCAAACGCTAGACGAGAATCCCGCCAGGACTGCCGAAAATACATCTCTATTGTGAATTGCTGTGGGACACGTTAGAATCATAGTTAGCAATGCCGATCATTGTCTCAATAGTCCTCTTCACAGTTCCGCATCTAAGCGAGACGAACGGTGAGCTTGCAATGATAGATCAGACCTTTTTTTAACATTTTGGACAATTATTCACGTCTCTATCATTGCAAGCTCACCGTTCGTCTCGCTTAGATGCACGGCTACCTTTCAAGATGGCACAGGGAATTGCGAAAGGGATTGTTCCCTTGCTTTCTTGGGGTACAACATTAGACAAAGTGATAGGCCTTATTGTATGTATAAGGGGTATTGTAAGGCCTTATCGTAAGGCCAACGATCCAAGTCTCGTAAAATAAAATCCACTCCGTTGTTAGTTCGGGTTACGACCAAGCGTTTCAAGACGTACAGCGTGGTTATGACGGCAATCTGGTGCTAGTTCAGCTGGTTAGCCTGGCCGAGCTATATATTTATAATGTGGTATTTTGTCCAAACATTAACGTTTCTGAGTTAGTGGCCATGGTTTAAGTAAGCGAAGGGGAAAGGGGGGGGGAGGGGGGGCGGGGGGGCAACGAACCCCTTGCTAATAAACGTATTACTTTAGTGATATAAGAATCAGATTTATTACTGTTTATGGAGTCATATTTACCATGTCTGCTTCTCTGAAGTCCCCAATGGAGACGAGTTTGATATTTGTCCTTACAACCAACGCTCCGCTTACTTTTGAAAAGAAAGGGAAAAAACAAGATTGGAATATTTTTGGTAGTAAAAAATGTTTTGAAATTGGACATGAGAAGCCAAAATTTCACTACATCAAAAACACTGGCGTATGCATAAAATGTTTGAGATAGCGTTCTTTGTCTTGGAGACCGAAGATATTGAATGGTACCATTCAAGCCAACTTTGGAGCAGTTATATGAAGAGTTTGGGCTACCTGTGTCTATAATGAAAAGAGCGCAATGCGCATGCGTCGACCTCGCGCTATTTTGACTATGACGTAACGCCAAAAAATTCAGGATAAATTGTCTCCTTAATAAAGTACAAACGAATAAACAAGGCTAGAAATATTTAAGGGAAAAAACATGTTAAAAAGTAAAAACAGAATAGGCACCAGAAAGGTAAGTAGATGTAGTCCAGGGCCCGGTTGCATATAGCTCTCTTAAGATAAGAGCATCCGTAAGTATTGTTCCAGAACAATAGGCCATTGTACTAAGACAATACTTACGAGTGTTTTTAAGCTTTTTTATCAGCTTAAGAGAGCTTAATGCAACTGGGACCAGGCCACAGCACAAACGTGAAATATTCACAGCTTAACGCAATTTTCCCCCAGATTATAGCCTTCATTTCTATTCATAACGCAAATCCGAGTCCATTCTCAAATTACTGGAGTAATTTTTCTATATTTTGGTCAAGGTTGAAAACAGAAGAGATGTTTGCAACCAGTCAGCTGATAAAGGCCTTCGGATAGGAGCCTGGAAACGAATGTTGTTAGCATTCTTTTGCATTCACTTCAATATTCTTGAAGTCGAAGGTAACTTTTAGTTTCTATAATTACCTCTATAGGTTATAATGTCATAAATAATCGTTACTCAATCCTATTTTCGATGTTTTAACCGAATTCAACAGAGGCTTATAGCTATGACGAAGAGGACGAACTTGTCTACTTTGAAAGCCAACCGACTAATATATTATTGAAAGACAAAAGGTTTCTGAATGAAGGTATCATTCAATCTACTCAAGTGTAGCAGAACCTAGCAGCACCAGCTGCATTGTAGTTGTAGTATTAATTATCAATAAATAACTGTAGACGCCTCGAGATGGGTTCTAGTGTTCTTGAGATGGGTGAACAGAATGCTAGCCTCCTTTACGTTAAGTAAAGTTCTCATAACTACTTATTAAATTTTGATATCTGCCTTGGTCACATGACACCTCACGTTTTACGTGGCTTGTACAATAGATAAATAAATAATAAGTAAATAATAATTGGATTAACAGTGGATTCACCAGAGCTGCTCTTCTTCCACTGGATTCCAATAGGACGTTTGCATGATGGCGTCATTTGACTCCCACTACCAAGATACTTCGCGAATTTTCTTTCTCATTTAAATTTGTATTCCCTCATGAGAATAGTAAGACAATTGGTGCTAATTAACTGAACAAAAGAAAGTGTGCAAGGGAGTCTGGTAGTAGAGGTCAATGACGCCAACGTGCAAACGTCCAATTGGAAGTTAGAAGTTGAGTTTTACGGAGGGAGGAAAACCGGAGAACCCGGAAAACCCTTGAAGCACAGAAGAGAACCCACAAACAAATCTACTCATATTAGACATCGAGCACGGTTGGTTTCGAACCCGGATTGCGTGGGCCTATATCACACGGCGGCCATGTTTATTCTCATGAGAATAAAAACCTTTGTTTCCCCAGCATAAATTAATTCTCAAGCGCTTGAATATGAGGCTACGCGTGGTGGAATCTATTGTTCAATCCAACATGGCTGCCAGCGTGAATAAGGCCCATTGGTGAGAGGCGAGCGCTTGGTGAGAGGGGAGCGCTCTCACCTCTACACCCGTGCTTCCCCAACAATATATGGTACATGCACATACACCTACCCAGGCGGAGCCGAGATTTTTCAACTTTGAGGTGCGTCGATATAGAGGATGAAACAATCTTTTAGATGCTCGATATTAATTCTCAAACAATTCAATGATTCTTTAAGAAATTCAAAGCATAATTTGCCCAAAGTTTTTGCTAATTAATACCCCATTTCCCAACCTTCTACACGCCTAGTGGTATTTTTCTTTTGTCCTCATAAATTGAAGGAAGAGAAAATGCGCGCGTGTGGTGTGCACAGTTATAAAGCACGCAGGGGTTGGCAGAACACGAGAGAAGTGTTAGGAAAAGCACGACGCGTAGCGGAGTGCTTCTTGACACCTCCCGAATGATCTGGTACACAGCACACAGCACACAGCACACAGCACACAGCACACAGCACACAGCACACAGCACACAGCACACAGCACACAGCACACAGCACACAGCACACAGCACACAGCACACAGCACACAGCACACAGCACACAGCACAGCAAGCACAGCACAGCACAGCACAGCACAGCACAGCACAGCACAGCACAGCACAGCACAGCACAGCACAGCACAGCACAGCACAGCACAGCACAGCACAGCACAGCACAGCACAGCACAGCACAGCACAGCACAGCACAGCACAGCACAGCACAGCACAGCACAGCACAGCACAGCACAGCACAGCACATCAAGCACAGCACAGTGTTTTTATTTCTTTTGTAAAATACAAATTACATTAATGAAGAAATTGAAAGTGCGCGCGCGTGCTGTGTTCTCTTATAAAGCACGCGCTCCCAACCAATCAGTACGCGAGATTTAGATAAGTTATTTTATATTATTAATGAGTTTGAGAAGAACATTTCAAGTCACGTGCTCCTCATGCCAGGAAAACACGTGATATTTAGAACTTAAACTCTTCTCTTACCATTAGTGATCGGTCTGCAGAGTTTATGGTTGGTTTTTGACAGGATATTCTGAATTATTTCTGTGACGTTTTCTATTTTTCCATTTTCTCCTAAGTGTGCACAAGAATTAGACCTAGGAAACGAAATGGCCAAGAAATAATTAATCGCATATTTAATGATAAATTAATGATATTCGTCCTTAAAGCACGAAACATTGCATATTCTAGCACTTAAGCCCCGATCCATACGTCGCGCTTGCATGTGCCGAACCTAATAGTATCTATTTGGCACATGAAAGGTTCGACGCATGAATCAATTAAGTTCGGCACGACTGGATTAGGTTCGACACGTTACTGAGCTCGACCGCGCCAGTCGAGCCGCACGGCAAAAGTTCGACACTGATTCAAACGTCGAGCTCCTGTTGTGCCGAATGAAATGAATACATTAAAATTAGGTGAGGCCGGACCTAAAAAGCAGCGGTATTTGGTAGTGAGTATGCGCGATACGGTCTTGGGAGATCCAAGATGGCGGATGATATGTGCACCGCCCGATATTTCTTGAGGGAAAGAAGCAACAGCATTACAGCGAAACTGGCTATATGTCTTCTTCTGCTAACAAGTAACAGCATACACTGCATGATATTTTGCCTTCTTGCCCAGTTGCATGTCGAATAGCACGGAGAAAAAGTAGTCTTTTTTGATCGTCCGCCATGTTTGTTTTGATTTGAATTGTTTCAGTTTACCGTAATTCCGCTGACTGATTTTACCGCTTACTCATGCTCAGAGCATTTGGCTCAACACATTAGGTGCGTATGAATCAACGTCGATCCTATTGTAATTGTGTCGACTCAAATAGGATATTAGGCTCGGCACATGAAAGCGCGACGTATGAATCGGGCCTAAGAGGGCATGGTTTGAAACGATACAAAAGTATAAGAATTAAACTTTAGTGATCGGTCAAAATTAAATCAAAATTGATGTTGACTAATTAAACCAAAAAGTTTTTTAGTTAATAATGGATAGCGGGAACCATTTGGGACTGCGTTGGTGTGTTGAAAACACCGAATCGATATATGACGACTCATTTGAATAACTATTGTTCTGCACTGACTAGCGCCTAACTAGCATCATGTTCACGGTAAGGAAACATAAAATCGTTTTTCACATGTATGAGAGGATAGTCAGTCGCTAGTCAGGGTACAGAACAATATGGATCGCCATATTTCGATTCTGTGTATATAGAGTGGTTTTATTTAACTCTTGAAATAAAAATGACTATTTAGCTAGTACTAGCTGATAAAATACAAAAGAAAACCATGGATTTAGAGTTTACTACTAAATATTATGCAGTGCGTACTATTTTAGTCCTTCGTCGGAGTGAAAGATGCGTTTCGTCATTCTGCCATAGGGAATGATTATGAATGGTTTCTTGAAGATATTTATAATAAATCGAATAATAACTATCGATAACTATCGTTTTGGTAAAACAACTGATATCCCGCTAGCCAAAATGTGGATATCATAGAGGGGGTTAAATAAAATACCTGTTTTCCAATCCTATGTTTTAAGACAAACGACAGTAATTAGAATAAGTATACGATTGAAACCGTATGGCGTTTTCGCATCAAAACTAACTTTAACTGGACTAGATGCATAGTTTAGATTAAACTCACATATAATTGGAATTTGATATGTCTTTTTTTAATACAGCGATACCATTACCATTAAGATGCAGCTATTTTTCGACAGATTTTTTAAAACTAAAAAACTGCATTATAAATCCTATCATTTTTGATGCGTGTCAAGAGTTCCATTTGACTGATATATGTGTGTCGTAAAAACTATAAAATTCTTGTCAACGGAAGTATGCAAATTTGTGTAAAACCATGCAAAAAAAATTGATTTAATTAATGTTCCTTGTTTATCAAAGATAAAAATGACACCTTTCGAATTGTCCTACTAGGTGAACGAAACATCTCGTAAGCCAAAATCACTGAGCCAAGTCATAAGACTATGAAATATGGCTAAGGAGAAAGAAAGGAAGACGAAGGCGGCCATTTTAAATTTCTGGTAGTTTTGGCTGCTTTCTTCAATGAATATTTAAAACACATCTTCAAAAAAGTTCCCGTAGTTTTTGTTTTCATAACATTTGGTAGACCAAAAATAGCCGAATTTTTACGGCGTAACAAGGATTGAATATGAGGACTTTTGAGTGTTCCAGGAAAGCCGTTTGGAAACGATAAAAACCGGAATAGATAACTTTTTATAATACGTTTTCCTTCTTTTTGCACTGATTTCAAACTTCGGTATCTCCTTTTTTCTTCTCTTTTTTCACTCTCATTTTTGGGTTCCGATTAATTAAAATCGAGAATATTACTTTTTTGAATGAAATTATTGGATTAATATAAGTATTGCACTTACCCTTTTGTTATATATATTGAAAGCATTAGCAGTAAAGCAGCTCTTCCTCCAAGTTTATTAAACGTCGACTCAGTCATCTTTGCAACTCTTCAATTAAAAAACATGTTCAACTCAAATGCGTTGCAGTTCCATCTTCTATCTTAAAGTTCTTGATTTATGAGGATTTCATTCTGCAGTTGAATTAGCCCTGTAAAAAATAAAAGGCTGAATAAACTTCCAGGATTTCTACCTAGCGTCCTATCTTATTTGCACTATGAAGGACGTCATTATGAAGTAGAGTATTAAAATAATTAAAGCATAAACTGTTTTTCATGAATTGAAGCGGTTAACCACTTAGAGAATGCCTATTTGGTTAAACTAACGAAGGGAAAAAAAATTTAGAGAGCTCAGTTCCTTGTATTTATATATATAAAATACAAATTTTACAGCGAAAATCCGAAACTTACGGTAATCACTCCAAGATGTGGTTAACATTCATTTTAGTTCTCCAACATTTTGGACTGTAAATTTTGAACCCGAAGATCGTTTTCCTCGTTGCAAAAAGCCACAGAAATGGTAAATTCATTAGCCGGCAAAGAAAACGTCCCAGGATTCCTCATGAATAATTGAGCATTTGTAATACAGGAGCTGAAGCATGGTTGGCTTCTTAAATGATAATTATTTCGCCTCAACAGGTTACTTAATATCTTTAAATCCTCTGTCTAATGCTTGTGGTTTTGACAATTTGTAAAATGAATTGGACAATGTTTCTTTTTAATACAGGCCGTCAGATATCAATCACTAGTCATGATCAACGCTCTGGCGGGAAAAAAACGGATTTAATAAGTCAATGCTCTGGTGTTTCAAGCTTTAATCGGATTACTGAAACCTCATCTTAAGCAAAAATGATTTTGAAAGAGATTTAGGATAGCGTTTAAGAAACTGAGTGTGTTGAGCTAACTATAAAAGTTAATTCTTGGGGTGCAACTACATGTGATTCAAAATTGTCAACCAAAATGGCGGCTATGCCGTGACATGCATGCGCCAGAAACTTGAGTCAGCTGATTAACAAATTTACCTTCTCCATATGCTGCAGAAAAACTAAGAAATAGAGGCGTCGAAAGGAAAGAAAATTTATGAATATTTGACGTAATTTTGCATGTCAATATATGACAAAGAGAGGTGAAACAAATGCCTGCGGGTTGGATTTAAAAATTAAACTGACTAAGAAGATTACATATTGAAAAAAGAAAAAAGAAAAAAAGAAAGAAAAAAAGAAGGTTGAGACAGACTGAGGAAAGTCTAAAGAAAGAGAGTAAAAATCACCTAACATACTAATAAATAGAGAAAATTACATGGCTGCGCGGAGATACGGATTTGATCTTAGAGTGTTAGGTGATATCTCACGAGCAAGCAGAGAGATATTCAACACGAGAAGTTAAAATCCGTATCTCCAAGCAACCATCTAGTGTTTTGGACACATGAGAATTCTTACGAATGCTGTTATTCTTACCTAGGTTATTTATTAAAAACAGATCATTAATTGCTTTCACGACGCGGCTGAAACTATCGAATGATGCGTTCAAAGCATGTGTGGTGATTACAGTACACAGTGTGTATTATTTTTGCGCTGTTTTTGTACTTAAAACCGATTTAGAAGTCACTTCTGTATACTTAAAAACGATATCCGGTTCTTGTATTTCGAGTTCTGTCTGAATTAATATAGAAAGAATCTGTTCCCTGAAACGCGCTGTCTGAAGTCCGATACAACCTGCTGCTAGACTTTGCACATCTACATTAATTGAGTGAAAAAATAAAAGACTAATAGGCCCCACCCACACTATGCCGGATAAATTTGAATCCGCAACTTTCATTCCAAACATGAAAACGGATAAAATGTTTCGCGTCCACACTAGTCCGATCAGAGGCGGCAAAAACGCTTCATTGCTCAGCATGTGCATCGAAGCTGATATTGAGCCAGCGGTGAATTTTAAGCCTTCCCGCCATGTTCCCATGACAATCATGACTTCATCGTATTCGAAAAATTTCGGGTGCGAAATGTTCTCCGTCCACACTAATGCGGTTAGCCGGCGTTTTCAAATTGTTCCACTCCGGACCGTATTCGAAAAAATTCGTTTTCGGTGAAGAATTGTTCCGGATTCGTCCGGACTAGTGTGGACGGTAGGCTAACCGAATAAATAAAAATTCGGATTCAAATTAATCCGGCATAGTGTGGACGGGGCCTAACTGAGCTAGTTTTATCTGCTTAACATCACATCAGTTGGAACCTTATGTTTGATACCGGGTTTGCATTGCAAATTTATTACGGAATGAGTGCCATTAAAAAATGACATTAAACACTTCAGACACTTTTAGTTTAGGTTTCACTTTTAAATTGAAGATGTACTTTCGTATTTGACTTTATCAGAGTTAATATTAACTCTGACTTTATTTACTTTATGTTCAAACTCTTCGACTATAAACAGTCTTCATCACAGTGGGTACGTGGTGTTACTATATATTTCAAAAGATAGTGTGTCGGTGCTTGCTCGTGCCAAAGTTTAGTTTTACCACGTGGTAAACGCGATAAAGTGCGGATACTTCTCTTTAAATATTTCTAAATATTTTGTCATATGTGCCTCGATAAAGATCATTTGGAACTGAACACGACAGATTTGCTAGAAGTTCATTTAATATTAATATCAAGAATTGAGACGGCCTAAATAAAGAGCAATTTTCAATACGAAATTTTGGCAAAACTTCATGCTCTGAGAACTCCAGTTTTTCCATGTCTGACCTAACTTATTCTGCATTAGATTTTTCTTAGTTTTAAACTACACATAATCTTAATTTGAAATTAGAGTCTAAATCCTGTTGTCCATGAAGACTAAATATAATAAATAAAGAGCAATTTTCAATACGAAATTTTGGCAAAACTTCATGCTCTGAGAACTTCAGTTTTTCCATGTCTGACCAATACAACTTATTCTGCATTAGATTTTTCTTAGTTTTAAACTACGCATAATCATCTTAATTTGAAATTAGATTCTAAATTCTGTTGGCAATGAAGTCTAAATATAATGAATAAAGAGCAATTTTCAATAGGAAATTTTGGCAAAACTTCATGCTCTGGGAACTTCAGTTTTTCCATGTCTGACCAATACAACTTATTCTGCATTAGATTTTTCTTTTAGTTTTAAACTACACATAATCTTAATTTGAAATTAGATTCTAAATCCTGTTGTCCATGAAGACTAAATATAATAAATAAAGAGCAATTTTCAATACGAAATTTTGGCAAAACTTCATGCTCTGAGAACTTCAGTTTTTCCATGTCTGACCAATACAACTTATTCTGCATTAGATTTTTCTTTTAGTTTTAAACTACACATAATCTTAATTTGAAATTAGAGTCTAAATCCTGCTGTCAATGAAGACTAAATATAATAATTGTTCAAATAATAAATACTTAATTCTCGTATGACTTTTTGCAGGAAAGAGATTCGGTAACTTGAGTTGTTGAATTGGGTGTTTTTATTGCTATTTTCGGCAAGAGGATTGCAATTTTGCAGAGTAAAAATAAGCATTAACATCTGAAGTCAAAGGAAATTACAAAAATTAGTCACACAATACTTCATTTTATTAAATTTCGGAGCATTAAATTTGACAGCCCAAAATCAATTGTTTTGACAAGCAATTTTCAGCCATATATTGCCCACCAACACCTTTTAGCCGGATAGCAAATATACAAAACAGAAATGTGTATTAAAGAAAATTACGACTTTTATCAGCTGTGAGTGCTCGAAGAGAACCTTTGACATTTAGGATAAATGTCTTTATAAACCACTTTTTGTTTTGGAAATTATCTTCATTTTTCACTGTTCGCGGTAGTCTGTAGTCTTTCAGCAGTTAATTTCGTGCAAGTTTACCGTTCTTTCGAGCGTTCCTCGCTAACCTGAGTATCAGGCCTAAGGGGCCAGGTTTCCCCTTAGGTCTCACATACTCAGGTTAATAGTGAGGAACGCACGAAAGAAGTAGTAAGAAGTAGTATTAGTAATAGTTCCTCGCGAGCATTTCACGCCATATTTTTAATTTTCTCATACAAAACAGGGCCATAGCCACCGTCACAGTTGGTCGGGGAAAAAATATCAGAAAAAATATATATAAGTAAAACCAAAACCCCTCAAAAACCGGACCAATCAGGAATTTGTGGCTACGGCCCTGCAATGAATCAATATGAAACGTTTATTTTGTGACTTTTAGAGATTAATTTAGACAGAGAGAAGCCTTAGTAGAACTGAGAAGAAGTACTAGTTTGTAGCATATAAGAAGACTTGGCAAAATTAATCTTTAAAGGGGATCGATTACAATCCCAGTTGGAGTTTGTCCAAACCTTAACCAAAAAGCAAGATTAAAATCTAAAATAAAAGTCATAGATACCTTCTGAGAGCTAAACCAACGAAAGATTTCCGAAAGCAAGAACGTTAGCAATGAAATGTTTTGATTTTCCCTCCACAGTTAATGAACTGGCAAAATAAGCTCGTAGTTTCTGACGATAATATAAGTTATAAACTATTTATACGAACGAGTTTCGAAGGCATTATCGACGGATGAGCGAAGAGTCTCGAAGATAATCTATTTGATATTGGAAAAAATTCTTTTGAAAAATTGAAAAACATCAAATTTCAAATTATTAAATTTCACTGAGTAATAGATTTTATAATGAGCAAGATATATTATTCTGAAATATTTGAGATTTACTTACGTGTAAGTGTTTGTCGTCCGTTGCTCTACACAGCACCCAGGGTAACACACTAATAATCAGTAATTTAAAGCGTAGAAAGGAATTAACATAAGATGTATTGAAAAGCAATAAGAGAATTAGGACTGATTAGTTTTAGAGGCTCTAATTTCTATTTTTTACGTACAAAAGTTAAAGTTTTGTGACTGCAATCAATGACCATACTATAGCGATAAAAGAAGCGAATCATCTTAATATCTACAACTAAGGATGACGGTGTCAATGATTATGAAGAAGCTGGGATGATTAAGTTGTGGGGTTTCTAGAGGATATGTTTAGCCTTTAGAAGTTTCCTATAGATTTCGGTTTTTTTTCATTTACGACCTGCGGTGCAATCGAGAATATTTATAACAAAAGGAAAAAACATTATACTGAACGAATATGAATATGCAAAATCAAGGCTATGGGATATTCAGTGTGGCTGGTAGTCGGAAAAGTCGAAGAGCAAATGATGACAAAAGTCTAATTGACTATAGTAAAACTGGAATAAGCTCAATGAAAGTAAAAATAAATATTATTAAAAAGTGAAGAAGGGTTCACCTTGGAAATATGTAGGTTGAATGATATAAACAATTTGCTGTAACTAAGGGCTAAGACAATAAAATTTTTTAAACAATCCTTAAAATAGAAATCGTTTGTCAAGGTGATATGAACCAAGATGGCGGCGGCGATGACTCATGATTTGACATATAGGCGCGCAATGCATTGTTCAATGTATTGTTTGTCACAGCGAACATTTCAAATTATTTTCTATTGTCCCTTGTATTTGTCAAAAAAGAAACAACGACGAAAATATGCTATTTCTATGACATATTTGGTAAATCACAAATGAGTTTAATTCATTTATTTATTATTATCTAGTAAAAGATGTTGTTAAGGTGGCTGACTACTTTTGAACATTCGATTTGAGCCCACGATGTGCGCGCGCTCAAAAACCGCTGAATAATTTTCACGATTTTATTGAAGAACCATACACGTTTTGAACTTCAAGAGGGCAAAACCCTCAAATTTTGCACGGGACTCTATACTTTTTTGTTATTTTCCGGAAGACAATTGTTAACGATTTTTTTACATTGTTCTAATAAACAGAATTGGCAATTCTGTTTATTAGAACAATGTAAAAAATCGTTCTGTTTGTTTTGTGCTCAATTTTTACCATAACTTGAACGCCGTAGAACCTGAACCTTTTCTTTATCTTTATTTCCTCGAATAAACTAAGCAGCATTCGACTTTGCTGTGTTGTATTTTCGATTCTTTTCTTTACATGTTAACACAAACTATCCGTCTCGACTTACTATTCTTCCCGCTCTTTCTCTCTCTCTCTCGATCTCGATTTACACGTGCCAATATGCAAATTAAGTTCATAGTCCTTTACGTCATGATCTCGCACAGTCTACAATAATTTATTAAAACAACTTTTATCAGTATTTTATAAAAATAGTAAGTTACGTGTTCGGAGAAAATTACTCATGTTTCTTCCTCAGTTTCGGTTTTATGATTTTTTTGTACAGAGCTTGACTTTCGCTATTTTTCTTCGAAAATTGTACAAACGTATGTCATTCCAGAGTGATTATCTCAAAATGGGACACCCCAATTTTCTTTGCATTTTTGAAATCAGCATTAAATTTCAGGTAGAAGAAGTTTCGATTTTCAATTGTCTGCCGTTTATTATTTACCAAAGTAGTCAGCCACCTTAATTGAGCCCAAAACCTGCCGGAACAAACTGGCGTTCGCTGATTGGCTAACAAACTGGCGTTCGCTGATTGGCTAATTCGCTAGGGCTGAGAGTAGCGCAATCACCGGCCTGGTTAGGATGGCTGTTCGATACGCTTCCACATACAAAACCATGAAAAAAGAAATGCCGTTTCTCCTGCATCACGCACTGTGAGTTAAATCTTTGCCTTTCCATTTCTGCATGGTGTTATCTATTTTGACAAAACTGATTTGTTCAAGAGGATTGGATGACGTGACTTATCAGACTAAATTGCTTATTGCTGTATTGGCGGCCGATGAAGGTGATCAATTATCGATGCTTCTAATCAGTGGCGTATCGACAATATCTACCGTCAATTTTGATTTTTTCCTTTTTTGTTGGGTCTCTGTGAAATTGACGAACTTTTTCGCGTTCAAAACGCGTGTGCTCGCAAATGCTCGCCCCTCTAAGTCTCGTTTTGTCGGTACTCTCGGTACTCCAGCTATAACTGATTATTATTAAAGGCGGTGCATTTCAAGGTTAGACTGACCTCTAGTGTACCTTAGCTCTCAAAAATCCTACTTTTAGGGCATCAATCGATGAATGCAAATATATTGAAATTAAAATTAATAATAACTGAAAATTACAGCCGGTTACATACTAGGGACGGTAAAAAAACAACTTATCAATCGCAGCTGTACGTACTTGTATCATGCTCAAGGCAATTACATCAAGAAAAGTTGTTCAGCCGGCAGTCCTGCTTTGTTAGTATTCCTTCCTTAACAGTGATGATCAGTGACAGCAAGCTACTGAAACATGTTGAACTAGAGATTGTCGTACTTGCCTAAATTCACTACGAATGATATTAAACTGACAGGGCAGTAAAACGGGTTCTACTTTCGACGTTTATGCGTTAATAAGCTTTATGTTTCATAAACAGGCTCTTTTGGGGCTGATTAACAAAATACCAAAATTTGGGGAAATTTAAGGAATGCGTATTGCTTTGAGATAGAAAGCCCTGAACGTTGGGAGAGATGATATTTTGATCAGCACAAAAACTAACATTTTCGCTAATACCTCGAAGTAGACTGAATTGCTCAAGGTTACCAGGATTTTGTGAAAAGTTTGAAGCACAAGAGGCACGAATGAAACACTAAACGTTTTTTAGCATGAATGAGCGATAAAGAAAAAATTGCGAAAGTAGAACGTTTTTCTTATTAGTGCAGACGTATCATGGATAAGGTACTCTTTCTTGATTTTAAACTAAAAGAAGTATTCTATTGTCGTTTCGAAATGAATATATGAAAATATCGAGCGCGCTAAAAAATATCCAACACGTCTTCTGGCTACACCAGTTGTTTGATAATCGACTGTTCTTTTCATACAGTAAGAATAGTCATTAATTTTTTTACCTTATTTCTTGTAGTAGAACTCTAACTCTAAATGTCTATTTTTTTCCCCTCTACGCGAAGAATGGTTGGCAAAAGATCTTGAGACACGATTCGTATTCTTATTTACTAGCCATGAATCATGATCAATATCTGCTTATTTATTCGACTGATTGATGTCACAAGACATTACTTAACACAACTCCTTTGTTATTAAACAACCTATTGATAAGAATACTAATGATCCTAATCTTTTAATCAATACTAGACGCATATCTGCGTGAACTCGGGCTTCACAGCAGAAAATCGAAAGAATTCTTCGTGAACACTGTCATCCTTCTGACGAAACCTTGAAAAATTCCGCCATTGCTCGACCATGTGGCGCATACTACGCACGCGCAATGAACTTGCGCATGCGCTTTGAACGCAACTGCGATTTGTAACAAAACGCAAATAAAGTCCAATTTATACCTCGGGCATTTCTTTGAAAGCCCGAGTAACAAGGTATCTGAATTGATGGTTCTTTTTTATTAACCAACGGTTATTTATTTCCATGCAGTCCAACAATAGAGCGGTTTTCGTATGAGTGAGAAACATGTAGTTTAGTTTAGCTTAGTTTATTTGTCACAATATAAACATATACATTTTATAAAACTTGAGACATACAAATACAAATTTTTTGACTGGCGAAGAAAACAGAACTCTCCATAAAATTTACATACAATACAAACATGATTAACATTAAAATTGACGAGGAAAAAACAATAATGAAAAGAAAAACAGGATCATAGGAGGTTGATGGATCAAAATTTATCAAAATTCAAATTTAAAAGATTTTAAAGTAGTTTGGTTAGTTACGGTACAAATTAACTCATGGTTCCGACTCGGACAATAGCGAACTAATCACCGTTACAGCAGTTTTTCCAGTGGAATTAAAATATTATCCCACAAACAACTGCCATCTGTTTTTAAGAGTTATTTTAATCCTTAAAAGGATTACGAGGCAATTGTCTTTTCTTTAGAACAATTCATGTACAATTAAAACGACTTATAACCAAAATTTCCGCGATAAGAGTTTTAAATTGCTAGATATTCTAACTAAGTTGCTTAGGTTGTGGGACATAGCAACGGTAACCAAGGGGAGCTGGAGCCATTTGCCGCATCAGTTTTTTGTGTCTGTCCTGTCATTGACGATATTACAGTCAAAGTAATATTTTCTTTGTGCTTTGGATCATGTTTTGCTCCCCTAGCTACGATGAACATGATTCTTTGTGTTAAAACTACAGGCCTTTTTAACGCCCTCCCTCTCGAGCTATACCGAGAGTTTATATGGAACGAAGTTGTCCCTATAAATCCTGGACAACTATCGGTTTCAATGGAGAAACGCGTGATTAAACGAAAAAGGTGTCTCATTTAGGCGAGTTAAAGTGTTTGCAGGTACCAGGGTAGGGTGACCCTTCTTATAGCAGTGAAAAAGTAAAATATCTCGCAAACAGTCGAGATGAATTTACGAAGAAAATAGGGCAAAGTTAGCTCGCCTAAGATGGTATGTCTTCTATCTGGGACAACTTTCCCCATGTAAACGGCACCCAAGTCAACAAAACCTAGCGAGATCAATTCTTGTTCTTGTGTCGTAAAACGACACGTGTAGACTCTGGGGATTTTCCCATGAGAATATGACAATGTGATCTCATTGTAATTATCGTTTAGCAAAACCTTCCTGATCTAACAAAGGAAAGACCTGTTAGAAAAGTGTACATTGGCTTATTTTAATTTACACTTAGTTTGGTTCGAAATCCCGACTGGATTAAAGCCGGTGTAACTAATCGAATCGAACATCATCGAACAGGGACGTTTTGGTGACTTGCTTGCCAAATTAATGGACCCTTCTAAGGCTAAACTTTTTCACTACAATTGAATTTGTGGCATATCTTTTGAACGGTTCCAAGTTAGCCTCGATTCACGATACTTTTAAGAAGGGTGCATTGAACGATTGAATTTGGTACGATTCCATTTGGCTCGAATATCAAATAGTTTGTGTTCGATTCTGGCATGCTTTTTTTTGGGGGGAGGGGAGGGGGGTAGTTTCCCTCACAGCCGTCATTAGTTTCGGTCCCAGATTCTCCCGCCGAAACTAATGACGGCTCCTAGGATTCATAATAAAGCAAGCTATAGCCCCACACTTCTTGCGATTATCCACTAACTTTTCCATACTCAATATTCCAAACTCTCCCCCACCACCACGATTTTTTTTAGTGTACTCTGTGATCCTTCTGAAGAGGTGCTCGCAAAATGATCGAACGTTTTGCTGAATCCATAATATTACTATTCAAGTTTAATGCATTTGACGCATTTCACATTTTTTTTCAGTATTTACAAACTATTTTCAACAACAGTTCCGTTTATATCCTTATCCTATCGAGGGTATTACTAAATGCTCTATTTCACTATGACGTCACATCAAAACAATCTATTGTTTAAACGCAAAGGATCATGGTCGTCGGAGGGGGTCAATTCAACGCAAATTCACCAAAAATTGTTCTAAAACCCGTATCAGTCCATGAAGAGAAGTAGAATAGCCAGCAAACGCTCAGAATATTTGTTAGTACATATTAACACATATTATATCTGAAAACCAGGCCATTTTAGATTAAACTGTTTCGCTAGGAGCAAATTTTATTGAATTTTTGTATTGGATTTGGCGATTCTATCCCCCACATAAACAAGCAATGACGTCATAGTGAAATAGGGCAATTAAGCCAGCAGGATGGCGTAACTCGAAAAAGGATTATTTAGATCTGAATTTCCTTTGGTGCCAATAATATAATAGAGCCAAATTTGTTGCTCATTGTTATACAATCACAGGATTAATCCAGACACAGTCGATCTAACCCAGATTACTGCAAATTCTGGAGAAATTTTTGTTTCATCATTCTGGTTGCTTTGGTAAAGCATACCGTATATCACGTGATGGCAGCTTTCCCAAGAGAGTTAAAAGACAAAAACATGGCGGCCATTGTGGTACCGTTAACAATGGATACTAATGAGAAATCTTTTGTTAAATGGTACCAACATGGCCGCGATGACGTAACGTGCAAACGAAGAATTGCACAAACCGTATACCTACAAAACTTTGCACTAATTTGTACAATTATGTTGGTAATTTTTACACGGATATATGGTACGCACTCTAGCCGGTTTGGAGGACATGCAAATATGTTTTTGACTAGAACACTAACATGGGAAACGGACCCGACACAGGTAGCCCAAAAATGGAAAATGACTTGGAATGTGAAAGCAAACGTTTAGAGTATAATAAATCTAAAACAGAAAATATTTATAAAAAAGGATTTTGCGGGTTGGCAAGATGTTTACACAATACATCTTTCCTTAATAACAGAAATTTGTTCATTTTATGCTTAATATTTTCCAATTTCTCAAACATGAGGTCATGGCCGCTATGTTGAAGAAAAATGAAGACTGTTAGATTAGGCTTAGTTGTCATCCAACATGGCAGTCACTTCTAATAGCAAACTTTTGATATTCTGGTTGAGTGATCAAGCACAAAACATTTCAAGTCGAGGCTCAAAGGAATTTAATCGTTTGTTTTCTACTTGATCACTCGTAATCAGACGTAATGTTTCCCATTTTAGACCAAGTGTCATTCCCTAGAGTATCATTTCTTTGTTTAACGGTGGCGCAAAAGAAGACACATGAATATAGATAAAGCTTAAACAAAGAATCTTATTCACAAGAGAATGACATTTGGCTGAAACCGGAAAAAATATCGAAAGTTGACTATTTTCTCTGAAGGGTTTGGGAGCCGACAACAGACAACAGACCTCTCTACCTTTGTTGTTTGTTGTCCCATTTCAGACCATGTGACATTTCCCTGATAATGTTTCTTTTATGATGAGCATTTTGAAAAATTTACATATGAAAGAACCAACATTACATGGTCTGGAATGAGACAACAAACAAAGAAGGTAAAAAGTTCTAAGACTCTGCTCATAAGCTAGAAGAATAGTTAGGTGGTCATCGGCTCCTTCAAGAATCCCCAAACGCTTAGTTGGTTTATTCCCCAAAAAGCATTGAAGTTGTTCATTTGTTATCAATCAATCAGTGTATCTTGTTATCTCTAAGAAGCAGGAGACCGGAGATTCAAGATTTCGGATGAGAAGCATTTACGACTAAATAAAAGCTAAAGTACTAACACGAGCAAACATCGCAAAAAACGCTTTATGTTGCAACCGAACATGTTGGTCTTGCTGTGGAGGATCAAAGTTTGTCCAACAGGCTTCACTGCTATTAACACTCTTAACACCAAATTGGTACTGAATATTAACAAGTATTCGTCAGTTTGTCAGGGGGGAAACTACGAAACCATTGGCGGAATTTCCTGGCCATGATGTTAAGACAACGCCTCTATTCGAGCAGCCAGTTTCAAGGTATTTAAGGCAGGTCGTTTTTTTAGTCATAGTCGATGTATTCCCAGATATCTGTGTCATACCCCTCGTATACGTGGTCGAGTAATGCCTTGCGTCTTGCTTCACAGTATCTACATAATTAAATGGATTAGTAAGGACACATTCAAACGCTCCCCAGATCAGAGATTGTTTCAAGGATTATCTGCGAATTAGCCATGCTCTGACTTAGATCAGCCAAGATTAAGAGGTTGTTTCACGGTTCAATCTGTGGGTTAGCCACATACCCCGACTTAGATCAGCCCAGAGGTTGTTTCAGGGTTCGATAAAATTGGTTTGGGTGGAGTCCTACAGGCTCGATTTCTTGTGCGATGCCTGTGGACGCTATTTGTAATTTTTCAACGAAAAAGGTGCACTTTGGTCTAGCTCGAGTACAATCAACACCTGAACACGATGAACAACAGAGCTTCCAAAACGAGATATCATCATGTAACATGTAACCTATCTTAGATAAGGCCTATTGCGGTGTAAAAACCTAACCAAGTGAGAGCCAATGATTTACCTGTACTTGTCTTGTACTTTTTGTTTGATGTCGGATAGAGATTCTTGTGTGATGTCTCGTTCTAAGTACTCGGACAGCGTTTCTGTTGCCATCTCCAAGTCTTTCTGGTTGTCCTGTTGTATCAGCAAAAGGAGAGGTTGAAGAGGGAAGATGTGGGGAAAGGATGTGGGGAGAGTAAGAAAAGGACAAAGGGAAGAAAGAAGGATAGATGAGATGGATGATGGGAAAGGAGCAGACTCATACCCAGTCGCTTCTCTTCTCTTATTTATCTCGCGGTGCATCAAGGGAAGGAAGAGAAAAGCGAAGCGTTGTCACTTTTTCTCTCTCCTTCCCAAAAGCCATAGCGCGCATTAAAAAAGCGTGAGTGACGATTAGGTATGAGTCTGGGAAAGGAGGACTGAAGAGAAGGACGAGGCAGGAGAAAGATGAAGCATGGATAAGAGGGTGAGCACCAGGAAGAAAGAAAGACAAGAAAAAGCAGGGGGGAAAGAGGAAAAGTAAAGAGAGAGTCAGATTCTAAACTTAATAAATACTTCTATTATCAATAAGGTAATAATAACTGACCTCAAAAATGACTGACTGATTATTCTTCTTTAGGTAGAAAGCAAAGACGTAAGTGTATTTCAAGGTGTTACGGCACTGACACAAGACATCTACAGCCTTCCTCAGGAACTGAACCTATCAAATCATCAGACAATAAACATTAAGAAAATCCCTTTCCGACCTGTGTCTGACCTCAAAGGGGATAGAACTACAGACCACTTGTTTTGCTTGCAATGCACCTAGCAGCTTTAAGAGACTGTTCTTTTTTACAAGGGGGGCAGTTCTTTTTTTACCAAGGGAGGGTGTGGGGGAGGGGGGGGGTGAATTTAGAAAATCAGGCTCAAACGAGTGGGGGGGGGGCACAAAAGTTAACTTGCACAGCACTTTTACAACAACAACAACAAAAAAAAACAGAATGAAAAACAAGGGAGGGCCTTTATGCATCAATGGAGAGGGAGGTTCGATTTCTTGTATGAGTTTACCAACTGGATCCCACCACCCCCTCCCCCGATAAAAATATAAATGGTCCCTAATAATATTAGGTATGGTATGGTAAATCAAGAGATGTACTGACCTCTATCCAAGACATATTGTGTTGTTGCATCTCTTCCATCTTTTGCTTGACCTGAGCGTAGAGTTTGCTTTCAAACTTTGCACTTTGAGCATGGTTCATGTATCGATTACAGTAGAATAGATATCTTTCTAGCGCTGCTCTTGATCGCTGGTGACATAGAACAGACAGATATTAGTGAATAGGCCAATCTCTATTTAACAGCAAGTCCCAATGAGGGTTTTTGAAGTAAACTATACCTCTATTAAGCAGGCATTAAGACCTCTATTTGATGGCAACTTGATGTTTGCAGTTGGCCAATTAATAGAGGTTCTATTCTATTGACTGTAAGTATTAGAATATATTTTAGATTATATTTAATATTTGAAGATTATTAGATAATATCATTAGATGCGTCAGAAAGGAAAAATGCTTGTGAAACACATAGCTGATCTTTTTCACATGTTTACATGAAAAAATAGAAAATGCCTACGTGTGCTGTGTGCAGTCATAAAGCACGCAGGGGTTTGCAGAACACAAGAGAAGTGTTAAGAGAAGCACGACACATAGTGGAGTGCTTCTCGACACTTCTCGGGTGATCTGCCAATCTCCAAGTGCTTTAAAACTCCACACAGCACAGCAAGCACGTTTTTAATTTCTTTTATAAAATACCAATTACATCGATGACGAAACTGAAATTAGGAGAGCGTGCTGTGTGCTCTCATAAAGCATGCGCTCCAAACCAATCAGAACCCAAGATGATGTTTACATGATAATGTCATTTGTTGAAGAAAAGAGACTTAATTATTTCATCAATGACTGCCAACTGCCACCTTTATCTATGCTTTATATTTACATTTATTAAGTCATAGTAACCAATCCAAGGATACAGAAAATCTGACAGATTTTACAATGAGCCTAGAAAACTTCTGGGTATTGGTTTTATTGTGTAACTGGAAGGGATATATTATATTTTACTTACAGATTGAGAATCTCTTGCTGATTGAGCCTCTTTCTCATCATATCGATTACAGCTATACCTAAAACAAAGACCCAACATCAGTGTTTGAATACTTACAATAAACCAGGACCACTGCAGCAAGATATTTATGTTTTAGCTAAGACAACTGACGTAGAAATTGAAAAATCAACAACAAGACTTACCAGCTGGACCCATGTGGTTCCCAGGGGCCTAGACACACCCAGCAGAAATCAGCCTGGAATAAAGTGAACACAATGTATTGAAATAATGTCTTTTAGTAAAATTTTATCGCTAAATTTTATCATAAAAAGTTACAAAAAACCACTTCTTATCAAGAATATGAATAGAAACAAAATAATTTAAAAAACCATGAGTTCAAAGCAGTGTAGAAGCTCTTCTTACTCTCAGTGGAGTTCTAGTACTCTGTAATTATTTGCTGTGGTGTTTGCCATTATTACACAATTATTTTGTTGTGCATCTTAAATTCAGCAAGAAACTCACTACAAGGCATATCAACACAGCAAAGTTTCCTATTAAATATAAAATATACTGTATCTTCAAGAAATGAAAAGATTGCAATAAACCTTGTCTGAATTTGCTAATGTGGCCACGAAATGATTACTCAAGTCAAGGTTGAGCTTGATGTGTCCATACATATACTGTATCTTATCAAGTCCCACTTCCACTTGGACCAATAATTATTGTTTTATGTTCACTCAAAAGAAGAGCCCACTTTAAAAATGAGCAAGAGGCTGGGGCGAAATTTGAATCTTTATCTAATTGGCAAAAAATTTTGTCATTTGAGAAATCATCTCAAGATTAGTAGGTCTTGCAAGTTTGAAGACGTTTCAATGAAAAAGGATTAGAATTAGAATTACACTTTTAAAAGTGCCAACAAATTTACAAAGAATGTATGGTTAGCAGAGACAAGTGTAGACCAGAAAAATTCAAAACTCTCCTCAGTCTTGCTCGTTTCTAAAGGGACCTATTTATTAAATATTTATTAGGAAAGAGTATGATGTATGTCCTACCTTGCAACTGCTATTCCTACAGACCATGTGGTTGCACCCTCCATTCTTTTCTATCGTTACATTACATTTTGGACACTCTTTTGTATTTGCCGAGATCCAGTTTGATGTTTCACTATCATCATTTGTTTTCTTGATCCACTTTTTCAACCACTAAAGAATAAAAAACAAGATTATGAATCCGTCATTTTACAATAAACATTAGGGATAACAAACTTCAATGCTTCAATTTCTCCAACATCATTTTCACTTGACATCCAATCAGATGCTGTGTGCTCAAGTTTTTGTTTAACTTAATGATGGAAATTTATTTCAAAGAGGACCATTTTATGACTATTTCAAAAAATGGGATAAATAGATGAATAATAGGATTAACAGTGGATTCTTATGAGGGAGGGAGGGAGGGAGGAAAATTGTTCGCAACACAACTTTCATTTGCAAAGCAGTTCTACTTTTCATGAAACTTTCCGGCGATGAAAGTTTCCCAAAGCTAAGGGTGTCACAAGAAGCAATTTGTTCTGAAAGTTGTCTCATGCCACACAAATTTCAACCAAGAGTTTTAACGTGTAACAGGGCCTTGAGCTTTAGGGTTAGGAGAAAGAAAATGGCACTAATTTCAAAAAGAACAATATGCTTGAGACTCACAGAATCTTCCTCAAACTAAGTTGGTTGATAGATAACTATCAACTTACCTGGCATTTAACTGGTTCATGTACGGGCTCTGAGCAACCAAAGCTGAAATATAATCATTTTTTACATTCAGTACATAGTGTTGCACTGTATGCGAACATCAATCTAAACTGTATTATAAAATGACTATTAAAAATCTTGCATTCTTATTGGTTGGGAGCGTGTGCTTTATGAGAGCACACAGCATGAACATGCCCTTGTATTTTATTTAAAAAAAAAAAATAACTTGTTTGCTGTGCTGTGTGGAGTTATAAAGCACTTGGGGATTGGCAGAACACTCGAGAAGAGTAGAGAAGAACTCCACTATACATTGTGCTTCTCCAAAAGCTTCTCTCGTGTTCTACCTATCCCAGCATACTTTATAATAGCACACAGCATGCGTGCACGTTTTCTATTTCTTCAGTAGTTGGGTGGCAAGGATGGTGAAAAGGTAAAACATTAGTCTTTTTCTACTGTTGGTTCAAATTATCTGGTTCAAAAATTTTCACATGTGAATAGAATTTGTTTGGTTTGCTGCTTTCACTTGTTGGTGACTCTGGCTGTGAGAGTTTGTTCTCTTGGCATGGAAATGAACATAATGAGCAGATTATTGTATGTATTTAAGCAGTGAATAATAGTGGTAGTGCGAGTGAGCATTGGTGTCCCCAATAGCCCCCTTCACAGTTCCCTAGGCCATCTTGAAAGGTAACCGTGCTTGTGCATCAAAGCTGACCTTGCAATGATAGAGACCTTTGAAAAATTTTCACGTCTCTATCATTGCAAGGGCACAGCAATTCTCACTTACATACACAGGCATGGTTACCTTTTCAAGGGTTTTTCAATATAACACAGGGAACTAAAAAGGGAACTATTAGTACACAAGTGTCAAATCTAGATGAAATCTCAATGAAGATACCATTATTATTATGAAGCAGGTCATACCAGAAGTTATATCCACACAGGCAGGTGACAGGTAGTGCGTCGTGATAATTAGCCTTGACGGCATTATGGCAGTCAGGACCAGGGCACCACTTCATTAAACGATTATTCTGTAGAATGATAACAATATAACAATTAACTCAACAATTTTACAGACAGTTTTTAGTTGCAGACAAGTGGGGGGAGGGACAGTTTTGAGTTGCAGACAAGGACAGGGACTTCAGAGCCTGGGGGGATGGGGGAACTTTAGCTCCCCCTTTTACGAGTCAAAATGAAATCTTATAATAATAATAATAATAATATTTATTTATAAAGCGCAAATACAAATCTGTTCTAAGCGCTAGTAAACAAACGACAAAGACAACGACAAAATAAAATAATTTACAAAGAATATGCTAATTTGAAGAGATAAGTTTTAAGTTCAGTTTTGAATGAGGCAAGACTTGATGCATTTCGGAGAGATATTGGAAGTGAGTTCCAGAGTTCAGGAGCAGCCACAGAGAAGGAGCGATGACCATAAGATTTAAGATTATAAGAATGTGCTGATAGAAGAACTTGTGATGCAGAACGAAGATTACGGTTCGGTTTATACACTGAAATGAGTTCCCGGATATAGATAGGAGATTGGCCATGAAGAGCTTTAAAAGTAAGTAATAGGATTTTATATTTGATTCTAGATTCAATTGGTAGCCAATGCAGATTAACGAGGATAGGTGTAATGTGGTCATGTTTATGGGAAAGAGTGATTATTCTGGCAGCAGCATTCTGTACAGATTGTAGTTTATCTAAGAGTTTGTTTGGTAAGCCAAAGAGCAGAGAGTTACAGTTGTCGAGTTTGGAGGATATGAACGCGTGGACGAGAGTTTCAGTTGTTTTCAAAGAGATGTATTTTCTTATTTTAGCAATGTTTCTGAGATGATAAAAAGAAGACTTGCAAATATTATTCACATGACGAACCAAAGTAAGATGCGTATCAAATATGACACCAATGTTCCGAGCATGCATTGAGGGCATTATCACATCAGAACCAAATTGAAGAGAAGGAAGAGTTAACTGTGGGCTGTGCTTTGAAGAAAATAACAGGAATTCAGTTTTGCCTTTATTTAGTTTCAATTTATTTGTAGTCATCCAAGCATCAATATCAGATAGACAGTTTTCAATCAGATTCATGGAATCATTAAGGGACAAATCATCATTACAGGAGAAAGGAATATATAATTGAGTGTCATCAGCATAAAGGTGGAAAGACATTCTGTGTATTCGGAGGATATCAGCTACTGGAGAAGTATAAAGGAGATACAACAAAGGACCAAGTACAGAACCTTGAGGTACGCCACAATCAAGTTGAAGGGCTTCAGAAGAAAAATCATCAATGGAAACAAATTGAAAGCGATCAGTGAGGTAGGACTTAAACCATTGAAGAGCTATGCCAGAAATGCCAAATTTTGTATGGAGACGATCTAGAAGAATTTGATGATCAACTGTGTCAAATGCAGCAGATAGGTCCAAGAGTAGCATGGCAACACAAGAACGATTGTCAATGGAGTGGAGGATATCATTTTGTACTCGAAGAAGAGCAGTTTCACAGCTATGAAATGTTTTGTATGCAGACTGCAATGGTTCATGGAGATTGTTCAGAGACAGATAATCATTTATGTCTTAGCTTTAGCTCCATATGGATAAAAAAATATACTTGCCCTCCTCCCACTTTAATTTATATGCTCTGCCATCCTTTAAGTACTACACATACAGTAATGAAGAAATAGAAAATGCACACGAGCGTTGTGTGCAGTTATAAAGCATGTGGGGATTGGCACAAAGGTTTCAATGTTTGGGGAAAGCACAACATGTATCAGGCCAAAGGATAAAAGTCTTGTGCCATACAGTCTGTAGTGTCTGGTGCTTATTACCTGCACAATGTACCTACCACAACAAAGCTATTTGCTATCAGATGATGATACTGTGTCTTGACTTTGGGATCTCGTAATATTTGTCTACAAGAGAAGAAAAATGGCATGCATTAATACCAAAGTACACATTTTTGTTATGTTTATTCCATAACAAACTAAAGTATTATTTACTTCTTGGAAAAAAAAGCTGTACATTCCTCCTAAACGATTGTAGGTGGCATAAACTGTGAAAGCTTTAACCCTTGGCTCTCACTATAGGCTAATTCACACACATGATTGTAAGCTGCACAGCTGCTAATAGTGCCTTAATATCCAGCCATCCTCCACTGGTCATAAATGTAAAGCGCATTGAGATATTTGAAATGCGCTATATAACTCCCAACATCATCATTATTAGTAATATTGCTAGCTCTTTAAAAATAATTGAAAACCGCTTTGCCAACTAGGATTAAAGATTGATGCTCTCCCCCCCCCCCCCCCCCCCAAAGAAATATGATATTGAATATGATACTAGAATAAATCTTAATTAATAAATACAAGAGGCCCAAAGAAAAAATGGGTGGATATATTATTGACATCACTAGAGACTGAGCTGCTCAATATTAATTGAGATGTCATTGCCTAGCGTGCTAGTCAAGGTACGATAAAGGTCAAGATAACTGGGGTTGGCCAAAAATGTCCCTAGCAATGGAAGAAATTCTTAAGTAGTGGAGAAAACAAAATGACACTAACAAGGTTTCTACTTGACCAATGGTCCCAGGATAGTTATGTCAATCTAATTGGTAATCGCAACATCTATTTTCTGATTGAATACCATTGCTTTTGTTTGTCCGTGTGTGATCATTATCAAATCTCCGGACACAGATGTCGTCATCACGGCATGTCATTTCCACAGCCAGATACTAGCACGGCTTCTTATCATGAAAAAAGATAAAACAAGGAATGTCTTCCTTGAAATTGCCACCATAACTGATGCAGCAGGATCCTCTGTCATCGATGCATTACTTGGTCTCCACAATGTAGCCGGGTTCGAGTCCCGCTGTGGCCACTAGCTGAGACTGTATTTGTCCTGATTCCTGATTAGTTTAGATCAATTTCTTGACCATGCTTGTAAATAGCCAACTGGTTTGCCTCCTTGCCAGTTGGGATTCTTAAAAACACTTTACGTTTATTTGATCAATCATTTCAGTTCATTAATTGTAGGAGGGCCATGATGGAAACTACTGGGCTACCAGTAATGTATGTCACCCTCGTTAAATATAGTCAATTTATTTTACTTATTTATTTTTATGGTTGTATTTTGGCACAATGGATTATGGGTATTTCAGGCCAGGTTACCAAGGCTTTTGGTCACACTTATCACATGTTAACAAGCTGATTCATCAGCAGAAGGGTCTGAGCTATAAAATGATACCAGGAACAGCTTGCCACTCCTGGGGTGCAACGAACTAATATAATCGTGGGTTTAGCTACTAGGCTAAAATGAAGAGCAATAAAATCCCATCAGCATTTTACCCTTCATAACTTATGTTGGAAAACAAACAATAATTGCTATCAGACAGTTAAACGTCACTAACAAGAGCTTAGAAAAGCTATTGAAAAGTAGAGGAATGAAGACATCATCCAGTAAGGAACACTAAACAGTGCTCTCAAAGAATTTATATATTATTTTAGTGATGAAAGTAACTCCTCCACTCACCCTACAAAAGCTTCATCTACAAGAATATCACATTTACTAGCAGGACAAGAAATATTCTGTAAAAAAATATGAATGAATGAATGAATAATGAATATTTGTGCACACTAAAATGGGGAGGATATAGGCCTTTCTAAATATTAATGCATGTCATCTCATCATCATTCTCATGCAGCTCATTAAATATGTGCATAAATATTTTGTGGACATGTGCTGCATAAAAGTTAGGCACATAATGGCATATATTAAAAACTATATGTTACTGGAACTGCACCTTTCTGTCGCATCATATTTTGGGTGTAATGCTTCTAATAACAAGGAAAAGACATGATCTAAAATGGGAAACCATTACTTCCCAAAATAAAAAGATAAATGAGCATTTGTCCTACCTCTCCCATATGTTCATCTATAATTTTGGTTGTGAGATATTCCTTCCAGCATCGTGGACAAAACTTGTGACTACATTCTAAACCAGTAAAATTCTACGACCAAAGGAACAAAGTCATTTAATAACATTATTACATACCTTAGGAAACTTAATATTTAAGGGCCCTGTTATGGGTTGAAATGTTTAGCTGAAAGTTGTATGCGATGGCATTGTGACACAAGTTTTATGGAGGTGTTACATGGTGCAATTTTGTTCTGAAACTTGTTTGCGACACAACTTTGGACTTGAGTAGGAAGCAGATCTAATTTTCATGAAACTTTCTAGTGATGAAAGTTTCACCAAGCCTAAATTGAGCAGTGTAACACCCCAGTAAAACTTGTCTTGCAATGCTGTTGCATACAAACGTAGATTTCTTACCCCTGCAGGTATTAGAGAGAGACATATGTCACACAGTATTTCTGTGGGTTGAGATCTTGTATTTGCCTGTAAAATGACATAAAATCATGATGAGTTTTATGACAATAATGAAATATTGAATTTTCTGATTTTTTGCCTGTAAAATGAGATAAAATGATAAGAAGTTTTATTAACATTAACAGTCAAATATCAAATTTTCTGATTTTTCAAGAATGTTCCAAATAAAAATGAGGTTGAACATGGATAAAAAGTGAAATCGTAACTGGGCAACTGTTATCACATGCAACCATTACAAGGTTGTCTAGTTTGTAAGGGTAAAATTAATGGCTGTTCAGTAGACCTAATCCACTGTTTTCCCATTTCAGACGACGTGTCATTCCCTAGAGTATTGTTTCTTTGTTTAGCAGTTGTGCATGGGAAGACACATGAATTTGGATACAACTCAAAGAAAGAATCCTATTCTCAAGAGAATGACACATAGTCTGAGATGGGAAAACATCATGCCCTTAAGTGGATTTGGTCCATTGCCATACAAGACGACAGATGAATTTTAGCTCAAACATACTGGGATCCTGGTACAATTGATCAACATGTGCCCTGTTAATGTGAACAGTCAAGAAGACTGGCCTAAGAGGAGTTTGGCTGGACACTATCTGTTGTCTGGGTATCATTTTCGGAGTTTTAACAGACATACAGGCTCAGCTATTAATTGTATTAATGAAGAAGTAGTCCAACAGAACTTAAATCAACGGTGATCAGTTACCTGAACACCGGCTAAATTAGTATAGCTTATTACACCTTGTTTCTGGCTCAACATTACTGGTCAAAATGACCAGCAAGGCAAAGATTTGACTGGACAAGTTCCAATATTGTAGCCATTATTCAAGCAGTGACCAGCCATCATTTTAAGCACTGCCCCACACAATCTTTTTTTAACATTTCTCAACAAAGCATGAACTCTGAATATCCTTCTATAGAGAGATAAGTTGAGCACCATCAGGTGTTCAAGAACTATGTAATCAAAGATTTAACGCACCCTGGTTGACTGAGAAGATTTTGAAGTATTTGGATTCACAATGTGAGCTTCTGAAAACAGACTCTCTTGATTGCCACTGTAATATCTAAGACACCAGTGATATATATTAGAAAAGTATAAAGATAAATGAAATTCAAACTAGGTAAACATTTAAAACTTGTGGGCTGGGGGGACAATTTTTTTCAATCAAAATGTAGGGGGCTCTTAAATAAAGGGAGGTCATTTCGTGTCTATTTGGGGAGGGGAGGGGGAACGAATAAATATGAAAACTGCTTATGATTGCATAAATGTGGATAATGCATTAATTGACAATTTACAGGAAAGTGCTAACCTTTCAAGCAATTTTTCTCTGTCCCATTTGAAATGGCTCAATAATATCCTAGCCATTGGTCTTGGTAGCTGGAATAAAAACCAGAAGAAACATTTTTTTAGAAATGCATTAATATATATTACATTGTTTGCATCTAGGCTTGGACACAAAATATCAAAACATGTTACAACTGCCTCCTTAAACTTGTATGTTTGTCTGATAAAATGAGACCTAAAAAGCTGTCTCATTTGAAAGTGAAAAATGTAGATGTTTTTGCTGACCAATGACATACAAGTTTTGCTTTTTTAAAATTAGTTCTAGTATTCCTAATACATATGTATATATATATATATTTATTTATAAAATAGCTGTTATCAATTTCAAGTTCTGATTGGTTGGGAGCACATGCTTCATGAGAGCACACAGAAGAAATAAAAAACTTGCTTGCCATGCTGTGTGCCGTCATAAAGCACTTGGGGATTGGCAGAACACTTGAGAAGTATTGCGAAGCACTTCACTATGTGCCATGCTTCTCCTAACGTTTCTTTCATGTTTTGACAATCCCTACTTTATGACGGCACGCAGCATACACGCACATTTTCTATTTCTTCAATAGTTCATTTATCATCTACGATTTTTAGTATTTTGTACAGTAATTTAGATTAGAAGAAGAGCTACTTATGGAAGTACTTCTAATAAACCATTATTATTATTGCTGTCGTTCAAGAAGATCATGCGATTTCCTATACAAAGTGCACACTTGAATTATTTCTTTTTAATAAAATAAATTCAGACCATGAAATAATAATGGTGATGATGATAATCTGATCAAAAGTTTCAATGACATTTGCTATTACATAAATAACAACTTTGCAATATTACTTTGAATCTCATAAAAGTAAAATTAATCAGACACCATGGTATTTTACCAAACCCAATAGATTTAATAAAATATCTCACAAAATTCATTATCTTGGCAAATATGAAAATGGTATCTATGCTTCCGAAAACAATTATATTTACAGTATTTAGTGGGCAAAAATTCATTGATCTTAGATTCCCACTATTTTGAACAAATATAATTTTTATACCATTGTGTGATGCAGAAAAATGATTTGCTCTCAACATTTCAACTAATGTGAGACTGACAGTTCTTTTAAATTTCAGCTGTTTCCAATCATAAGTTTTTTCATCTTGAATAAAACAAAGTAAAATGAAAAAAAAAAACAACCTTTGAATGAAAGACAGAAGTAAAATATGGAAGTCATATTTTGAATACTGTAAATTGTCATCAATCTTCAAGTAGTACAGCTTTACTCCCCGACATAATAGAAAATGAGTGCTTTTAATAACGATTCTTAACATTAAAGATAATTCTAGTTTTACAATTTCCAGATGTGAAATCAAGTTATGGGAAGAACTAGTTGGGACACAAGTTCAACGTAATGACAAATAAGTATTTTTGAGTCAAATGGAAAATATTTCCAAATCACACAACCAGAATAAGTCATCGTAACTAAGATACTATGAGCTTCTTTTGGGAAGGGGCTTTCTTGGCTGCTAAACATCTGAAATACCCTTTTTGAGGTTAAGTTATGAGTAAAAAATGAAAAACAACAGATTGCGCGCGAGGTTCGCAGTGCGCAGCGGAGTTTAGGGACGTATAGGGCTAGAAAACACTTACTTGAAAAACGCTGTTGACTTCATCAATGATTTCATTCATGTAGGACACTAAAGCTTCTGGTGAAAGGCATTCGTAATGAAAATCATCATTTAAATGTGGTCGTTTTGGAGTCGAAGGTTCCTCACAATCGATATCGAAATCGCTATGTTCAGCATCCTCAGACTGCCAATCGCCAACACTGTCGTCTTCTTCGTACAACAAGTCATCGTCTCCGGAGTCCATACTGCCTTAACGCAACGGTAGAATACTTTAAAAGTCGATGTTTTAGAATTTAAATTTTAGTTTATTTGGACCCAAAACAAACCACAATTCATATGAGATGGACGAAGCCATGAAGGGTTTTTGATGGTGGGGTCACGTGACATTACATATGGTACGTCGATCTCTGATTGGTTAATTAAACCATTTTAACTATGACGTCATGTGTTTTTAGTGTTTCCTTCGGCTTTCATTGATTCGGATTTGTTTTTGAAAAATGATAATTTCTCTACATTTGCACTCAAACATATCAAAAATAGTGTTCCTATTGAAGGAGGGATAGTATGTTTCGATGCAGTCAGTTTTAGAGGAGTTTTAGTGTAGTTTTGGGTAGTTAGCAAGAGCCAAAGGAAGCTGCATTGTGCTGAGGCTGGACCCGGAGGTCGGGTTTTTATATGAAAGTCCCGGAAAAGACAATGATGTCACACACGTCTAACACGTGGGGCGCGATGAATGCGATCAATAGGCCAATAAAAACACTGACATTGTCTATAATTTTACAAACTCA